>NC_057814.1:467650000-467954300 GCF_018294505.1 Triticum aestivum | reverse complement strand
GCTCGCGGGCCGGCGCGGTGGAGGAGACGGCGGCGACACGTGTCGCGCTCTGATTGGACGGGGCGCGGCGGCGGACGTTGTCCGGCGCGGGCGGACGCGTCCGGCGCGGCGCGGAGGGAGGAGCTAGGGTTCGTCTGAAGTTGTAATTCGGGATGCCCACATATAAATAGGTAGAGGGAGCTAGGAGGCTCCAAATGAGGTGCGGTTTTCGCCCACACGATCGTGATCGAACGACCTAGAGCATGGAAGAGAGTTTGGTGGGTTTTGGGCTGGTTTTGGAGGGGTTTTTTGCTGGATACTCAAATGGACTTTGCGGGTGCCCGGTTAACAGTTGGAGTACCAAACGATCTCCGAATGGAACGAAACTTGACCGGTAGTCTCCGGGTGGTATATTAAGGCCACTTGACAAGCCTCGGTCCATTCCGAGAAAGTTTGACACACGCACACGAAAGAAAACTAGAGGGGTGCACCGGAGGAGATAGGAGCGCCGGATTGCAAAACGGACAACGGGGAAAATGCTCGGATGCATGAGACGAACACGTATGCTAATGCAATGCACATGATGACATGATATGAAAATGCATGACATGACAAAATTCAAAACGAAAGACAAAACCCGACAACGGAGGGAAAAACATATCACATAGCCGAAAATGGCAAGAGTCGGAGTTATAAATATGGCAAGTTACATGCGGGGTGTTACAATTTGTTTTGAAGCTTTACAAGAACCACACCCTTCGTAATCGAAGGCACAGCCAGGAAATTGTTGTGGTCAAGTACAGCCTCGAGAACATGCCTGACAACAATGCTATAGGAAAACACTAGTTCAGGACACGTGGCGACAAGGACACAGCAGCTGGATAGTTCAGCAGTAGAACTCATCATCAGGTCTTCCAGTTCACACGGCATGACTTTGAGAACTTCATCTCCACTGTGGACCTGGTTCTAATTCAAACAGAAACCATATTTTATTACTACCTCCGTTTAGAAATATAAGATGATTTTCGATATTATACTCCATATATGACTAAATATACACACAGAAATGAGTGAACAAAGACACTAGAACATGTCTTCAAAGGCATGAGAGCAGAGGGATTACATGCAATATCCATAACACGAGTTACTGAGGCAAATATACCCTCTTAAAAGGTAGCATTGATGTTCATAAAGTACTCCCTCCGTCCCAAAATTCTTGTCTTAGATTTGTCTAGATACGGATGTATCAAGTCACATTTTAGTATTAGATACATCTGTATGTAGTCACTTGTTGAACTCTCTAAAAGACTAATATTTAGGAATAGAAGGAGTATTTTTGAATTCGTGTCATACATGCATGGTTTGGAAAAATAGATGCACTATACTTATTGGATTGTTGTTGTGTTCGTGCGTGTGTGTCTCTGTGTGTGTGTGTGGTCATATGCTTGATACATACAAAGTTTTCTCACCTCCATATTGTTCATCTTTTAAATTTGAATTTGCATTGGAAAACTTACTAGGGATACCATGAAATGTGAAATCCACGTTGACATCACTATATCACAAACTCACTCTAATTCAACAACTCGTCATAAATCAATTACCACGTTGAGATTAGTATTTGCAAGGAAAATACGGGTATTGTAATACACATAGATTCGTTCGGCAATTTAAAAGGTTCATTTCGTATTCTCCAATGGTAGGACCGAACGGCGTACCAGCCAGACCTTGGCTCGTGTTGATCCTAAAAACAACTGGGCTCGTGTCCTTCAGTGGCGTGCGTGGTACACACATTAGGCAACCCAAACCAGTCGAGCCTCAGCGTTTCAAGTCGAAATATCTGGCGGCCAGAATTCCAGCCCTATGAAATTCCCCTCATGTCCCCGGTCCATAATGACTACCGATGAACAACGGAGGGATGCTTTAGTAACTAGACAACGTTACCTACCGTTCCGAGCACGGTTCAATTCCCTCGGTCGCCGCTCGTCAAGGTCACCCGTCAACTGCATTGCCTAGTACTACTACTACTACACCAGGATGAGCACAGAATTGAGCCTGTTTGTTCGTGCCTAGTACTTGAGTTAATATATCAGGCAATGCACTGGTATGGAGGGATTATCCTTTTACTCTGCATTTATAACTTGTCTGAAGTCTAACTAAGCAAAATGTTTGACCAAATCCTTTCTTAAGAAATACAACAGGACAGATGTACGGCTTGAAAATTTATTGCATGATGCAGGTTATGATATTGTTTCGAATCCTGGATCTTAAATTTCAGAAAATCCAAAAGTGAGCATAAATTCTTGAAACTAAGCATGGTCACGTGATATGGCACAAATATTACTTCGTAAGTTTTTTCTTCAATTTGAGACAAGCTGCTTATGACAAGTTGCACAAATGAAGAGCCAAGGTATTTTGGAACAAAGACCTGTCACGTTAAGGCGAACGCTTTCACTATTGAAACTGTGGGCGTTTACGTGCCGCCACGAGTCCCCGCTTCTCATCGGCAGGTGCCGTCCGAGCAAGCGTGTGAGTCGACGGGAGGCGTGCGAGCAGACCACTGCGTCGGCTGTCAGGGAGGCGTGCGAGCAGACCGCTGTGAAGGCTCACCGGGAGGCGAGCCCTTTGACCAGGCTCCGCCGCCCACCATCGTCCCAACTGCTCCCACTTTTAATGTCGCCGGCGCCGTAGTTTAAAATCAACCCCGCACTACCCGGTATCGCTACAATCCTCTCTCTTCCTCTCCGATTCTCCTGTCGTCTAACTCCAACTAGCCTGACCTCAACGTACGCCATGCCGCATCACGATGGTCTGCCCTTAGTGTTCCAGTTTCCTGAGGAAGACACCCAGCCGGAGTCTCAAGAACATAAGGCGCTTTGGGACGAGCTTGAACTGGCCTTGTGGGAAGACGCCGTGCCTGTCCCCGCTCCTGTTCCGGCTCCCGTCGCCCCGACTGCGCCAGCGCCCATCCCCCTGGCATTGATGGGCTGGCAGTCGCACATTGTCGCCGAGCTTGATCCCACGGGGTTCCACGAGGTCCCCGCCGACTTTCACGCGCCCGTGCACCTGCCAGCGCATGCGCCTGCGCGTGCACTGACGCGCACGCCCGTGTCGGTGCCCGTGCACCTGCCAGCGCATGCGCCTGCCCGTGCACTGACGTGCGCGCCCGTGCCGGTGCCCGTGCACACGAATGTCTCCGCCGCGCCGTTGACAGTGCCTGTCCCCGTGCGGGTGCCAGTGCCCCCCTCAGCGGCATGGATGGCCTCCGTCGACCGCTTCCTTGCACCAACGCCAGTCGCCTCCTCCTGCCAGTTGACTCGCTCCGAAGTCCAGAACATTTTGGCCTTCCTTAAAGCTAGGCCAACGTCCAGGAGTACGCCAACAACGGCGCAAGACGCCGCCGTCGCCGTCGGTCAGTGGTCCGATGACACACAGAGCATGACAGAGGAGCCGCTTCCCACCGCCGCCGCGTAATCTAAATTTGCCATGAAAAACGTTCGGATTTCCATGCTTAAAATCCGAACATTTATCATTTCCGTTTATTTTATATCGATCGTCGTATAATTTAAAGTCGGAGTCAGACTGAACGAAATGTATGGTTTGATCGATTGAATGTTCTGCTAGAGCCGTATCAAATTAAATATAAAATGTCATCAAGCCACATGTATTCCTTGTCATCCAACGACCTAGACTGCTTCAATGTCGAGCGCTCAACACGTTTAGCATGCAGTTAATTTCATGCCAAAAATAGTGCTAATCACATGACAACACGCAAATAATATCCTAGTAGTTAATATCCGCATGCACTTAATATACTTCCAAATTAACGTGCATTGCACGTACACACTGACTAGTGCTGCTAGTACGTGAAACTGGTGCCGTGATTTGTGAACGCGTCCAGATATGGTCAACGGCAACATCGCCCGCGAGTTCTTCCTGTTTGCCCGTGCGTCTAAAGGCAGAAGGGGAGGAGAGAGAGAGCACACATGGAACCCACCAGTAAGTGAAGGCGAATAGTACTAAAAATAATATTACATGTTATCCATTAATTAGGCTGTGGTAATATAAAAACATTATGTGAACAAAGGGGGTACAACAAACATTGCTATTCTACGTATGTTGCCTATTGACGTGCGGCTTCAAGGCCCGGTCGCATGTTCGATCCTCGTCCTTTATTTTTTAATTTGTATATGGGTCCAAATTTGTTTCATGACATGTGGGCCCCTCGGTGTGTAGTTTGTAGCATTTTATTTGTGGGTCGAAATTTGTTCCATTCCAAGTGGACTATCGATGTGTAGTTTTGTAGCTTATTTATAATAATTAAAGAGAACAACATAGTTTTTTCAATAATACCATGGTGCGACATTGAAGGCGAGAAAGGACGTGCGAGAGAGCGATGAACGAGCCAGAGGGAATTCAACTACGGGAGTTGCGTGGGTTGCAACGGTGTTTGGAGTAGTTGTGGGCCGAATGCTACGAAAATATAATCTAAACCGACCGTAATAAATGCCTACACAAATTAATCCAAGGTTGGAGTGCCCCTCGCAATGTAAATAGCTCCGGCTTTGCGAGGGATGGAGAGGTAGTAGCTTCAACGCGTGGAAGATACGGTGTGAGAAAGCAAGGTCAATCGAGAGACATATAGATAGAGAGACAAAGTGAGTGTGGTCCGACATTCGTTGAACAAATATATATGCTCTGGAGAGATATTGTCCGATTGAGCTTTTTGGCAAGGGTGAGGGCTGTAAGATAGAGCTTGAGAGATGATCCAGTCACAGACGTGTAGATATATTTTGTGCGTGGGAGGAAGCAAGGTCAACCGATCACATAGGGTCGCCGTGCGATCGAAAGAGTGAGACGGGTTGGAGAGAGTGACCTAGATAGACGATGTGCGTGAGAGAGTATACAATGTGAATAGGTCGAATTGGGCTCAAACATGGTGATATATCGTTTTTTTCCAAGAAAGAGCGAGGTCAATCGAGACATACGGAGAGAGAGAGAGATAGATAGATAGATTGAGTGAGCGTGGCCCACCATGAGGTCGAAAGAGTGGCGGCGGCTTGGATGGACTGACCTAGATAGACAATATGCGTGAGAGAGGATAGAGTGTGTCGATCGAGGCCCGAACAGGGAGATATATCATTTGTGTGTGAAAGAAAACGAGGTTAAACGAGACTCAGATAAAGAGAGCGAGATTGAGCGAGTGTGGCCCGCCGTGCGGAAGAAAGAGTGAGACAGTCTCGAGGGAGTGACCTAGATATACAACGTGCATGCGTGCGCACGAGAGGTTGGGGGGGCTAGATAGGCAATGTATGTATTTAGCGTGAGAGGGGAGAGGGAGAGGGGGAGAGAGAGAGAGAGAGCTCGACATGGGGTGCAATGGCAGGTGTGTGAGGTAAATACATTTGGTAACAGAGTGGAAAAAGGGGTTGTGTAGTTGAGAGACTTAGAGATCGAAACATGGAGAGAAAGAATGAACGTGTGTTAGAAACCGATAGCTTCCTAAGGTGGTTAGGAGAGGAAGATTGACCGATACAGGAAGTATGTAGCGTTTGTGCCGGGGGGGCTAAAAACAACATTTGAATGTACATAGTACGAGACTTAATATCGATGTTTCAATTCGGTGTACATTTTAAGATTTGAACCGAGGACCAGGCATACGGGTAATTATTTCGAATTCGTGCCATACTAAGTTTCGAAAAGTTGACATTAACTCAGTTTGTTGTGCTATTTTGTAGGTCATATGTTTGAATCCATCTAAAAGTTTTCTCACTACCATGGTGTTCATCATATACATATGAATTTTTATTAAAACAGTAGCGTGGATACAGTGAAATGCGAAATCCACGTTAGAATTGGAGATCGCTACGTGACACACACTCTAATTCAAATAACTAACTACGTGACACACACTCTAATTCAAATAACTAATTATGTGACACACACTCTAATCCACGTTAGCGTGGGTACCGTTTCGATTTTTTTTCAAATAACTCCTCATTAATTAATTTATAGTACTCCCTCTGTTCACTTTTATAAGACCTTGAAGACATTTCAGACAATGTGCAAAACAGTTCATTTTAAGTTGTCTGAAACGACTTACAAAAGTGAACGGATGGAGTATCTCGTTTCGAATGACTACTTATTGCAAGGAAAACACGGGCATGGTAATACATACATATTCGTTTGCAAATGAAAGAAGATTCGTTTGCATTCTCAAATGTAGGCGCACCAGGCAGACCAGGGTCGTGTCGGGGTGGACGCTGTTGGGGATCGTAGCAGAAATTTAAAATTTTCTACGTATCACCAAGATCAATCTATGGAGTCATCTAGCAACGAGAGATAGGGGAGTGCATCTACATACCCTTGTAGATCGCGCGCGGAAGCGTTCAAGAGAACAGGGTTGATGGAGTCGTACTCGTCGTGATCCAAATCACCGATGATCCTAGCGCCGAACGGACGGCACCTCCGCGTTCAACACACGTACGGAGTGGGGACGTCTCCTCCTTCTTGATCCAGCAAGGGGGGAGGACAAGTTGATGGAGATCTAGCAGCACGATGGCGTGGTGGTGGAAGTAGCGGGATCCCGGCAGGGCTTCGCCAAGCGCAAGCGGGGAGGAAGAGGTGTCACGGGAGGGAGGGAGGCGCCAGGGCTTGGGGTGCTGCTCCCATGTGCCTCCCCACTATATATAGGGGTGGAGGGGGCTGGTTTCTTGCCCTCCAAGTCCATTGGGGCATTGGCAAAGGTGGGGGAAATAAATCCCATCATTTCCCTTCCCCACCGATTGTTATCCCCCTTTTTTTAGGGATCTTGATCTTATCCCTTCGGGATATGATCTTATTCCTTCTAAGGTGGGATCTTGGTGCACCATGACCAGCGGTGTGGGGCCTTGCCCCCACTACCCACGTTCATGTGGGTCCCCCCATGCAGGTGGGCCCCACTTCGGAACCATCTAGAACCTTCCCGGTACAGTACCGAAAAATCCCGAACATTTTCCGGTGGCCAAAATAGGACTTCCCATATATAAATCTTTACCTCCGGACCATTCCGGAACTCCTCGTGACGTCCGGGATCTCATCCGGGACTCCGAACAACTTTCGGTTAACCGCATACTAATATCTCTACAACTCTAGCGTCACCGAACCTTAAGTGTGTAGACCCTACGGGTTCGGGAGACATGCAGACATGACCGAGACGACTCTCCGATCAATAACCAACAGCGGGATCTGGATACCCATGTTGGCTCCCACATGTTCCACGATGATCTCATCGGATGAACCACGATGTCGAGGATTCAATCAATCCCGTATACAATTCCCTTTGTCAATCGGTACGTTACTTGCCCGAGATTCGATCGTCGGTATCCCAATACCTTGTTCAATCTCGTTACCGGCAAGTCACTTTACTCGTACCGTAATGCATGATCTCGTGACCAAACACTTGGTCACATTGAGCTCATTATGATGATGCATTACCGAGTGGGCCCAGAGATACCTCTCTGTCATACGGAGTGACAAATCCCAGTCTTGATTCGTGCCAACCTAACAGACACTTTCGGAGATACCCGTAGTGCACCTTTATAGCCACCCAGTTACGTTGTGACGTTTGGCACACCCAAAGCACTCCTATGGTATCCGGGAGTTGCACAATCTCATGGTCTAAGGAAATGATACTTGACATTTGGAAAAGCTCTGGCAGACGAACTACACGATCTTGTGCTATGCTTAGGATTGGGTCTTGTCCATCACATCATTCTCCTAATGATTTGATCCCGTTATCAATGACATCCAATGTCCATAGTCAGGAAACCGTAACCATCTATTGATCAACGAGCTAGTCAACTAGAGGCTCACTAGGGACATGTTGTGGTCTATGTATTCACACATGTATTACGGTTTCCGGATAACACAATTATAGCATGAACAATAGACAATTATCATGAACAAGGAAATATAATAATAACCATTTTATTATTGCCTCTAGGGCATATTTCCAACAGACGCTGCTTCGGTGCCTTAAAGGCAACTGCCTTTGGGTCACTGACATGTGGGTCAGCCACCTATTGGGCCCACATGTCATGGACACAAAGGCAGATGCCTTAAGGCACCGAAGCATAGTCCTGTCGGGGTGGTCGCGTGTGTCGGACGGACACGTAGCACCCAGCCACCCACCCCCCCAAAAAAGGACGACGACAATATAAGTTCGCGCTTCCACGTTTCGGATTGAAATATCTGGTGGCCCCAATTCCAGCCCTGCAAAATCTATCTTCTCCACCGTCCCCTTTCGCGCCCAGATTGCTCAAATCCCTAATTCGCCGCCAACCCTCGAATCGCCCCTCGTCTCATCTCTTTCCCCACCGTTCCCCACCTCTGTGCCGGACGACGATGACGAAGACGACGGTCGCGCTTCACCACCGCACCGAAGCTACCTCATCTACGCCCTCGTCCACCGCACCGGGTGGTCCACCGACAACGTCGGCCGCCGCAACCGACGTGCCTCACAGACACCAAGTTCCACCGCATCAGGTGCGCGTCACCGACGCCGTCTCCCAGCTCACCGGGGCTACTTCACCGAGCACATCGTCGCACCTCCGCCCCCCGAGGCCGTTGGGGCTTCACCAATGGTCTCGTCCACCGCATCGTAGCGCTCCGCTGCCACTCAAGATCTGCATCCGTGCGCGGCCAGCCAACGCCAGCGCATCACCCTCAACGGCTCTGAAGTGACCCGCACTCTAGCTAGGCGAGCATGCCCAAACGCCGGCCCGAACTAGGTATCCACACATCACACCCTTGTGCACTGTTCCGACGATGTTTGGATATCCTTTCACTGCTCTCTTAGCTTACACGCCTATGCAACTCTCACTTTAACTCTTATTTCTTCTGGAGATATCATCTGAAACAAGCAAATCCATTTTTTAGCGAAGCATGACGGCGCTACGGGATCTGGTACACATCCTGCACACCCGTATAACCTTGTAAGTATCTGTCCTCCGGTACACCATCAAGGTCGATTCCTCTTATTTGATCAACCATTCACCGTGTCGAAAATGCAGAGGGGGATGCAAGGAGCACAAGGCCTGCACATCCAAGCAAGTGGTAACATGGACTTGTACATGGAACATCCCAAGCGCAAGCAGAGCTGCAGTGAGCCTGTACAACGAGCTAGCGTAAGTCCCTGCATTTCATTTAATTCGTACTGGCATTCGTGTATGATTTGTGTGCAGTGGCTGATCCACGAATTCAAGTTACCAGGGGCGAACATTTAACTTAAAAAATACGAAGGCACTTGCACTCCGGAAATCAACATAACTTGAGAAATGTGAAGCTACATGCACTTTGAAAACCAGCTAATGATCCAAAGTAGTTCAAATTATAAACACTAAATGATGCAAGCACCAAAAAACACAAAATGCAACATGGTGTACAAGGACTACAAGCATGGTCTGTACCTGCTTGAATTATTCGTTCTCTGGCTGAAAATATCGAAGTGTAATTGCACGTATAACCAGTGCGCAAACTGCATATCAATATATCTATCCTGCACAAGTATGCCAATAGTTTCAAACAACAGATTAGAAAAGTATTTATTCTATGTTGTCATGATACGGGGACTTTCTGGTAGATGGCCTCGACGTTTCCTCAAGCTATGAAAAGGCACTATAATTTGCTTGTCATCAATGCCTGCAAATCTCTGTCTCTCTCAACATAGTAGATCATCATTAGACACTAAATCCTTCAATGAGCTTGAAAATGCTTGCATTAGATCCCACATTAGACACTATATGTTCATCACCAGGAACATGTAAAATGTTTGCATCAAATCCTTCATTAGCAGTATGTTCATTAGAAACTTCAGGCTCAAGAACAACATGAGCTTGTATGTTTGCACCGGAAACTTGATTAGATACATCAGATTTAGTCAGTTCAGTATTGATTGGGGGAGTTATAAAATAAGTAGAAATTGGTTTCATTTTCTCATAGATTCCCTACATACAAGCAGTTTTACAACACCGTCAGGTTTAACTATTGGCCAGAAATTGAAGAGTTGAATTAGATATAATCAGGGATGTGATGTACCTGCTCGTTGCGCATGCTACTCTTGCAAGCTGCGACTGTCCGTTTGTGCAAGCTTGACTCCATGCCCGTGCTGCCGCCGCTGCCTCCCACGCAGGCTACACCCAGGGTTGGATCTTCATCTTCTTGTCCTTCTGTTCGCTTGAAGCCCGGCGACCGCCCTCCAACGAGGGCGCGAGGAAGTGCTGTGTCGGTCTGTCCAGCGGCGGCTAGGTTAGGAGCGAACCAGACTGGAGGCTGGAGCGAATGAATTGGGATTTTTCCTGCTGTCGATTGATATGGGAGGTGCTCGTTTGGGCCGCGAGCCTGCTATAGGGCCTGCCTTGCACTTATGTTATTGGCCCATCCAAATTGAAACATTTTTCTTCATTTTTTACATTGCCTGCTCGTGCGTTGGGACGAACAAAACTAGCGTGGGCCAACCTGGACGACTCAAACTAGGTGCACACTTTCCAGCCACCTGAGGCGGCCGCCCATACCAGCCCCTATGGTGGCGTCGCCCCTTTTTGCGTGTATGATTGGATAGTGAAAAATATTCCAGTGGCGCTTTTGATTTACCCACAGAATGGTTGAATTGCTTGTTTCTATGAACTGAGTTCGCCAATAATGTGAAGGATGCCAGTCTTTTCATCCTATTGTAGATTGCTTAGATCTCGATATGCCAAAAGTAATCGCATGAAATATACAGTAAAAGCCAGTGTGATGTGTTTGGCTACAACTAGTCTGACTACACGTCCTCTTATAACATATCAAGGACGCACCATCTTACTAGATTAACCATTCGACTTACCCATGCAGTGTGGGAAGAAAGAAGTATTGGGACTGCGTATCCAAGCAATTGATGCCATGGACTCCTTCGTACAACCTTGTAAGCGAAAAAGAAGTTGCAGTATGCCTGTACAAAGAACTAGCGTAAGTTCAGTTACCTGCTTCTCGGAATTTTATTTAGCCACTTATTGCAAAATTGTTCAATTACATTGCTTGGCTTAATTTAGTTTGCTACTGATTACATAATGGCACAGCCTGTTAATCATATTGTAGACTGCGCCTATCTATGTGTTTGATACTTACTGTTAAGAATTACCTGTTTGCCTTAACTTAAATAGCTACTTGTTTGTTTAACTGCTTTGCTGCTGCAACAATGGGTTACAATGATGTTAATAACTACTTTTCAGCATCCAATTGAAACTCTTTAATTCCTTGTTTGTTTAACTGGTTTGCTGTTATAACTCCCAGTCGAGATGTTTTGCTAACTTCAACTTTTCTGAATCCAATCGGAACTTTAATGGCAAAACAGGTTAGCCCAAGATCAAAGAGTGAGGTCCCCATGGACGTTGCATCATCCCACAGCAGTGGCACCGGCCCAATCGTGCATTATGAATTGCCAACTGCTGATGCTCTAGAGGCTAAACTAGTGGTAGAAAGAGATTCTGCTTCTGCACTTAGAGATGAAGTTGACATGTTGAGGAAGCAAACAGCACAATCACAAGCAGTACTCAAGACAACCATTAAATATTTGGTGGATTTCAAAACGAAGCAAGCTGAGACTGACCAGATTGTTAAGGTCCTGAAGGAAAAAAGGAAATTAAATTCCTACTTGGTAAATCATAGGTGAAATGTTCTTTCCATAGTTGAATAACCTTTGTGCTGTCCGTTCATGTAATCAATCAAACCATTTGTTTTAGAGATCATGTAATAATTGTTTTTGTTTTTGGTTTGTAATTTTATTTGAGCACAAGTTTGTATTAATTGATAAGACTCGGAGACATTTCATTTGGATTGCTGTGCCAGACCTACAAATATGCCAATCGGGCTGAATGTGCATTCAGCAATAGTAGTAGTATAGATGGACCATAAGTGGCACGCATCGGAAAGGGCCAAGATGCTGGCTAAAAAAAGGATGCTGTTGTAGCCAAAAAAAGTACAGCGGCCTGGCTTATGTATGTTAGTTGATATTATTGATCCATATACTCTATAAGTGTTTATATGTCTGTTAGTTCTGTACATTCTTGGTTGATTGACTCGGTATTTGAATCTTGATACATCGCTTGTGTACATATCTAAATGGGAGTACACATTATGTTGCGTGTGACATTTGAGTTGGACATGAAGTGTTCCAAATATTCGAATTCACCTTAAACTGGATTCTAGTTCTGAATTTGAGTATCGGCATTTGTAAACCATATTCATATATGACAGTGGAATACATCTTTGTCGTCCTTTTGAAGATATATAAAAACACATAGAATGATTTATAAAGATTCATATAGGAATACAAAATGGATTCGAATTTAGTTGCCAGGGTAAACGTGGATGCTTATTGTCCCAAAATTCGAAAGAACCAGCAAAATGTCCACTCCCACGTCGGCTGCCCGAAGCCAAGTGTTTGGGAGATGGAAATTACTGTCTACCCATTACACGGACAATCCATCGGCCCGATTTCCACTGCTCTAAGTAGGGGTAGGTTACTAACTTCAATTAGACGTGACACGACCGCCTCTGAGCCCATTCCGATACAGTGGGCGTCAAACATGGGCGGCAAAACTCATTTGATTCAAGCTCGTCCGAAAGACCTCTGTTTCTCCCTCCATTCCCCATTCATACACGGTGGGCGGCAAAACAAACTCGACTCGGCCGAAATCGATGTAGGCAAATATTTTCAATAGGGGCAGGTTTGTAACTTCACACAGACGTGACACAACCGCCCTACCTGTCAGCCCCGTTCATACACCGTCAATAGGGGCAGGTTTGTAACTTCACTCAGACGTGACACAACCGCCCTACCTGTCAGCCCCGTTCATACACCGTGGGCGCCAACCATGGGCGCCAACCACCCTCTCCTTGCCCGAAATCGCTCTGGGCAAATATTGGCGAGATGCGAGATTACCGTCCTATCCCCAACCGACGAGACGTCCAAATTTTAAACGGGGGCTAAGTTCGTAACTTTCCCATATTTCAGACAGGCGTGTCCCAAAAACATGGTTCCCCATACCTCTCCCTCCATTTTCCCATTCATACACCGTCCGCGCTAGAACACCCCATCCCCACACCAGCCTCCGTCCGCCACCCCATCCATCGCCGCCGTCCTCCACCACATCCATCGCCACCGTCCTCCACCATGCCGGAGCGCCTACCAAGACCGCGTCGTCCACTGCTAGAGATGGACGTTTCTCATCCACGGCGACGGACCAATAGCCTTGCATCGCGTCCTCTTGCTTCATCGGCGTCGTCGTCCTCTTTGCCGGGGCCGCTCACATGACCTTCTCTTCCACCGCAACGGGACTTATCCCCCGATGCACTCGTCTACCATCGCAGATCTGCTTCAACGCCATCGACAGCCATCGCACCCCCGATGCCTACACGGCGCCGCAAGAGAGGTGGTACTTCATATCTCCTCAACTTTTTGATCTCAACCAGAAAATAGATCTTAACTTGGTTACTCTACTTTCTTTTCAGCTCTTAGAATTTAGTTCTTAGTTCGAAGCAAACAATGGATGCTAAATATCATTTCTCCGGCTTGCAGCTTCAAATCTGCCATGGCACAGCCATAATACGGTTTAATTTTTTTTGACTGGGATAATACGGTTTAATTGATCATGCTTAGGGTTTAATTGATCATGTTGGTTCCGTGGTGGTTTCTTTAATAGAAATCGGAGGGGAAACCCTCTTTTGCTAAAAAAATATGCTTAGAGTTTCCCCCTTTTATGATCACTATACGATCAGAATACGTGCTTCGTGTCATAATAACACTGCTCCACCCATCAAGCTAAACAAGCTTAGTTGTTCAAATACGAATCTGATATTATTAAAACAGAGTTGTTTAATTGGTCAGCTAAATGTTCCTAAATTAGTTTCGAAAATGCATGTTCGCCGCTCGGGTGTGTATCTCTACAGGGTGCCCACGGTGGGCCGGCCCACCCTGGGATTTTGGGTCGTACCAGGCCCCGATTCCCCTCTGTTCTGCTGCGCGCTTCCGATCTCTACTCGCCCCCAGCCGCCTGCCTCGCCGGCGACTTGCCGTCCCCGGACGGCATGACTCTAGGAGGAGACGCCGGACTAACAGGAGGCCAGGAGCCGCTCGCCCAACAGCGTCACCGCTGCCCGGGCGCGCCGCCGTGCCTACCTTCCCAGCCCGTTCAGGGCTCAGGCGTGCAGCACCCACCAAGCCAACCCGATTTATCCTGAGATACGTCCTCAACACTCAGCAGCCACTCCTCATCACCCATTTTCTAATTGATTCATTACTCATTAGGCAGGACTGTCATTAGGGTTTGTTGTGTGCTCAGTGCTACCTACACTTAATGGTTCAGATGTATTTCGGTAATCTTTAGTACCTCTAAAGTTCACAGGGTTTTCAAAATTCCGGCCCTCGGAACAGAAACTAGTCATTTTGGATTGTTGGTCGTAGTGACATTGACCCAGATTACTACTGCAAGCCAGGTTTGTTGACAATTTTACTTGTCTTTCTTACTCATTCGATATAATATCCAATTATTCACGTCGATTAGTTGCAAACAATAAGTGCTAGACAAACTTCTTCATTCAGATTTTGGACGGTCTCTTACTGCAGTTACAATTCTGCATACTTGTCCTAGTAAGCTCACAAGTAAATGATTGATTCACTACATCTATGCTTGCCTTGTCATATTTGTTGTCAATATTCTTTTAGGGTGGACCACCCTGTTTCTAAATACTGGAACCGTAGACATGAGTGAATAGTATTTCTCTATGTGATCTCTTCCATCATGTGTGGGTAACGAACACTGCATTGTATAGAAAGAAAGTGTCATTTCCAGCTTTTACATAGGTTTCGATCTTTTACATGGAATACAATCTGCCTACTTGCTTTGTGTCGCACTACCAACACTCCACCCTTGAAGCTAAACATTACGCCACTCATAATTGCTTAGTTTATTTGTTCAAATACGAATTTCATATGATTCTAATGTTCCTACTTCAGTTTTGAAATGTGTGCCTGCCTGTTATAGAGACATAAGGGGTTTGTATTTCTGTGTGTGGTCTGGTCAGCACGGTTGGGGAGGTGAACTTTGCATATGCAGGGGTTTATAGGGAGACACTCTCCGAGTTGAATCCGCAATGCATTCCATAGATAATCTGACTACTTTTTATGTTTTCATGAATCTCAGATTCTGAACAGCATCATAATGATTATGAGCTTGCGCGCATGAAAAGAATAAAGCAGAACAATGCCATGGCTGTCAAACTTGGCATTAAGGGACTGAAATCAAGTCTGGATGCAATGCAATGCAAACGCTCTCCACCTACAGATTCATGCTCAGAATATGATCCTAACAGTGATTCTGAGCTAGAGGGAGACCTAAGTCAATGTAGCTCCCTAGTGGAGGAGTCAGAGGAAGATGCCCTATCTTATTCACCCATCAAGGTACTTGCTCTAACTTTCCAAGGTTACATTGCTCGCACATATCTTGCAACTGATGCTTTGCATTGCTTCTACTTTGTTGAACTGCCATTAGCTTAGTTTACACATCGTGTATGTGAATACGCCCTGCCTATCCATTTTCAGTACATATTCCATCTGTCATCATACCATATTTATCCATTCAAATGTTGTTCTTGTGTATCAGACGTTCAAAAGGAAGAGGGCGATTGCTGATCGTGGAGGAGCACAAGCAAAGTATTTGGAAAAGGTAGTGGCACCTGATAAATCAAATAGCCCATTAGGTGTAGTTGCAATATCACCTGACCCACAAAATACCCCAACTCTAGCAGACTCTAGCCCTACTACACTGGTCATTTCTGATGCCCCAACTCAGCAGACCCCAACTGCAGCAAACAGTATGATTATGCCAGTTGACATAGCACCAGCTGTACGACGCAAAACCCCCATTCCAGCAAAGAGTACACCAAATCCAGTTGCCAAATCCCTTTTCGAACCAGAGAGAGCCCCAATTGCAGCAAATAGGACCCCTGTTCCATTTCTTCCCAGTTTAGAAGACGAAGCTTATGTTGTTGTCAGGAACTTTGTGCGCATCTTTCCTTCATGGAAAGATTATACCGCAGACACAGAACAATTTCCAGTCTTCCTCCGCAACTTACGCGTAAGTAATGTACTAATGTTATTCATGGTCATTACTGCATATGTTTCTGCTGACAGAAGACACAAGATTTCATTCTTTTAAATAGGCGAGGAGCAAACTGGATTGTGATGACGAGCAAGGGTTGGTTGCGCTTTTCAAGCACTCGTTGATGAAGTATCGTTCCTACCTGAGGCAAGCGCACTTCGATGGCAAGCCTCTGAACGAAATTTCTGTAAAGTCTCCGGTGCTACATTTATCCGACGGTGACTGGAATAATCTTGTTACACATTGGTCTCGGCTGCAGCGTAAGGTACTGTCTATGATATCACATCACAATTTGAACTACATTTCTGCATTTGCCTTAATGTCTCACTTGTACGAAAACTGTTAGCAGAAGAACATTCGTTCTCAAGGGACCACAGAATCTCGCAACTATACTGCACACTGCATTGCTCTTGTGAGTACCTCTTGCCCTGTATGACCATACTTACTTTCATAGCTGTTTGATTATGTAGCATCACTGCACATGTTAGCCTCGTAATCGTCCATTTGGTGGACATTATAAGATCCGTATGGACTCTTACATAAATTTAGAATCAACCCAATGCTTTTGAAGAGGTTTAGCTCTGCAGTCCTCTTGTAAGGACTGAACGTGGTCTATCACTGTACTTACATTAACAGCTACTCCCTCCGTCCCATAATATAAGAACGTTTTGTACAGTACACCAGTGTTCAAAACACTCTTGTATTATGGGAAGAGGGATTGGTTCATTTTGTAGCATTCTGCATCTTATCTCCCTCGCCCACCATTTACTAAAAAAGATCAGATCTATATTTAATCTTACCAACAAGTAGAATACACAGACAATGCCAGTGCAGAAGTGTAGCCCATTGCTCTTGTCAGTACATTTTGTCCTGTAACGCTTGTACTTCCAGGGATTGGTAGTTGATTATGTAGCATCAATCTGCATCTTATCTTCATTATCCTCTATCCCTTCCAGTATTATCATATCTATAATTACTCTCTACAAAATGTAGAGTACAGGCAATGCTTATGAAGAAGATTCTGTGCTGAAATTCTTGAGTTATCCTTCCCTTGACATGGAGAAGGGCATTATAAAGCCGGTGTTAACTGTTAATGTAAGTCAGTCCTTCTAAAGCCTTTATCCTCAACTGCTGTTTAATTTGCTCATACTCCCTATCGTTTACTGCTGTTTAGTTTGCTGTTTCTACCAAAATGCATGTTCGTAAGAACCGTAAGTTCTAAGTTTTACTTGTAAAACCAAATTCCTTATTCATACCATGCACATTACTTAATACTCCCTATATGTATGCTTGTTTTTGTGGATCTATAATCCAGTGTGTGGTGAAGCAGCCCACGTTTGCACCTTGTCATCTCCTGTTTTATCTTACTGATGTGGCTGATGATATGAACAACATGCCATGCACATTATCCAAAATAGATACAATGATTTTCTTTGCCCTTCATCTATGCTTGTTATGTTGACATGGTAATCCAGTAGTGTGGTGAAGCTCCCCGCATTATGAACAATGCCAAATTATGCTATTGATATTTTGAACTTACTCTTTATTTTCTAATTTGAAATTGGATAGAATTGACAGAACAGTTATCATCTTTGTTATACACGTGCAAAACATGTCATCTCTCTGCTTTGTTTCAGGGTGATATGCCTGATGGCATGCACAAGTCTGCTGAAGGCTGTGAGACAAACCCAACATATATTGCAGCAAAGAAGGCAAAACATCTTGAAGATAGCGAGACAACCCCAAAGTCTTGTCTTGATGCAGTGTTCAAGTTACTTGAGACTAACAGTCAGACAAGCTCACAGAATTCGTTGTCTGAATCAGTTCGACTTCTTCAGTCCCAAGTTCTAGCAGAAAGGCATTCTGCAACTCAACTTCGACTTGAAGTCCTATCTCTAAGAAAGATTGCGGAGAACACCAATGAGAACCTCATCGCTAAACAGCTACACCTGGAAGCTATGACCGACATGCTAGGCCGGTCTCACAGCCTTGCTCAGCAGCTTGCGCAGCAGTTCCCCCGCAAGGCTAACCTTTCTTGAACTGTCTTGGAAGTGGTCCCGGTTCAGTATTATTTTGTTACGCTGCAATGGTGCCCAGTTTTTGTAATCTGCTTCTTCGTTGCGCTTTATGATCACCAGTGGCGAACTTCGATGCCTAGTGGATGTAATATACCTTAAATCCTTTATTGTATAGTGTAGGTTTATTCTTAGTTACTATGCCGTAATTTCTTTATTGTATAGAGTAGGTTTGTTCTTAATTCCTACTAGTTACTGCCATCATTCGCTATCTGAAAAAATCAGATGTAGTCGACCGGACCGAAACATTCGACTCTAACGGGCCAGGTTTTTAGCTGGCCACAATTGGGCCGGCCTGCGTCTTTCTTGGGCCCGAATGATTGGGGCCTTCACACATTGCGCCAGGCCCAAACTTACATCGGCCTATATTTTAGTTGGGCCTTTTGTCGACCCAACGCTTAGTTTGGCCCAGGTAGCGTTGGGCCATTAACAGGCTGAATATTGTACTGGCCTGTTACGGCCGAGATGAAACCACGGGCCTTTAGCAGGCCAAAATGCATGTTGGGCCTCAATTTTCACTAGTCATCGACGGGCCTTCAGCAGGCCGAAATGTAGACCGGGTCGTTTTGGGCCCAGTTAGCTCACGGGCCGTTACCAGGCCGAAACATATCTCGGGCCTTAGTTGGCCCACCAATATCATGGGCCTTTAAGAGGCCGAAAGCTTGGCACGGGCATCAACGGGCCAAATTATGCGACAGGCCTTTAACAGGCCCAAAGTCACGTTGGGCTTAACTGTTGCCACCTTTAGCACGGGCCGTTAGTGGGCCCGATGTCCCGTCGGACCATATATGGCCCATGGGCAGCACGGGCCATTCCCAGGCCGAAAGTCACACCGGGCTGAAATGGGCCCATGTCTACATCAGGCCTCTAACAGGCCGAAAGTCACTGGGCTGTAGTTGGGCCCAAATATTCGGCGAACAATTAACGGGCCAGATCTGGCTTCAGGCCGCAAATGGGCCCAAATATTGGGCGAACAATTAACGGGCCAGATCTGGCTTCGGGCCGTAAATGGGCCCAAATATTGGGCAAACAATTAACGGGCCAGATCTGGCTTCGGGCCGTAAATGGGCCTTTATTAAGCAGGCCGTTATTGGGCTGGCCCACTAGTACCTGATTAAGTTCTACGGGCCTTTGACTGGGCCGGCCTTTTTAACCTATATGGGCCTCTGTTGGGCCCAGCCACGTGTCGACGTATCATAGGCATGTCTCCTCCAATGGACGGGCGACATCTGGCCCACTGACGAGCTGACAGGTGTTCCCTTCGGCCAATCAGAATTTTACACGTGGAAATTTCCCATTGGTTAGGGCTGTTAATGGGTTATCGGATCCAAAATCCGACCCGATAGCTTAACGGCGTTCCGTTACGGTGGATGCCACGTGTCGGTCACCCTTGACGAAAGCACTTCTATGACGCGCGATTTATCGTCATGGAAGTGGACACTTCCGTGATGATAATTTTGGCAATGTCATGGAACACTTCTACGACAGCACAGGTATGACTATCTTGATTCTGTCATAGATTTGTCATGGATGTACATGCATGACAGAAAACGCGACCTACTGTGACAAACACGTATCATCACGGAAGTGTATTTTTTTGTAGTGATTATCGCCCACAACTCTTTGTATTCTACTCGTGCATATAACATCTAAGCATAGACCTAGCTTGGATGCCACTGTTGGGGAACGCGGTATTTAAAAATTTATACCTACGATCACGCAAGATCTATCTAGGAGATGCATAGCAACGAGCGGGGAGAGTGTGTCCACGTACCCTCGTAGACCGAAAGCGGAAGCGTTTAGTAACGCGGTTGATGTAGTCGAACGTCTTCGCGATCCAACCGATCCAAGTACCGAACGTACGGCACCTCCGCGATCTGCACACGTTCAGCTCGGTGACGTCCCCCAAACTCTTGATCCAGTTGAGGCCGAGGGTGAGTTCCGTCAGCACAACGGCATGTTGACGGTGATGATGAAGTTACCGACGTAGGGCTTCGCTAAGCACTACGATGATATGACCGAGGTGTGTAACTGTGGAGGGGGGCACGGCACACGGCTAAGACAAATCTTGGAGTGTCTTAGGGTGCCCCTTGCCCCTGTATATAAAGGAGGAGGGGAGGAGGAGGCACTCCACTCCTAGTAGGACTAGGATTCCCCTTTTATTTCCCTTTTTGTGGAGAAGGAAGGAAGGAACAGAGAGGGAAGAGGAGAAGGAAAGGGGGGCGCGCCCCCTCCCTAGTCCAATTCGGACTCCCTATGGGAGGGGGGCGCGGCCACCCCTTGTGGGCTGCCTCCCCTCCCCCCTTTGGCCCATGTAGGCCCAATGCTTCCCCGGGAATTCCCGTAACTCCTCGGTACTCCAAAAATACCTGAATCACTCGGAACCTTTCCGATGTCTGAATATAGCCTTCCAATATATGAATCTTTACCTCTCGACCATTTCGAGACTCCTCGTCATGTCCGTGATCTCATTCGGGACTTTGAACAATCTTCGGTCATCAAATCACATAACTCATAATACAAATCGTCATCGAACGTTAAGCGTGCGGACCCTACGGGTTCGAGAACTATGTAGATATGACCGAGACACATCTTCGGTCAATAACCAATAGCGGAACCTAGATGCTCATATTGGCTCCTACATATTCTGTGAAGATCTTTATTGGTCCAACCGCATAACAACATACGTTGTTCCCTTTGTCATTGGTATGTTACTTGCCCTAGATTCGATCGTCGGTATCATCATACCTAGTTCAATCTCATTACCGGCAAGTCTCTTTAGTCATTCCACAATGCATCATCCCGCAACTAACTCATTTGTCACATTGCTTGCAAGGCTTATAGTGATGTGCATTACTGAGAGGGCCCACAGATACCTCTCCGACAATCGGAGTGACAAATCCTAATCTTGATCTATGCCAACTCAACAAACACCATCGGAGACACCTGTAGAGCATCTTTATAATCACCTAGTTACGTTGTGACGTTTGATAGCACACAAGGTGTTCCTCCGGTATTCGGGAGTTGCATAATCTCATAGTTAGAGGAACATGTATAAGTCATGAAGAAAGCAATAGCAATAAACTAAACGTTCATAGTGCTAAGCTAACGGATGGATCCCGTTCATCAAATGACAACTCATGTCTATGGCTAGGAAACTTATCCATCTTTGATTAACGAGCTAGTCTATAAAGGCATACTAGGGACACTCTGTTTGTCTATGTATTCACACATGTACTAAGTTTCCGGTTAATACAATTCTAGCATGAATAATAAAAATTTATCATGATATAAGGAAATATAAGTAACAACTTTATTATTGCCTCTAGGGCATATTTCCTTCATAATGTTTTATTCGTTGCCCATTAACAACCTTCGGGTTAGTACCTTCAGCATTATTTATTTTGATAGCTCCAGATCAATAAACCTCCTCGATAACATAGGAGCCTTCCCATTTTGAGAGGAGTTTTCCTGCAAAGAATCTGAAACGAGAGTTCTACAAAAGAATATATTATCCGACTTTGAAATCACGCTTTTGCATTATTTTATCATGCCATCTTTTAACATTTTCTTTAAATAACTTGGCATTTTCATAAGCTTGGGTTCTCCATTCATCTAATGAGCTAATATCAAATAACCTCTTTTCACCGGCAAGTTTGAAATAATAGTTGAGTTCTTTGATTGCCAAATATGCTTTATGTTCTAACTCAAGAGGTAAATGACAAGCTTTTCCATAAACCATTTTATAAGGAGACATACCCATAGGATTTTTATATGTTGTTCTATAAGCCCAAAGTGCATCATCTAATTTCTTAGACCAATTCTTCCGGGACCTATTGACAGTCTTTTGCAAGATTAATTTTATTGATCTATTGCTAAGTTCAACTTGACCACTAGACTGAGGATGATAGGGTGATGCAATTCTATCGTTAACATCATACTTGGCAAGCATTTTACGGAAAGCACCATGAATAAAGTGTGAACCACCATCAGTCATTAAATATCTAGGGACTTCAAACCTTGGCAAAATAACTTCCTTAAGCATTTTAATAGAGGTGTTGTGATCAGCACTACTGTTTGGAATAGCTTATACCCATGTAGTAACATAATCAACAACAACCAAAATATGTGTATACCCGTTAGAGGAAGGAAAAGGTCCTATGTAATCAAATCCCCAAACATCAAATGGTTCAACAACAAGTGAATAATTCATAGGCATTTCTTGACGCTTACCAATATTACCTATTCTTTGGTATTCATCACAAGATAAGACAAACTTATGGGCATCCTTGAAGAGAGTAGGTCAATAAAATCCAGATTGCAATACCTTGTGAGCAGTTCTATCTCCAGCATGATGCCCTCCATAAGCTTCAGAGTGACATTTCCATAGGATTTGTCCCTGTTCATGCTCAGGTACACAACGTCTAATAGTACCATCTAATCCTTCTTTATAAAGATGTGGGTCATCCCAAAAGTGGTGTCTTAAATCATAGAAGAATTTTTTATTTTGTTGATATGTAAAGCTAGGTGGTAAATATTTAGCAACAATGTAATTAGCACAGTTAGCATACGAACGAGTATTATGAGCACATTTATTGTAGCTAACTGCTCATCAGGAAAACTATCATCAATAGGTAGTGGGTCATCAAGCACATTTTCAAGCCTAGACAAGTTATCAGCTATAGGGTTCTCAACTCCTTTCCTATCAGTGATATGTAAATAAATTTCTTGTAGCAAGAGAACCCGTCAAATAAGTCTAGGTTTAGCATCTTTCTTTTCCATAAGATATTTAATAGTAGCATGATCGGTGTGAACAATCACTTTTGAATCAACAATATAAGATCTAAATTTATCACAAGCAAACACCACTGCTAAGAATTCTTTTTCAGTAGTTGCATAATTTCTTTGAGCACTGTCTAGAGTTTTACTAGCATAATGGTTAACATTATGTTTCTTATCAACTCTTTGTCCTAGGACAACACCAACAGCATAATCACCAGCATCACACATAATTTCAAAAGGCAAGTTCCATTCAGGTGGTTAAACAATAGGTGCAGAAATTAAGGCTTTCTTGAGTGTTTCGAAGGCTTCTAAACAATCATCGTCAAAACAAAAGGAACATCCTTTCGCAAAAGATTCGTAAGAGGCCTAGAAATTTTAGAAAAGTCTTTGATAAATCTCCTATGGAAACCAACATGACCTAGGAAACTACAAATACCTTTGATATCTTTAGGACATGACATTTTCTCAATTGCATCAACCTTAGCTTTGTCCACTTCAATACCTCTTTCAGAAATTTTATGACCCAAGACAATGCCTTCATTAACCATAAAGTGGCACTTCTCCCAATTCAAGACAAGATTTGTTTGCTCGCATCTCTGCAAAACTTGATCAAGATTGCTTAAATAATCATCAAAAGACTTCCCATAAACAGAGAAGTCATCCATGAAAACCTCAACAATCTTTTCACAAAAGTCAGAGAATATAGCAGTCATACATCTTTGAAAGGTAGCAGGTGCATTGCATAAACCAAAAGGCATACGTCTATAAGCATAAGTTCCAAAGGGACAAGTGAAAGTGGTCTTTTCTTGATCAGTTTGAGAAATAGGTATTTCTGAAAAACCAGAATATCCATCAAGGAACCAAAAGTGTGTGTGCTTAGATAATCTTTCTAGCATTTGATCAATAAAAGGCAAAGGGTAATGATATTTTCTAGTTGCTTTGTTTAATTTTCTAAAATCAATTACCATTCTATAGCCTATAACAATTCTTTGTGGAATGAGTTCATTTTTATCATTAGGAACAACAGTAATACCTCCTTTCTTAGTGACACAATGAACAAGACTTACCCATCTACTATCAGCTATAGGATAGATTATACCTGCTTCCAGAAGTTTTAAGATTTACGTTCTCACCACTTCCTTCATTTTTGGATTTAACCGACGTTGGTGATCAATAACGGGTTTAGCATCAGGTTCCATATTAATCTTGTGCCGACATAGAGTGGGACTAATGCCCTTTAAATCATCAAGAGTATATCCAATAGCAGGTTGGTGCTTCCTTAGAACTTTCAATAATCTTTCTTCTTCATGTTCTGAAAGGTTAGCAGTAATAATAACAGGATATATCTTCTTTTCATCAAGATAAGCATATTTTAAAGTGTCTGGCAATTGTTTTAATTCAAACAAAGGATCACCTTTAGGTGGAGGAGGACCTCCTAGAGTTTCAATAGGCAAATTGTGTTTAAGCAGAGGACGTTGTTCAAAGAAAATCTCATCTATTTCATTTCTTTCATGCATATGTAAATCATTTTCATTGTCTAGCAAATATTGTTCTAAAGGATCAGTAGGTGGTACAGCAATAGAAGCAAGACCAATTATTTCATCCTTACTAGGCAATTCTTTTTCATGAATCTTTCTACTAAACTTGGAAAAATTAAACTCATGAGACTCATCACCAAAGCTAACACGACAGTTGGTTTCTGACAATCTATTTTAGCATTAACGGTGTTCAAGAAAGGTCTACCAAAGATAATGGGACAAAAGTCATCTTGTGGGGAACCAAGAACAAGAAAATCAGTAGGGTATTTTATTTTCCCACACAAGACTTCAACATCTCTAACAATCCCAATTGGTGAAATAGTGTCTCTATTAGCAAGTTTAATAGTAACATCTATGTCTTCTATCTCTGCGGGTGCTATTTCATTCACAATTTCTTGATTTAAGGTGTAAGGAATAGAACTTACGCTAGCACCTATGTCACATAATTAAACCATGATAACATGGTCTCCTATTTTAACTGAGACAACAAGCATGCCAACAACAGGTCTATGATTATCCTTTTTATCAGGTTTGGCAATTCTAGCAGCTTCTTCACAGAAGTAAATAACATGCCCATCTATGTTTTGTTCCAGGAGATCCTTAATCATAGCAACACTAGGTTCTACTTTGATTTGTTCATCAGGTTTAGGAGTTCTAATATAACTTTTGTTAACCACAGTTGAGACTTTAGCATGTTCCTTTATCCTATCAGGGAAAGGTGGTTTCTCAATATAAGCAGTAGGAACAACTGGATCAACATTATAAAGTATAGTTTCTTCTTTAGCTAGTATCGGTTCTTTAATTTCTTCTTTAATAGGTGGGTGATATTTAAACCACTTCTCTTTAGGGAGATCAACATGAGTAGCAAATGATTCACAAAAGGAGGCTACTATCTCAGAGTCAAGTCCATATTTAGTGCTAAACTTTTGAAAAGCGTGAGTATTCATAAGATTTAACACAATCATACTTAAGCTTAATACCTGACTCTTTACCTTCGTTGAGTTCCAAATCTTCAGAGTTGTGTTTAATTCTTTCCAAAATATCCCACCGGAATTCAATAGTTTTCCTCATAAAAGAACCAGTACAAGAAGTATGAAGCATGAATGGATCATCACGATAAAGACGAGCATAAAAGTTCTGGATAATAATTTCTCTTGAGAGCTCATGGTAGGGGCATGAATATAACATTGACTTAAGCCTCCCCCAAGCTAGAGCGATACTTTCTCCTTCACGAGGCCAAAAATTATATATGTCATTCCAATCACGATGAACTAGATGCATAGGATATTTTTTTTGGTGGAACTCCAATTTCAATCGATTCCAATTCCAAGATCCAATATCATCGCATAGCCTATACCATGCCAATGCTTTTCCCTTCAAAGATAAAGGGAAAACATTTTTCATAACCTCATCTCCGGGTAAACCTGCAAGCTTAAACAATCCACAAATTTGTTCCACATATATCAAGTGCATATCAAGATGTTCGGTTCCATCTCCTGCATAAGGATTAGCTAGCAGTTGTTCTATCATACCCGAAGGAATTTCATATTCAATATTTTTCAGTAGGTGCAGTAGGTTGAGGGGTAGGTAATTGTGGTCCCAGCCGAGGTGAAGATACCCCGAACAAACCCCTCAAAAGATTTTTTTTCATAGTAGCAAGTGACAATAAATTTCAGCACACTATATAAATGTTTCCCTTACCAAATTCCACTTACCAAAGGAGCTTCACTCCCCGGCGACGGCGCCAGAAAATAGCCTTGATGACCCACAAGTATAGGGGATCAATTGTAGCTTTTTTCGATAAGTAAGAGTGTCGAACCCAACGAGGAGCAGAAGGAAATGACAAGTGGTTTTCAACAAGGTAATGTCTGCAACTGCGGAAATTGTAAGTAGGAGAGTAGTTTGATAGCAAGACAATTTGTAACGAGCAAGTTCACATGATTACTTGCAACATGATTTCTCCTGTGACCTCAAGAACAAAAGTAACTACTCACAAATGATAATCATGCTCAAGATCAGAGGGGTATTAAATAGCATATTGGATCTGAACATATAATCTTCCACCAAATAAACCATATAGTAATCAATTACAAGATGTAATCAACACTACTAGTCACCCACAAGCACCAATATATAGTTCCGGTAACAAGATTGAACACAAGAGATGAACTAGGGTTTGAGATGAGATGATGCTGTTGAAGATGTTGATGGAGATTGCCCTCCCCAAGATGGGAGAGTTGTTGGTGATGATGATGACGATTATTTCCCCCTCCGGGAGGGAAGTTCCCCCGACGGAATCGCTCCGCCAGAGGGCAAAAGTGCTCCTGCCCAAGTTCCACCTCGAGACGGCGGCGCTCCATCCCGAAAGTCCTCTCCTTATTTGTTTTCTAGGTCAAAATGACCTATATACCAGAAGATGGGCACCGGAGGTGGGCCTGGGTGAGCACAACCCACCAGGGTGCGCCTGGGCTCCCTGGTGTGCCCAGGTGGGTTGTGCCCACCTGGTGGGCCCCCTCTGGTAGTTATTTGCTCCAATATTCTTCAAATATTCCATAAAAATTCTCCGTGAAGTTTCAGCTTGTTTGGAGTTGTGCAGAATAGGTAGCCTTACGTAGCTTTTTCACGTCCAGATTTCCAGCTTCCGGAATTCTCCCTCTTTGTGTGTACCTTGCATATTATGAGAGAAAAGGCATTATAATTACTCCAAAAAGCATTACTATGGATAAAAACATCATAAAAAATAGTAGGGAAACATGATGCAAAATGGACGTATCATACCCCCTCGTCAAACTCATGGCAAGGTACACAATAGGTCTGCTACACAGCATGGCATACTTTATAGAACCTATGGCTGAGGCATAGGGAATGACTTTTATTATCTCTCTATCTTCTGCCGTGGTCGGGTTTTCAGTCTTACTCAACTTTTATACCTTGCAACACAGACAAGAACCTTTTCTTTGATTGATCTATTTTGAACTTCTTCAAAATTTTGCCAAGGTATGTTCTTTGTGAAAGTCCTATTAAGCGTCTCGATCTAGAGCTATAGATCTTGATGCCCAATACATAAGTAGCTTCACTGAGGTCTTTTCATTGAAAAAATTCTTATTCAAGTATCCTTTTATGCTATTCAAAAATTCTATATCATTTCCAATCAACAATATGTCATCCACATATAATATTAGAAATGCTACAGAGCTCTTGTAAATACAGGCTTCACTTCAAATCTTTATAAACCATATGCTTTGATCACCTTATCAAAGCGTATATTCCAACTCCGAGATGCTTCCACCAGTCCATAGATGGATCGCTGGAGCTTGCACACTTTGTTACCACCTTTAGGATCGACAAAACCTTCTGGTTGCAGCATATACAACTCTTTTTTAAGATATCCATTAAGGAATGCAACTTTGACGTCCATTTGCTAGATTTGATAATCATAAAATGCGGCAATTGCTAACATGATTCAGACGGACTTAAGCATCGCTACGGGTGAGAAAGTCTCATCGTAGTCAACCCCTTGAACTTGTCGAAAACCTTTTGCAACAAGTCGAGCTTTGTAGATAGTAACATTACCATCAGCGTCAGTCTTCTTCTTGAAGATCCATTTATTCTCTATGGCTTGCCGATCATCAGGCAAGTCCACCAAAGTCCATACTTTGTTCTCATACATGGATCCTATCTCAGATTTCATGGCCTCAAGCCATCTGTCGGAATCTGGGCCCATCATTGCTTCTTCATAGTTCCTAGATTCCATGGTCTAGTAACATGACTTCCAGGACAGGATTACCGTGCAACTCTGGTGAGGAACATGCTCTGTTCGACCTAAGAGGTCCAGTAGTAACTTGATCTGAAGTTTCATGATCATCATCATTAGCTTCCTCTCTTGTTGGTGTAGGAATCACGGGAACGGATTTCTCTGATGTACTACTTTCCAAATTGAGAGAAGGTACATTTTCCTCATCAAGTTCTACTTTCCTCCCACTCACTTCTTTCGAGAGAATCTCCTTCTCTAGAAATGTTCCATTCTGGGCCACAAAGTGTTGGGAAACGTAGCATAAATTTCAAAAAAAATTCCTACGCTCACGCAAGATCAATCTAGGAAATGCATAACAATGAGAGGGGGGAGTGTGTCTACGTACCCTCGTAGACCGAAAGCAGAAGCGTTTGACAACGCAGTTGATGTAGTCGAACTTCTTCTCGTTCCGACCGATCAAGCGCCGAACGTACGACACCTCTGAGTTCTGCACACGTTCAACTCGATGACGTCCCTCGAACTCTTTATCCAACAAAGTGTCAATGAAGTAGATGAGTTCCGTCAGCACGACGGTGTGGTGACAATGATGGTGAAGTGATCCACACAGGGCTTCTCCTAAGAACTACGAAGATATGACCGGAGGCGTAAACTGTGGAGGCGGGCACCGCACACGGCTAACAATTGTTGGTGTGTCTTCTAGGCGCCCCCACCACACATATATATAGATGGGAGGGAGGGAGGAGCAGCCAAAGGAGGTGCCCAAGTAGGAGGAATCCTACTTGGGGTCCCTCCCAAGCCGCGCCCCCTTCTTTCCTTATTTGGAGTGCGGGGAAAGGCAAGGGAGGGTGGCACCCCTCCCTTTCCTTTCTCCCATGAGAGGGAAAGGCAGGAGGGGCTAGCCTTCCCCCTTTTCCTTCCCTAGGGCTGTCCAAACAAGTGGAGGGGCGCACCAGCCCCCTAGTGGGCTGGTCTGTCCCTCCCTTTGGCCCATTAAGCCCATAACTTGCCGGGGGGTGCCCGGAACCCCTTCCGGTGACCCGATTCCTTCCTGGTACGTCCCGAAACACTTCTGGTGTCCAAATACCATCGTCCTATATATCGATCTTTACCTCTCAACCATTTCGAGACTCCTCGTCATGTCCGTGATCTCATCCGGGACTCCAAACAGCATTCGGTCACAAAATTATATAACTCATATAACACTATATCGTCAACAAACGTTAAGTGTGCGGACCCTACGGGTTCGAGAACTATGTAGACATGACCGAGACACCTCTCCGGTCAATAACCAATAGCGGAACCTGGATACCCATATTGGCTCCTACATATTCTACGAAGATCTTTATCGGTCGAACCATTATGACAACATACGTAATTCCCTTTGTCTATCGGTATGTTACTTGCCCGAGATTCGATCATCGGTATCTTCATACCTAGTTCAATCTCGTTACCGGCCTTTTTACTTGTTTTGTAATACATCACCTCACGACTAACTCCTTAGTCATTTGCTTGCAAGCTTATGATGTGTATTACCGAGAGGGCCCAGGGATACCTCTCCGATACTCGGAGTGACAATCCTAATCTTGATCTATGCCAACTTAACAAACACCTTCGGAGATACTGTAGAGCATCTTTATGATCACCAAGTTATGTTGTGATGTTTGATAGCACACAAGGTAATCCTCCGGTATCCGGGAGTTGCATAATCTCATAGTCGAAGGAATATGTATTTCACATGAAGAAAGCAATAGCAACAAACTGAACGATCATTATGCTAAGATAACGGATGGGTCTTGTCCATCACATCACTCTCCTAATGATGTGATCCCGTTATCAAATGACAACTCATGTCCATGGTTAGGAAACCATAACCATCTTTGAACAACGAGCTAGTCTAGTAGAGGCTCACTAGGGACACAGTGTTTGTTTATGTATTCACACATGTATTTAAGTTTCCGATCAATACAATTCTAGCATGAATAATGAACCTTTATCATGATTTAGGAAATTTAATGATAACCATTTTATTATTGCCTCTAGGGCATATTTCTATCACAAAGATCTTGCCTTCGGATCTGTGGTAGAAGTTGTACCCAATTGTTTCCTTAGGGTATCCTATGTAGACGCACTTCTTCGATTTGAGTTCAAGCTTATCAGGCTGAAGCCTTTTGACGTAAGTGTCGTAACCCCAAACTTTAAGAAGCGATAGCTTAGGTTTCTTGCCAAACCACAGTTCATACGGTGTCGTCTCAACGGATTTAGACGGTGCCCTATATAACGTGAATGCAGCTGTCTCTAATGCATAACCCCAAAACGATAGTGGTAAATCGGTAAGAGTCATCATAGATCGCACCATATCGAATAGAGTACGGTTACGACGTTCGGACACACCATTACGTTGTGGTGTTCCAGGTGGCGTGAGTTGTGAAACTATTCTACATTGTTTTAAATGAAGGCCAAACTCGTAACTCAAATATTCACCTTCATGATCAGATCATAGAAACTTTATTTTCTTATTACGAGTATTCTTCACTTCACACTGAAATTCTTTGATCTTTTCAAATGTCTCAGACTTGTGTTTCATTAAGTAGATATACCCATATCTGCTCAAATCATCTGTGAAGGTCAGAAAATAACGATACCCGCCACGTGCCTCAACACTCATTGGACCGCATACATCGGTATGTATTATTTCCAATAAGGCATTGGCTCGCTCCATCGTTCCGGAGAACGGAGTTTTAGTCATCTTGCCCATGAGGCATGGTTCGCAAGCATCAAGTGATTCCAAAAGCCCACCAGCATGGAGTTTCTTCATGCGCTTTACACCAATATGACCTAAACGGCAGTGCCACAAATAAGTTGTACTATCATTATTAACCTTGCATCTTTTGGCTTCAATATTATGAATATGTGTATCACTACAATCAAGATTCAATAAACCATTCACCTTGGGTGTATGACCACAGAAGGTTTTATTCATCTAAACAGAATAACAATTATTCTTTGAATTAAATGAATAACCGTATTGCAATAAACATGATCCAATCATATTATGCTCAACGCAAACACCAAATAACATTTATTTTAGGTTCAACACTAATCCCGAAGGTAAAGGGAGTGTGCGATGGTGATCTTATCAACCTTGGAATCACTTCCAACACACATAATCACTTCGCCCTCAAATAGTCTCTATTCATTTTGTAACTCCTGTTTTGAGTTACTAATCTGAGCAACTGAACCGGTATCAAATACCCAGGGGCTACTATGAATACTAGTAAAGTACACGTCAATAATGTATATCAAATATACCTTTGTTCACTTTGCCATCCTTATTATCCGCCAAGTATTTGGGGCAGTTCCGCTTCTAGTGAGCGTTTCCTTTGCAGTAGAAGCACTCAGTTTCAGGCTTGGGTCCAGCTTTGGGCTTCTTCTCGAGAGTGACAACTTGCTTGCCATTCTTCTTGAAGTTTCATTTTTGTACCTTGCTCTTTTTCTTGAAAATAGTGGTCTTGTTAATCATCAACACTTGATGCTCTGTCTTGATTTCTACCATCACCAATTTCAGCATCACGAAGAGCTTGGGAATCGTTTTCGTCATCCCTTGCATATTATAGTTCAACACGAGGTTCTAGTAAATTTGTGATAGTGACTAGAGAACTCTGTCAATCGCTATCTTATCTGGAAGATTAACTCCCACTTGATTCAATCGATTGTAGTACCCAGACATTATGAGCACATGCTCATTGGCTGAGCTATTCTCCTCCATCTTGTAGGCAATGTACTTGTTAGGGATCTCATACCTCTCGACATGGGCATGAGTCTAAAATACTAATTTCAGCTCTTGGAACATCTCATATGCTTTGTGGCATTCAAAACGTTTTTGAAGTCCCGGTTCAAAGCCGTAAAGCATGGCGCACTAAACTATTCAGTAGTTATCATACCGAGCTTGCCAAACGTTCATAACGTTTGCATCTGCTCCTGCAATAGGTCTGTCACCTAGCGGTGCATCAAGGACATAATTCTTCTATGCAGCAATGAGGATAATCCTCATATCACGGACCTAGTCCGCATTATTTTTACCATCATCTTTCGACTTAGTTTTCTCTAGGATCATATCAAAAATAAGGGACCTAAATCGCGAGCTATTGATCTACAACATAGATATGCAAATACTAGCAAGACTAAGTTCATGATAAATTAAGTTCAATTAATCAAATTACAAATGAACTCCCACTTAAATAAACATCCCTCAAGTTTATCTAAGTGATACATAGTCCAAATCAACTAACCCATGTCCGATCATCACGTGAGATGGGGTAGTCATCAATGGTGAACATCTCTATGTTGATCATATCTACTATATGATTCATGTTCGTGTTGGGGAATGTAGTATTTCAAAAAATTCCTACGATCATGCAAGATCTATCTAGGAGAAGCATAGAAACGAGCGGGGAGAGTGTGTCCACGTACCCTCGTAGACCGAAAGCGGAAGCGTTTAGTAACGCGGTTGATGTAGTCGAACGTCTTCACGATCCAACTGATCCAAGTACCGAACGTGCGGCACCTCCGCGATCTGCACACGTTCAGCTCGGTGACGTCCCTCGAACTCTTGATCCAGTTGAGGCAGAGGGAGAGTTTCATCAGCACGACGGTGTGGCGACGGTGATGATGAAGTTACCGGCACAGGGCTTCGCCTAAGCACTACGACGATATGACCGAGGTGTGTTTCTGTGAAGGGCGGCACCGCACACGTCTAAGAGATTGTCTGTTGTGCCTTTGGGGTGCCCCTGCCCCCGTATATAAAGAAGGGGAGGAGGAGGCCGGCCAACAAGGGGCACGCTAGGGAGAGGGTAGTCCTACTAGGACTCCAGTTCTAGTAGGATTCAGCCCCACCCTTTTTTTCCTTCTACCGGAAGGGAAAAAGGGGAAGGAGAGGGAGTAGGAGAAGGAAATGGGGGTGGCGCCCCTTTCCCAAGTCCAATTTGGCCTCCTCCCTTGTGGGGGGGCACACCAGCCCCTTGTGGGCTGGTTAGCCTCCCTCCTATGGCCCATAAGGTCCATATCTTTCCCCTGGGGGTTCCGGTAACCCCTCCGGTACTCCGGTATGTAGCCGATACACTCCAGAACCCTTCCAGTGTCCGAATACTACCTTCCAATATATCAATCTTTACCTCTCGAACATTTTGAGACTCCTCGTCATGTCCGTGATCTCATCCGGGACTCTGAACAAACTTTTCATCAAATCACATAATACAAATCGTCATCGAACGTTAAGCGTGCGGACCCTACGGGTTCGAGAACTATGTAGACATGACCAAGACACATCTCCGGTCAATATTCAATAGCGGAACCTGGATGCTCATATTGGTTCCTACATATTCTACGAAGATCTTTATCAGTCAAACCACATAACAACATACGTTATTCCCTTTGTCATCGGTATGTTACTTACCCGAGATTCGATCGTCGGTATCCTCATACCTAGTTCAATCTTGTTACCGGCAAGTCTCTTTACTCGTTCCGTAATGCATCATCCTGTGACAAACTCATTAGTCACATTGCTTGCAAGGCTTAGAGTGATGTGCATTACCGAGAGGGCCCAGAGATACCTCTCCGATACACGGAGTGACAAATCCTAATCTCGATCTATGCCAACCCAACAAACACCTTCGGAGACATCTATAGAGCATCTTTATAATCACCCAGTTATGTTGTGACGTTTGATAGCACACAAGGTGTTCCTCCAGTATTCGGGGGTTGCATGATACGTCTCCAACGTATCTATAATTTTTGATTATTCCATGCTATTATATTATCTGTTTTGGATGTTTAATGGGCTTTAATATGCTCTTTTATATTATTTTTGGGACTAACCTATTAACCGAAGGCCCAGTGCCAGTTTCGGTTTTTTGCCTATTTCAGTGTTTTGCAGAAAAGGAATACCAAACGGAATGAAACCTTCGCGATGATCTTTCTTGGAACAAACGCAATCCAGAAGACTTGGAGTTGAAGTTTGGAACTCCGCGAGGCGGCCACGAGGCAGGAGGGCGCGCCCAGCGGGGTAGGTGCGCCCCCACCATCATGGGCCCCATGGAGCTCCACCAACGTACTTCTTTCGCCTATATATACTCTTATACCCTAAAAACATTAGGGGGAGCCACGAAACCACTTTTCCACCGCCGCAACCTTCTGTACCTGTGAGTTCCCATCTTGGGGCCTTTTCCGACGATCTGTCGGAGGGTGAATCGATCACGGAGGGATTCTACATCAACACCATAGCCTCTCCGATGAAGCGTGAGTAGTTTACCACAGACCTTCGGGTCCATAGTTATTAGCTAGATGGCATCTTCTCTCTCTTTGGTTCTCAATACAAAGTTCTCCTCGATGTTCTTGGAGATCTATTCGATGTAATACTCTTTTGCGGTGTGTTTGCCGAGATCCGATGAATTGTGCATTTATGAACTTGATTATCTATGAATATTATTTGGTTCTTCTCTGAATTCTTATGCATGATTTGATATCTTTGTAAGTCTCTTCGAATTATCGGTTTAGTTTGTCCTACTAGATCGATCTTTCTTGCAATGGGAGAAGTGCTTAGCTTTGGGTTCAATCTTGCGGTGTCCTTTCCCAGTGACAGCAGGGGCAGCAAGGCACGTATTGTATTGTTGCCATCGAGGATAAAAATATGGGGTTTATATCATATTGCTTGAGTTTATCCCTCTACATCATGTCATCTTGCTTAATACGTTACTCCGTTCTTATGAACTTAATACTCTAGATGCATGCTGGATAGTGATCGATGTGTGGAGTAATACTAGTAGATGCAGAATCGTTTCGGTCTACTTGACACGGACGTGATGCCTATATTCATGATCATTGCCTTAGATATCTTCATAACTATGCGCTTTTCTATCAATTGCTCGGCAGTAATTTGTTCACCCACCGTAATACATGCTATCTTGAGAGAAGCCACTAGTGAAACCTATGGCCTCGGGTCTCCTTCTTATTATATTGCATCTCCTTTATTTACATTGCATCTCGTTTCCTATTTTTGCAATCTTTACTTTCCAATCTATACAACAAAAATACCAAAAATATTATCTTATTATCTTTATCAGATCTCACTTTTGCGAGTGGCCATGAAGGGATTGACAACCCCTTTATCGCGTTGGTTGCAAGGTTCTTGATTGTTTGTGCAGGTACTAGGTGACTTGCGCATTGTATCCTAGTAGATTGATACCTTGGTTCTCAAAAACTGAGGGAAATACTTACGCTACTTTGCTGCATCACCCTTTCCTCTTTAAGGGAAAACCAACGCATGCTCAAGAGGTTGAAGGAAATATGCCCTAGAGGCAATAATAAAGTTATTATTTATTTCCTTATATCATGATAAATGTTTATTATTCATGCTAGAATTGTATTAACCGGAAACATAATACATGTGTGAATACATAGACAAACAGAGTGTCACTAGTATGCCTCTACTTGACTAGCTCGTTAATCGAAGATGGTTATGTTTCCTAGCCATAGACAAGAGTTGTCATTTGATTAACGGGATCACCTCATTAGGAGAATGACGTGATTGACTTGACCCATTCCATTAGCTTACCATCAGATCGTTTAGTATGTTGCTATTGCTTTCTTCATGACTTATACATGTTCCTATGACTATGAGATTATGCAACTCCCGTTTACCGGAGGAACACTTTGTGTGCTACCAAACGTCACAATGTAAATGGGTGATTATAAAGGTGCTCTACAGGTGTCTCCAAAGGTACTTGTTGGGTTGGCGTATTTCGAGATTAGGATTTGTCACTACGATTGTCGGAGAGGTATCTCTGGGCCCACTCGGTAATGCACATCACTATAAGCCTTGCAAGCATTGTGACTAATGAGTTAGTTGCGGGATGATGTGTTACGGAACGAGTAAAGAGACTTGCCGGTAACGAGATTGAACTAGGTATCGAGATACCGACGATCAAATCCCGGGCAAGTAACATACCGGTGACAAAGGGAACAACGTATGTTGTTATGCGGTCTGACCGATAAAGATCTTCGTAGAATATGTGGGAGCCAATATGGGCATCCAGGTCCCGCTATTGGTTATTGACCGGAGACGTGTCTCGGTCATGTCTACATAGTTCTCGAACCCGTAGGGTCCGCACGCTTAACGTTACGATGACAGTTTTATTAAGTTTTGATGTACCGAAGGAGTTCGGAGTCCCGGATAAGATCGGGGGTATGACGAGGAGTCTCGAAATGGTTGAGACGTAAAGATCGATATATTGGACGACTATATTCGGACTTCGGAAAGGTTCCGAGTGATTCGGGTATTTTTCGGAGTACCGGAGAGTTACCGGAATACGTATTGGGCCTTATTGGGCCATACGGGAAAGAAGAAAAAGGGCCTCAAGGGTGGCCGCACCCCTCCCCTTGGTCTGGTCCGAATTGGACTAGGGAAGGGGGGCGCCCCCTTCCTTCCTTCTCTTTTTCCCTTCCTCTTTTCCTATTCCATATGGGAGGTGGAATCCTACTAGGACTAGGGAGTCCTAGTAGGACTCCACACTTGGTGCGCCCCCTCCTAGGGCCGGCCTCCTCCTCCCTTGCTCCTTTATATACGGGGGCAGGGGGCACCCCAGAGACACAACAATTGATCCTTGAGATCTCTTAGCCGTGTGCGGTGCCCCCTCCACCATATTACACCTCGATAATACCGTTGCGGAGCTTAGGCGAAGCCCAGCGTCGGTGTAACATCATCATCGTCACCACACCGTCGTGCTGACGAAACTCTCCCTCAACACTCGGCTGGATCGGAGTTCGAGGGACGTCATCGAGCTGAACGTGTGTAGAACTCGGAGGTGCCGTACGTTCGGTACTTGATCGGTCGGATCGTGAAGACGTACGACTACATCAACCGCGTTGTGATAACGCTTCCGCTGTCGGCCTACGAGGGTACGTGGACAACACTCTCCCCTCTCGTTGCTATGCATCACCATGATCTTGCGTGTGCGTAGGAAATTTTGTGAAATTACTACGTTCCCCAACAGTGGCATCCGAGCCTGGTTTTATGCGTTGATGCTATGCACGAGTAGAACACAAGTGAGTTGTGGGCGATATAAGTCATACTGCTTACCAGCATGTCATACTTTGGTTCAGCGGTATTGTGAGATGAAGCGGCCCGGACCGACATGACGCGTACGCTTACGTGAGACTGGTTTCACCGTTGCGAGCACTCGTTGCTTAAAGGTGACTGGCGGGTGTCTGTCTCTCTCACTTTAGTTGAACCGAGTGTGGCTACGCCCGGTCCTTGCGAAGGTTAAAACAGCACCAACTTGACAAACTATCGTTGTGGTTTTGATGCGTAGGTAAGAACGGTTCTTGCTAAGCCCGTAGCAGCCACGTAAAACTTGCAACAACAAAGTAGAGGATGTCTAACTTGTTTTTGCAGGGCATGTTGTGATGTGATATGGTCAAGACATGATGTGATATAATTTGTTGTATGAGATGATCATGTTTTGTAACCGAGTTATCGGCAACTGGCAGGAGCCATATGGTTGTCGTTTTATTGTATGCAATGCAATCGCCATGTAATGCTTTACTTTATCACTAAGCGGTAGCGATAGTCGTAGAAGCATAAGATTGACAAGACGACAACGATGCTACGATGGAGATCAACGTGTCGCGCCGGTGACGATGGTGATCATGACGGTGCTTCGGAGATGGAGATCACAAGTACAAGATGATGATGGCCATATCATATCACTTATATTGATTGCATGTGATGTTAATCCTTTATGCATCTTATCTTGCTTTGTTTGACGGTAGCATTATAAGATGATCCTTCGCTAAATTATCAAAGTATAAGTGTTCTCCCTGAGTATGCACCGTTGCGAAAGTTCTTCGTGCTGAGACACCACGTGATGATCGGGTGTGATAGGCTCTACGTTCAAATACAACGGGTGCAAAACAGTTGCACACGCAGAATACTCAGGTTAAACTTGACGAGCCTAGCATATAACAGATATGGCCTCGGAACACGGAGACCGAAAGGTCGAGCGTGAATCATATAGTAGATATGATCAACATAGTGATGTTCACCGTTGAAACTACTCCATCTCACGTGATGATCGGACATGGTTTAGTTGATATGGATCACGTGATCACTTAGAGGATTAGAGGGATGTCTATCTAAGTGGGAGTTCTTAAGTAATATGATTAATTGAACTTAAATTTATCATGAACTTAGTCCTGGTAGTATTTTGCAAATTATGTTGTAGATCAATAGCTCGCGTTGTTGCTTCCCTGTTTTATTTTTGATATCTTCCTGGAGAAAATTGTGTTAAAAGATGTTAGTAGCAAAGATGCGGATTGGATCCGTGATCTGAGGATTATCCTCATTGCTACACAGAAAAATTATGTCCTTGATGCACCGCTAGGTGACAGACCTATTGCAGGAGCAGATGCAGACGTTATGAACGTTTGGCTAGCTCAATATGATGACTACTTGATAGTTTAGTGCACCATGCTTAACGGCTTAGAATCGGGACTTCAAAGACGTTTTGAACGTCATGGACCATATGAGATGTTCCAGGAGTTGAAGTTAATATTTCAAGCAAATACCCGAGTTGGGAGATATGAAGTCTCCAACAAGTTCTATAGCTAAAAGATGGAGGAGAATCGCTCAACTAGTGAGCATGTGCTCAGATTGTCTGGGTACTACAATCGCTTGAATCAAGTGGGAGTTAATCTTGCAGATAAAATAGTGATTGACAGAATTCTCTAGTCACCATCACCAAGTTAGTAGAACTTCGTGATGAACTATAGTATGCAAGGGATGACGAAAGTAATTCCCGAGCTCTTCATGATGTTGAAATCGACGAAGGTAGAAATCAAGAAAAACATCAAGTGTTGATGGTTGACGAGACCACTAGTTTCAAGAAAAAGGGCAAAGGGAGAAGGGGAACTTCAATAAGAACGGCAAGCAAGTTGCTGCTCAAGTGAAGAAGCCTAAGTCTGGTCCTAAGCCTGAGACTAAGTGCTTCTACTGCAAAGGGACTGGTCACTGGAAGCAGAACTACCCCAACTATTTGGTGGATAAGAAGGATGGCAAAGTGAACAAAGGTATATTTGATATACAGATTATTGATGTGTACTTTACTAGTGTTTATAGCAACCCCTCGGTAATTGATACTGGTTCAGTTGCTAAGAGTAGTAATTCGAAACGGGAGTTGCAGAATAAACAGAGACTAGTAAAAGTGAACAAAGGTATATTTGATATACAGATTATTGATGTGTACTTTACTAGTGTTTATAGCAACCCCTCGGTAATTGACTGGTTCAGTTGCTAAAGAGTAGTAACTCGAAACAGGAGTTGCAGAATAAACAGAGACTAGTAAAAAGGCGAGGTGACGATGTGTGTTGGAAGTAGTTCCAAGATTGATATGATCATCATCGCACACTCCCTATACTTTCGGGATTAGTGTTGAAACTAAATAAGTGTTATTTGGTGTTTGCGTTGAGCATGAATATGATTTGATCATGTTTATTGCAATACGGTTATTCATTTAAGTTAGAGAACAATTGTTGTTCTGTTTACATGAATAAAAACCTTCTATGGTCATACACACCAACGAAAATGGTTTGTTGGATCTCGATCGTAGTGATACACATCATCATAATATTGAAGCCAAAAGATGTAAAGTTAATAATGATAGTGCAACTTATTTGTGGCACTGCCGTTTAGGTCATATTGGTGTAAAGCGCATGAAGAAACTCCATTCTGATGGGATTTTGGAATCACTTGATTATGAATCACTTGATGCTTGCGAACCGTGCCTCATGGGCAAGATGACTAAAACGCCATTCTCTGAAACTATGGAGAGAGCAACAGATTTGTTGGAAATCATACATACAGATGTATGTGGCCCGATGAATATTGAGGCTCGTAGCAGGTATCATTATTTCCTGACCTTCACAGATGATTTGAGCAGATATGGGTATATCTACTTGATGAAACACAAGTCTGAAACATTTGAAAAGTTCAAAGAATTTCAGAGTGAATTGGAGAATCATCGTAACAAGAAAATAAAAGTTTCTACGATATGATCGCAGAGGTAAAATATTTGAGTTACAAGTTTGGCCTTCAGTTAAAACAAAGTGAAATAGTTTCACTACTCACGCCACCTGGAACACCACAGCATCATGGTGTGTCCGAACGTCATAACCGTACTTTATTGGATATAGCGCAATCTATGATGTCTCTTACCAATTTACCACTATCGTTTTGGGGTTATGCATTAGAGACAGCTACATTCACGATAAATAGGGCACCATCAAAATCCGTTGAGACGACGCCTTATGAACTGTGGTTTGGCAAGAAACCAAAGTTGTCGTTTCTTAAAGTTTGGGGTTGCGATGCTTATGTGAAAAAGTTTCATCCTGATAAGCTCAAACCCAAATCGGAGAAATGTGTCTTCATAGGATACCCAAAGGAGACAGTTGGGTACACCTTCTATCACAGATCCGAAGGCAAGACATTCGTTGCTAAGAATGGATCCTTTCTAGAGAAGGAGTTTTTTCTCGAAAGAAGTGAGTGGGAAGAAAGTAGAACTTGATGAGGTAACTGTACCTGCTCCCTTATTGGATCACAGAAATCTGTTCATGTGACTTCTACACCAATTAGTGAGGAAGTTAATGATGATGATCATGTACCTTCAGATCAAGTTACTACCAAACCTCGTAGGTAAACCAGAGTGACATCCACACCAGAGTGGTATGGTAATCCTGTTCTGGAGGTCATGTTATTTGACCATGACGAACCTACGAACTATGAGGAAGCGATGGTGAGCCCAGATTCCGCAAAATGGCTTGAGGCCATGAAATCTGAGATGAGATCCATGTATGAGAACAAAGTGTGGACTTTGGTTGACTTGCCCGATGATCGGCAAGCAATTGAGAATAAATGGATCGTCAAGAGGAAGACGGACGCTGATAGTAGTGTTACTATCTACAAAGCTAGAATTGTCGCAAAAAGGTTTTTTCGACAAGTTCAAGGTGTTGACTACGATGAGAGTTTCTCACTCGTATCTATGCTTAAGTCTGTCTGAATCATGTTAGCAATTGCCGCATTTTATGAAATATGGCAAATGGATAAACAAAACTGCATTCCTTAATTGATTTATTAAAGAAGAGTTGTATATGATGCAACCAGAAGGTTTTGTCAATCCTAAAGGTGCTAACAAAATATGCAAGCTCCAGCGATCCATCTATGGACTGGTGCAAGTATCTCGGAGTTGGAATATACGCTTTGATAAGTTGATCAGAGGATATAGTTTTATACAGACTTGCGGTGAAGCCTATATTTACAAGAAAGTGAGTGGGAGCACTACAACATTTCTGATAAGTATATGTGAATGACATATTGTTGATCGGAAATAATGTAGAATTATTCTGCAAAGCATAAAGGAGTGTTTGAAAGGAGTTTTTCAAAGAAAGACCTCGGTGAAGCTGCTTACATATTGAGCATCAAGATCTATAGAGATAGATCAAGACGCTTGATAAGTTTTTTCAATGAGTACATACCTTAACAAGATTTTGAAGTGGTTCAAAATGGAACAGTCAAAGAAAGAGTTTCTTGCCTGTGTTACAAGGTGTGAAATTGAGTAAGACTCAAAGCCCGACCACGGCAGAAGATAGAAAGAGAATGAAAGTCATTCCCTATGCCTGGGCCATAGGTTCTATAAAGTATGCCATGCTATGTACCAGATCTATTGTATACCCTACACTGATTTTGGCAAGGGAGTACAATAGTGATCTAGGAGTAGATCACTGGACAGCGGTCAAAATTATCCTTACTGGAATAAGGATATGTTTCTCGATTATGGAAGTGACAAAAGGCTCGTCGTAAAAGGTTACGTCGATGCAAGTTTTGACACTAATCTAGATGACTCTAAGTCTCGGTCTACATACATATTGAAAGTGGGAGCAATTAGCTAGATTAGCTCCATGCAGAGCATTGTAGACATAGAAATTTGCAAAATACTTACGGATCTGAATGTGACAGACCAGTTGACTAAAATTATCTCACAAGCAAAACATGATCACACCTTAGTACTCTTTGGGTGTTAATCACATAGCGATGTGAACTAGATTACTGACTCTAGTAAACCCTTTGGGTGATGGTCACGTAACGATGTGAACTATGGGTGTTAATCACATGGTGATGTGAACTATTCATGTTAAATCACATGGCGATGTGAACTAGATTATTGACTCTAGTGCAAGTGGGAGACTCAAGGAAATATGCCCTAGAGGCAATAATAAAGTTATTATTTATTTCCTTATATCATGATAAATGTTTATTATTCATGCTAGAATTGTATTAACTGGAAACATAATACATGTGTGAATACATAGACAAACAGAGTGTCACTAGTATGCCTCTACTTGACTAGCTCGTTAATCAAAGATGGTTATGTTTCCTAGCCATAGACAAGAGTTGTCATTTGATTAACGGGATCACCTCATTAGGAGAATGACGTGATTGACTTGACCCATTCCATTAGCTTAGCACCCGATCGTTTAGTATGTTGCTATTGCTTTCTTCATGACTTATACATGTTCCTATGACTATGAGATTATGCAACTCCCGTTTACCGGAGGAACACTTTGTGTGCTACCAAACGTCACAACGTAAATGGGTGATTATAAAGGTGCTCTACAGGTGTCTCCACAGGTACTTGTTGGGTTGGCGTATTTCGAGATTAGGATTTGTCACTACGATTGTCGGAGAGGTATCTCTGGGCCCACTCGGTAATGCACATCACTATAAGCCTTGCAAGCATTGTGACTAATGAGTTAGTTGCGGGATGATGTGTTACGGAACGAGTAAAGAGACTTGCCGGTAACGAGATTGAACTATGTATCAACATACCGACGATCAAATCTCGGGCAAGTAACATACCGGTGACAAAGGGAACAACGTATGTTGTTATGCGGTCTGACCGATAAAGATCTTCGTAGAATATGTGGGAGCCAATATGGGCATCCAGGTCCCGCTATTGGTTATTGACCGGAGACGTGTCTCGGTCATGTCTACATAGTTCTCGAACCCGTAGGGTCCGCACGCTTAACGTTATGATGACAGTTTTATTGAGTTTTGATGTACCGAAGGAGTTCGGAGTCCCGGATGAGATCGGGGATATGACGAGGAGTCTCGAAATGGTCGAGACATAAAGATCGATATATTGGACGACTATATTCGGACTTCGGAAAGGTTCCGAGTGATTCGGGTATTTTTCGGAGTACCGGAGAGTTACCGGAATACGTATTGGGCCTTATTGGGCCAGACGGGAAAGAAGAAAAAGGGCCTCAAGGGTGGCCGCACCCCTCCCCTTGGTCTGGTCCGAATTGGACTAGGGAAGGGGGGCGCCCCCTTCCTTCCTTCTCTTTTTCCCTTCCTCTTTTCCTATTCCATATGGGAGGTGGAATCCTACTAGGACTAGGGAGTCCTAGTAGGACTCCACACTTGGTGCGCCCCCTCCTAGGGCCGGCCTCCTCCTCCCTTGCTCCTTTATATACGGGGGCAGGGGGCACCCTAGAGACACAACAATTGATCCTTGAGATCTCTTAGCCGTGTGCGGTGCCCCCCTCCACCATATTACACCTCGATAATACCGTTGCGGAGCTTAAGCGAAGCCCTGCGTCGGTGTAACGTCATCATCATCACCACACCGTCGTGCCGACGAAACTCTCCCTCAACACTCGGCTGGATCGGAGTTCGAGGGACGTCATCGAGCTGAACGTGTGTAGAACTCGGAGGTGCCATACGTTCGGTACTTGATCGGTCGGATCGTGAAGACGTACGACTACATCAACCGCGTTGTGATAACGCTTCCGCTGTCGGTCTATGAGGGTACGTGGACAACACTCTCCCCTCTCGTTGCTATGCATCACCATGATCTTGCGTGTGCGTAGGAATTTTTTTGAAATTACTACGTTCCCCAACAGAGGTAGCATTGCATAATCTCATAGTCAGAGGAACATGTATAAGTCATGATGAAAGCAATAGCAATAAAACTCAACGATCATTATGCTAAGCTAACAGATGGGTCTTGTCCATCACATCATTCTCTAGTGATGTGATCCCATTTATCAAATGACAACACATGTCTATGGTCAGGAAACATAACCATCTTTGATTAACGAGCTACTGAAGTAGAGGCATACTAGGGACACTCTGTTTTGTCTATGTATTCACACATGTACTAACTTTCCGGTTAATACAATTCTAGCATGAATAATAAACATTTATCATGATATAAGGAAATATAAATAACAACTTTATTATTGCCTCTAGGGCATATTTCCTTCAGTCTCCCACTTGCACTAGAGTCAATAATCTAGTTCACATCGCCATGTGATTTAACACCAATAGTTCACATCATCATGTGATTAGTTCACATCGCCATGTGACTAATACCCAAAGGGTTTTACTAGAGTCAATAATCTAGTTCACATCGCTATGTGATTAACACCCAAAGAGTACTAAGGTGTGATCATGTTTTGCTTGTGAGAGAAGCTTAGTCAATGGGTCTGTCACATTCAGAGCCGTATGTATTTTGCAAATTTTCTATGTCTACAATGCTCTGCATGGAGCTACTTTAGCTCATTGCTCTCACATTCAATATGTATCCAGATTGAGACTCAGAGTCATCCGGATCGGTGTAAAAGCTTGCATCGGCGTAACTCTTTATGACGAACTCTTTATCACCTCCATAACCGAGAAATATCTCCTTAGTCTTCTAAGGATAATTTTGACCGCTTTCAAGAGATCCACTCCTGGATCAATATCGTACCCCCTTGCCAAACTCATGGCAAGGTACACAATAGGTTTGGTATACAACATAGCATACTTTATAGAACATATGGCTGAGGCATAGGGGATGACTTTCATTCTCTTTCTATTTTCTGTCGTGGTCGTGTTTTGAGTCTTACTCAACTTTACACCTTGCAATATAGCAAGAACTCCTTCTTTGACTGTTCCATTTTGAACTACTTCAAATATCTTGTCAAGGTATGTACTCATTGAAAAATCTTACCAAGCGTCTTGATCTATCTCTATAGATCTTGATGCCCAATATGTAAGCAGCTTCACTGAGGTCTTTCTTTGAAAAACTCCTTTCAAACACTCTTTTATGCTTTCCAGAAAATTCTACATCATTTCCGATCAACAATATGTCATTCACATATACTTATCATAAAGGTTGTAGTGCTCCCACTCACTTTCTTGTAAATACAGGCTTCACCGCAAGTCTGTATAAAACTATATGCTTTGATCAACTTATCAAAGCGTATATTCCAACTCCGAGATGCTTGCACCAGTCCATAGATGGATCGCTGGAGCTTCCACATTTTGTTAGCACCTTTAGGATTGACAAAACCTTCTGGTTCTATCATATACAACTCTTCTTTAATAAATACATTAAGGAATGCAGTTTTGATATCCATTTGTCAAATTTCATAAAATGTGGCAATTGCTAGCATGATTCGGACATACTTTAAGCATCGATACGAGTGAGAAAATCTCATCGTAGTCAACATCTTGAATTTATCAAAACCCCTTTTCGACAAGTCGAGCTTTGTAGATAGTAAGACTACTATCAGCGTCCGTCTTCTTCCTGAAGATCCATTTATTCTCAATGGCTTGCTAATCATTGGGCAAGTCCATCAAAGTCCACACTTTGTTCTCATACATGGATTCTATCTCAGATTTCATGGCCTCAAGCCATCTGTCGGAATCTGGGCTCATCATCGCTTCCTCATAGTTCGTAGGTTCATCATGGTCTAGCAACATGACTTCCAGAACAGGACTACCGTACCACTCTGGTGCGGATCGTACTCTGGTTGACCTACGAGGTTCGGCAGTAACTTGATCTGAAGTTTCATGATCATCATCATTAACTTCCTCACTAATTGGTGTAGGCATCACTGGAACTGATTTCAGTGATGAGCTACTTTCCAATTCAAGAGAAGGTACAATTACCTCATCAAGTTCTACTTTCCTCCCACTCACTTCTTTCGAGAGAAACTCCTTCTCTAGAAAGGATCCACTCTTAGCAACAAAGATCTTGCCTTTGGATCTGTGCTAGAAGGTGTACCCAACAGTTTCTTTTGGGTATCCTATGAAGACGCACTTCTCCGATTTGGGTTTGAGCTTATCAGGCTGAAACTTTTTCACATAAGCATCGCGACCCCAAACTTTAAGAAACGACAGGTTAGGTTTCTTACTAAACCACAGTTCATACGGTGTCGTCTCAACGGATTTTTAGACGGTGCCCTATTTAACGTGAATGCAGCTGTCTCTAATGCATAACCCCAAAACAATAGTGGTAAATCGGTAAGAGACATCATAGATCGCACTGTATCTAATAAAGTACGGTTACGACGTTCGGACACACCATTACGCTGTGGTGTTCTAGGTGGCGTGAGTTGTGAAACTATTCCACATTGTTTCAAATGAAGGCCAAACTCGTAACTCAAATATTCGCCTCCGTGATCAAATCGTAGAAACTTTATTTTCTTGTTACGATGATTCTCAATTTCACTCTGAAATTCTTTGAACTTTTCAAATGTTTCAGACTTGTGTTTCATTAAGTAGATATACCCATATCTGCTCAAATCATCTGTGAAGGTCAGAAAATAACGATACCCACCGCGAGCCTCAACACTCATCGGACCGCATATATCGGTATGTATTATTTCCAGTGGCTCGCTCCATTGTTCCAGAGAACAGAGTCTTAGTCATCTTTCCCATGAGGCATGGTTCGCAAGCATCAAGTGATTCCAAAAGCCCACCAGCATGGAGTTTCTTCATGCACTTTACACCAATATGACCTAAACGGCAGTGCCACAAATAAGTTGCACTATCATTATTAACCTTGCATCTTTTGGCTTCAATATTATGAATATGTGTATCACTAAAATCGAGATTCAATAAACCATTCACCTTGGGTGTATGACCACAGAAGGTTTTGTTCATGTAAACAGAATAACAATTATTCTTTGAATTAAATGAATAACCGTATTGCAATAAACATGATCCAATCATATTATGCTCAACGCAAACACCAAATAACATTTATTTTAGGTTCAACACTAATCCCAAAGGTAAAGGGAGTGTGCGATGGTGATCTTATCAACCTTGGAATCACTTCCAACACACATCGTCACTTTGCCCTCAACTAGTCTCTGTTCATTTTATAACTCCCGTTTCAAGTTACTGATCATAGCAACTGAACCAGTATCAAATAACCAGGGGCTACTATGAATACTAGTAAAGTACACATCAATAACATGTATATCATATATACTTTTGTTCACTTTGCCATCCTTCTTATCCGCCAAGTATTTGGGGCAGTTCCGCTTGCAGTGACCATTTCCTTTGTAGTAGAAGCACTCAGTTGCAGGCTTGAGTCTAGCTTTGGGCTTCTTCATGGGAGTGGCAACTTGCTTGTCATTCTTCTTGAAGTTCCCTTTCTTTCCCTTGCCCTTTTACTTGAAACTAGTGGTCTTGTCAACCATCAACACTTGATGCTTTTCTTCATTTCTACCTTCGCCGATTTCAGCATCGCGAAGAGCTCGGGGAATCGTTTTCGTCATCCCTTGCATATTACAGTTCATCACGAAGTTCCAGTAACTTGGTGATAGTGACTAGAAAAATTTGTCAATCACTATGTTATCTGGAAGATTAACTCCCACTTGATTCAAGCGATTGTAGTACTCATACATTCTGAGCACATGCTCACTGGTTGAGCTATTCTCCTCCATCTTGTAGGGAAAAATACTTGTCGGAGGTCTCATACCTCTCGACTCGGGTATGAGTCTGAAATACCAATTTCAACTCTTGGAACATCTCATATGCTCCATGGCGTTTCAAAAAAAATTTGAGGTCCCGGTTCTAACACGTAAAGCATGGTGCACTAAACTATCAAGTAGTCATCATACCGAGCTTGTCAAACGTTCATAATGTCTGCATTTTCTCCTGCAATAGTTCTGTCACCTAGCGGTGCATCAAGGACATAATTCTTCTGTGAAGCAATGAGGATAATCCTCAGATCACAGACCTAGTCCACATCATTGCTACTATCAACTTTCAACTTAGTTTTCTCTAGAAACATATCATAAATAAAACGGGGAAGCTATACGCGAGAAATTGATCTACAACATAGATATACAAATACTACCAGGACTAAGTTCATGATAAATTTAAGTTCAATTAATCTTATTACTTAAGAACTCCCACTTAGATAGACATCCCTCTAGTCATCTAAATGATCACGTGATCCATATCAACTAAACCATGTCCGATCATCACGTGAGATGGAGTAGCTTTCAATGGTGAACATCACTATGTTGATCATATCTACTATATGATTCACGTTCGACCTTTTGGTCTCAGTGTTCCGAGGCCATATCTGCATATGCTAGGCTCTTCAAGTTTAACCCGAGTATTCTGCATGTGCAAAACTGGCTTGTACCCGTTGTATGTGAACGTAGAGCTTATCACACCCGATCATCACGTGGTGTCTCAGCACGAAGAACTGTCACAACGGTGCCTACTCAGGGAGAACACTTATACCTTGAAGTTTTAGTAAGGGATCATCTCATAATGCTACCGTCGTACTAAGCAAAATAAGATGCATAAAAGATAAACATCACATGCAATCAAAATATGTGACATGATATTGCCATCATCATCTTGTGCCTTTGCTCTCCATCTCCAAAGTACCGTCATGATCTCCATCGTCACTGGCATCACACCACGATCTCCATCATCTTGATCTTTATCAACGTGTCGTCACATGGTCGTCTCGCCAACTATTGCTTTTGCAACTATTGCTATCGCATAGCGATAGAGTAAAGCAATTATATGGCGCTTGCATCTTATGCAATAAAGAGACAACCATAAGGCTCCTGCCAGTTGCCGATAACTTGAACAAAACATGATCATCTCATACAACAATTCATATCTCATCACGTCTTGACCATATCACATCACAACATGCCGTGCAAAAACAAGTTAGACGTCCTCTACTTTGTTGTTGCAAGTTTTACATGGCTGCTACGGGCTTCTAGCAAGAACCGTTCTTACCTACGCATCAAAACCACAATGATTTTTCGTCAAGTGTGCTATTTTAACCTTCAACAAGGACCGAGCATAGTCAAACTCGATTCAACTAAAGTTGGAGAAACAGACACCCGCTAGCCACCTATGTCCGAAGCACGTCGGTAGAACCAGTCTCATGAACGTGGTCATGTAATGTCGGTCCGGGACGCTTCATCCAACAATACCACTGAATCAAAGTAAGACGTTGCTGGTAAACAGTATGACTATTATCGCCCACAACTCTTTGTGTTCTACTCGTGCATATAACATCTACGCATAAACCTGGCTCGGATGCCACTGTTGGGGAATGTAGTATTTCAAAAAAATTCCTACGATCACGCAAGATCTATCTAGGAGAAGCATAGCAACGATAGGGGAGAGTGTGTCCACGTACCCCCATAGACCGAAAGCGGAAGCGTTTACTAACACGGTTGATGTAGTCGAACGTCTTCGCGATCCAACCGATCCAAGTACCGAACGTACGGCACCTCCGCGATCTGCACACGTTCAGCTCGGTGACGTCCCTCGAACTCTTGATCCAGTTGAGGCCGAGGGAGAGTTTCATCAGCACGACGGTGTGGCGACGGTGATGATGAAGTTACCGGTGCAGGGCTTTGCCTAAGCACTACGACGATATGACCGAGGTGTGTTTCTGTGGAGGGGGCACCGCACACGGCTAAGAGATTGTCTATTGTGCCTTTGGGGTGCCCCCTGCCCCCGCATATAAAGGAGGGGAGGAGGAGGTCGGCCAACAAGGGGTGCGCCAGGGAGAGGGGAGTCCTACTAGGACTCTAGTCCTAGTAGGATTCGGCCCCACCCTTTTTCCTTCTACCGGAAGGGAAAAAGGGGAAGGAGAGGGAGTAGGAGAAGGAAAGGGGGGTAGCACCCCTTTCCCAAGTCCAATTCGGCCTCCTCCCTTGTGGGGGGCGCACCAGCCCCTTGTGGGCTGGTTAGCCTCGCTCCTATGGCCCATAAGGCCCATATCTTTCCCCGAGCGTTTCCGGTAACCCCTCTGGTACTCCAGTATGTACCCGATACACTCTAGAACCCTTCTGGTGTCCGAATACTACCTTCCAATATATCAATCTTTACCTCTTGAACATTTCAAGACTCCTCGTCATGTCCGTGATCTCATCCGGGACTCTGAACAAACTTCGGTCATCAAATCACATAACTCATAATACAAATCGTCATCGAACGTTAAGCGTGCAGACCCTACGGGTTCGAGAACTATGTAGGCATGACTGAGACACATCTCCGATCAATAACCAATAGCGGAACCTAGATGCTCATATTGGTTCCTACATATTCTACGAAGATCTTTATCGGTCAAACCGCATAACAACATACGTTATTCCCTTTGTCAACGGTATGTTACTTGCCCGAGATTCGATCGTCGGTATCCTCATACCTAGTTCAATCTCGTTACCGGCAAGTCTCTTTACTCGTTCCGTAATGCATCATCCCGTGACTAACTCATTAGTCACATTGCTTGCAAGGCTTATAGTGATGTGCATTACCGAGAGGGCCCGGAGATACCTCTCCAATACACGGAGTGACAAATCCTAATCTCGATCTATGCCAACCCAACAAACACCTTCGGAGACATCTGTTGAGCATCTTTATAATCACCCAGTTACGTTGTGACGTTTGATAGCACACGTGTTCCTCCGGTATTCGGGAGTTGCATAATCTCATAGTCAGAGGAACACGTATAAGTCATGATGAAAGCAATACCAATAAAACTAAACGATCATTATGCTGAGCTAACGGATGGATCTTGTCCAACACATCATTCGCTAATGATGTGATCCCGTTCATCAAATGACAACACATGTCTATGGTCAGGAAATATAACCATCTTTCATTAACAAGCTAGTCAAGTAGAGGCATACTAGGGACACTCTGTTTTGTCTATGTATTCACACATGTACTAAGTTTCCAGTTAATACAATTCTAGCATGAATAATAAACATTTATCATGATATAAGGAAATATAAATAACAACTTTATTATTGCCTCTAGGGCATATTTCCTTAAGTTCGACCTTTCGGTCTCCAGTGTTCTGAGGCCATGTCTGTACATGCTAGGCTCGTCAAGTTTAACCCAAGTAGTTCGCATGTGCAAAACTGTCTTACACCCGTTGTATGTGAACGTAGAGTCTATCACACCCGATCATCACGTGGTGTCTCGAAACGACAAACTGTAGCAACGGTGCATACTCAGGGGAACACTTTTACCTTGAAATTAAGTGAAGGGATCATCTTATAATGCTACCGCCGTTCTAAGTAAAATAAGATGCATAAAAAGATAAACATCACATGCAATCAAAATATCTGACATGATATGGCCATCATCATCTTGTGCTTTTGATCTCCATCTCCAAAGCATCGTCATGATCTCCATCGTCACCGGCTCGACACCTTGATCTCCATCGTTGCGTCGTGGTCGTCTCGCCAACTATTGCTTCTACAACTATCACTAACGCATAGTGATAAATTAAAGAAATTACATGGCGTTTGCATTTCATACAATAAAGAGACAACCATAAGGCTCCTGCCGGTTGCCGATAACTTACAAAAAGTGATCATCTCATACAATAATGTATATAACATCATGTCTTGACCATATCACATCACAACATACCCTGCAAAAACAAGTTAGACGTCCTCTACTTTGTTGTTGCAAGTTTTACGTGGCTGCTACGGGCTTCTAGCAAGAACCGTTCTTACCTACGGCAAAAACCACAATGGTGAATTATCAAGTTCGCTGTTTTAACCTTCTTCAAGGACTGGCCGCATCCAAATTCGATTCAACTAAAGCAGGAGAAACAGACACCCGCCAGCCACCTTTATACAAAACTATTTGCATGTCTGTCGGTGGAACCGGTCTCATGAGCGTGGACATGTAAGGTTGGTCCGGGCCACTTCATCCCACAATACCGCCGAATTAAAATAAGACGTTGGTGGTAAGTAGTATGACTATCACCGCCCACAACTCTTTGTGTTCTACTCATGCATATCATCTACGCATAGACCTGGCTCATGATGCCACTGTTGGGGAACGTTGCATGGAAAACAAAAAAAATCTACGCACACGCAATGATCTATCCATGAAGATGCATAGCAACGAGGGGGAGAATGTGTCTACGTACCCTCATAGACCGTAAGCGGAAGCATTTCTCAACGCGGTTGATGTAGTCAAACTTCTTCGCGCTTCAACTGATCAAGTACCGAACGCACGGCACCTCCGCGTTCTGCACACGTTCAGCTCGATGATGTCCATCACCTTGTTGATCCAGCAAGACGTCGAGGTAGTAGATGAGTTCCGTAGCACAAAGGTATGGTGACATTGATGGTGAAGTGATCCTCGCAGGGCTTCGCCTGAGCACTAAGAAAATATGACCAAGGGTGTAAACGGTGGAGGGGGCGCCGCACACGGCTAGGCAATTGTCTGGTGTGTGCTAGGCGCCCCCTTCCACATATATATAGGTGGGAGGGAGGGAGGAGCAGCCAAAGGAGGCTCCCAAGTAGGAGGAATCCTACTTGGGGTCCCTCCCAAGCTGCGTCCCCTTCTTCCCTTATTTGGAGTGCGGGGAAAGGCAGGGGAGGGTGCCGCCCCTCCCTTTCCTTTCTCCCATGAGAGGGAAAGGCGAGAGGGGCTGGCCCTTCCCCTTTTCCTTCCCTAGGGCTGTCCAAACAAGTGGAGGGGCGGACCAGCCCCCTAGTGGGCTGGTCTGTCCCTCCCTTTGGCCCATTAAGCCCATAACTTGCGGGGGGGGGGGGTGCCCGGAACCCCTTCCAGTGACCCGATTCCTTCCCGATATGTCCCAAAACACTTCCGGTGTCCAAATACCATCGTCCTATATATCAATATTTACCTCTCAGCCATTTTGAGACTCCTCGTCATGTCTGTGATCTCATCTGGGACTCCTAAAAACATTCGCTCACCAAATCATATAACACTATATCGTCAACAAACGTTAAGCGTACGGACCCTTCGGGTTCGAGAACTATGTAGACATGACCAAGACACCTCTCCGATCAATAACCAATAGCGGAACCTGGATGCCCATATTGGCTCCTACATATTCTACGAAGATCTTTATCGGTCGAACCGTTATGACAACATACGTAACTCCCTTTGTCTATCGGTATGTTACTTGCCCGAGATTCGATCATCGGTATCTACATACCTAGTTCAATCTCGTTACCGGCAAGTCTCTTTACTCGTTCTATAATACATCACCTCACGACTAACTCCTTATTCATTTGCTTGCAAGCTTATGATGTGTATTACCGAGAGGACCCAGAGATACCTCTCCGATACTCGGAGTGACAAATCCTAATCTTGATCTATGCCAACTCAACAAACACCTTTGGAGATACCTGTAGAGCATCTTTATGATCACCCAGTTATGTTGTGATGTTTGATAGCACACAAGGTATTCCTCCAGTACCCGGGAGTTTCATAATCTCATAGTCGAAGGAATATGTATTTGACATGAAGAAAGCAATAGCAACAAACTGAACGATCATTATGCTAAGCTAACGGATGGGTCTTGTCCATCTCATCATTCTCCTAATGATGTGATCCCATTATCAAATGACAACACATGTCTATGGTTAGGAAACCTTAACCATCTTTGATCAACGAGCTAGTCTAGTAGAGGCTTACTAGGGACACAGTATTTGTTTACGTATTCACACATGTATTTAGGTTTCCGATCAATACAATTATAGCATGAATAATAAACCTTTATCATGAATAAGGAAATATAAAATAACAACTTTATTATTGCCTCTAGGGCATATTTCCTTCAGTAACGGTACATATGGGCATTTCTATAAAGGGAACATATGGCGGAGGGGTAAATTTGAGCACACTTCAAAATTAAGGGTAAATCTGAGTAGTCGGTTCGAGTTAGGGACATAAATGTAAAATACCCTAGTATATAACAACCAATGCATGTGAAAATCATGGAGAGGGAGTTCCATCAAGCAGCATTGTAAGATATAATTGTTCTCTCTCTTCAATCTCAAGGAGTCAGGTGAGTTCAAGATGGATGAGGGAGACTGGGGTGGAGTGGAAGAGTGAACTCTCCACCATCACCACCAGCTCAAATTTACAAGTTTGCATAGATTTTTTAATTTTTAATGAAGTTCATAGAAAGACACCTTTTCATGCCGCGTAGATGGCGTACTCCATTCAAAACAAATTAGTTAAATTTTTAGCTATTTCCTAAGTCAAACTTGTTCTAGTTTGAAGATCCATCTTGTGGGTTATGGTTACTTAATTTGCGAAGGGGCAATTCCATGGTAGTCCCCCAAGAGGCATGTGAATCACCTCTCGCTAGGTTTTCTCGACCCCGAACTCTCCCCAATGTGCTCCAATGGTCACAACCACCATGATTCCATCCGGGGCCACGCCCCAACCCTGTTCTTGTTTCTTGGTTCCAGATCTCATAACTAAGACACCCCTCAACAATAACTCCCACCACCCAAAGCCTCTTGTCCGTAAAAGACACCATACCTAGATCGACTGCAAGTGCTTAGGATCCATGGAGAAGATTGAAGGACTGTTGAAGAATATGTGGTTATCGAAGGTGGATAGGAAGGGTCGAGGATTAGATGGATCGGAGGAGGAATCTGTGGGGAGGTGGAACCGTAGGCATTGGGAAAAGGGTCTGATAGAAAAAATGATGGATGGTGTTGTTGCTGAGGAGAGTTTGGTGTTCTCTTAAGGGAATATCTTCTTCTTTAGTTTCCCACGAGCATCTAGGAAAAGGAAGGCACTAAAGGAGGTTCCATGGATGGTTGGAAGGAGTTAATCATAATGAAAGATTTTGATCCAACAAACACACTAGCTGAGTACAAATTTGTCCCGATCCCAATTCGGGTGTGCGTCCTGAAGATGCCACTAGGGATGATGACTAGATCTAATGGGAATGAAATTGGTGATGAGATTGGGACACAGTCAAGGTGGGTGTGGGACAGGACTAAGGATAGCCCTGGATCGGGTTCAACTCGGGTTGAAAAAAAATTCAAAATCCACATTCAAATCCGTAAAGACATTATCTATACCAACCCATGAAAAACCCCATGGACAAAAACAGTGTCGATGTCAAAATTGATGGTCGTGCTTGTCTCTACGAATGGTCGTCGCCACTTATTTGTTTGCATGTCTCACCACCACCCCATCAACACTAAGCTTCAAGATGCCGGAGGTGGTGGATCAATGATTGTCGGCGGTAGCTGGTGCATGCCAGACCATCCTTGGTATTTCTTTGGAATATGATCCTAGGCCTGAAAGAAAATTCTGAATAAAATTGTATGTGGACCGAGGAGGATGAAATTCATGCTCTTAGATGGCTTTCAGACGAGCATATCATATGGACCAGAGAGTCACCACCATCTCAGTAAACTCTGCATGTGATAATCTAGATTGCATGGTAAAGAGTCATTGCTTTGCTTGTGGTTCCATATTCACGATCATGCTTTCCACCATTTCATCTGTTGCTTGTGCCCGGACGCACCAAGCCATAGGACACTCAATAAGAGCTTGGCTCCAAGAATCTGGCCTTCCGCACATCGTCCACCTTAGCCGTGATGTTCCTGTGGCTTAGGACATCAAAGGATGGAAGACTGTGGTGAGCAAACCTCCATAGGCAAACCCGTAGCTCTAAAGAGGCCGGGTAGCCCCAAACATTCACCCAATTGCGAGCTGTGGATACTGAATTTGACGAGCTGGCTGTGTGATATAGCCAGAGGAGGGGTCTTTCTCTGTAAGTTCGGCACACCCGCATGCCAACTGAAAAATCATTTGATGGTCTTTTTTTAGAAATACCTATAACTTTATTGATACTCATAAAAATTATGGGTACACCAATTTGGACCTAAGATCTAAGAAAATACAAAGTAACTCCTATGATTAAGAATTACAATAAAATCTCCAGTAAACACCTTCTTCACGATATCAATCTCCGCTCGAAGAAATACTCCAAAGACTTCGGTAAAGAGGCTGCAATTAGATTGGAGCAACGATGTTGTCACTCTTTCACCCGCATGAACATTACTAATAATGGTTTTGAAAGTGCCTTGAGTCACCCATCTAAAAAGATGGGAAGCCTTGATCGATGAACGTACTTGGGCCGGGGATGATCCCCTAGAAGTGCAGGCCGTCGAATCACTATATCTTCACCATGGTGTCGATGAAAGATTTTATCTCCACAAAGAATCAAACCAACAACAAAAATCTTGACACAACAACATAAACTCATCAGATCTTAGGAAAAAAGAAATTATTTGATAGTGAAACTTCAACAAAGTATATGATATATTGTTAGTGACCCTGACGGTGCAGACCCACAAGCCAGCAAGCAACACTAGGAGGAGGCGTGGCCCAGCCGCGCCAAGAGGCCCAACCCAAGGTAAACGGGCCCAGAATGGGCCACAGCCAAGCCACGCTCTACTTAACCCTGGAGTGATGACTGGAACGACATCCAATGGATCAGGAACGACCCGACCGCAGCTACCTACTTTCCACTTTCCCGAACCCTAGTTCACCTTGTTCTTCCATTCGAGCTTCGCTCTTGTAATCGATTGTAATAGCTACTACTTCAGAGAGCACAATAGATCGATTCCCCCTACCTTGACCCTATCATCTGGTATCAGAGACACCAACCACCACCCCTCCCCGCTCCGCCCTGGTGCATCTCATTGAGACGCGCGGTCTCCGCCAAGCTCGTGAAGCCATGGATCCCAGCGTCTCTGCCTTCCTCACCCGCTTCGAGACCAAGATCGAGGCCGCCATCGATGGTCTCACCAAGGCGCAACAGACCACAGCGATGAAGATCGATGATCTGCTAAGCTGGTGTCCAGATCTCGAGCGCCGCGTCGCGGATCTCAGCGATGCAGTGGCTGCCCTTCAGGCGGCACCGCAACCACCACTGACGGAGCCGGAGGACCAGCAACCGCGCACACCCACGCCGCAGCCGCCGGGCGACCACAGCCCTACCCGCCTTCATTGGTTGAGTAAGGGGCATTTACCTATCAGTCCGGGTTGATTCTTCGGTTCAAGTGATGGTGGGGTCGGCACCTCGGCAGGCGCGGCCAGCAACACCCAAGGGCCCCATGGCCACGGCGTCACCATCAACCCTCGGGGGGCCCTCGGTGTTGCCGCCGTCCCCGGCATCTGGTTAGTACGATTCCTTGATCCCTTCATCTGTGGATCTATCGCCGTTTGCTCATGCAAGTCAGTTGCTCTCAGGACTGGGTCAAGCCCACCCATCGATCACTTTTCCATAGTTCTCTAGCGAAAACCCAAACCTCTGGAAAACGTTGTGTGAACAGTACTTTCAGATGTTTGGAATTCTGCCATCGTTTTGGGTTCCTATGGCAGCCCTCAATTTTTCCGGTTCGGCTTCAATCTGGCTTCAGTCAATTCAAAAACGGCTCGATGAGCTGGACTGGGAGTCCTTCACATCCCTCTTGTGCACACGTTTCGGGCGAGATCGGCATCAAATGTTGATCCGACAGTTTTACACTGTCCGCCAAACCACCACTGTCTCGAATTACATTGAACAGTTTGAATTGATTATTAATCATTTGAGCTCATATTCGGATTCTATTCACCCATTTTACTTTCTCACCCGTTTTGTCGAGGGCCTGCGGAAGGATATTCGCGCTGTCGTGCTGGTCCAGCGACCACCTGATCTGGACACGGCATGTGCACTCGCGTTGCTGCAAGAAGAAGTAGCAGAAGGAGCGTTCGGGTCTCTACCGCGGCCACCAGAACCAGGAGTGCGCTCGGCCCTGCCTCTCCTGCTACCACCAACACCTCCTGCGCGCCCTGTACCTGCTGCTTCCGCGGCGGATCGATGGGGGACCGATGTGGCGCGCGCCGATACGGCGAAACTCAAGACCCTGCGTGACTACCGCCGAGCGCGCGGCTTATGCTTCAAGTGCGGCGGACACTGGGGACACGATCATGTGTGTCCCACATCCGTGCAGCTCCACGTCATGGAGGAGCTACTGGAACTCTTCGGCATCGACGACACCATCGACTCCTCACGCACGGCCTCAACAACTAAGACAGTGATGGCAATCTCACGCCAGGCCCTTTCCGGTGAAGGCATTCCAGCTTCGCGCGTGGATTCAAGGTCAGGAAGTGCTCGTGTTGGTGGACTCCGGTAGCTCCACCTCCTTCATCAACCACACACTCACCGCGAAGCTGTCGGGGGTGCGACCTCTACCACGCGCTTGCAAGGTCCGTGTTGCTGATGGGGGCGAGCTGGCATGTGTCTCTGAACTGCTAGCTTGTGCCTGGTGCACCCAAGGCAGTGAATTCATCACAAATATGAAGATCCTGGCGCTCGGCACTTACGATGCCATCTTGGGGATGGACTGGCTGGAAGCAAGCAGCCCTATGATAGTTGACTGGCGTGCCAAACTCATTGAGATCAAAACCCCTGATGGTGTCACTCGTCTGCAAGGTCATGAAGCCCAATCTTCAGAATGTTCAGTGATCAACGCATTGCAATTGCAGAATCTATGCAGAACAGGAGCTATTACGCATATGGTGTATGTGTGTGCACCCTCCTCGGAGGAGGACAACCCAGATGCAGTGCCAGACAGCATACAACAAGTGGTCGATGATTTTTCTGCAATCTTTGGTGAACCAGTGGGATTGCCACCACGGCGTGACTGTGATCACAAGATACCACTGATTCCAGGAGCTCAACCTGTCAACATACGACCTTACCGCCATAAGCCTGACCATAAAGACGAGATTGACGCTCAGGTTGCAGAATTGCTGCGTCAAGGAGTAATACAGAAAAGTTCCAGCCCATTTTCTTCCCTAGTGATCTTGGTGAAAAAGAAGGATGGCACGTGGCGGATGTGCGTAGACTACAGACATCTGAATGCAATCACAATAGTGGCTAAGTTTCCGGTGCTCTTAATTGAAGAGCTTTTGGATGAGTTACATGGGGCAGTGTGGTTCTCGAAATTGGATCTTCGGTCAGGATACCATCAAATTCGGTTGGCACCAGGTGAGGAGTACAAAACAGCGTTCCAAACCCATTCAGGTCACTATGAATTCAAGGTGGTTTCCTTTGGGTTGGCTGGGGGTCCGGCCACTTTCAACGGAGGACTCCATACCACACTCCAACCCCTGCTCCGCCACTGTGTGTTGCTGTTCTTCGACGACATTCTCGTCTTCAGTAAAACTCTTAAAGATCATGCCAGTCATCTGCGACAAGTGTTCCAACTGCTACAGCGAGATCAGTGGAAAGTAAAGCTCTCCAAGTGCGAGTTTGGTCAAAAGCAGCTCTCCTACCTCGGGCATGTCATTAGTGAAAAAGGCGTGGCCACAGAACCCAGTAAAGTTCAGGTAGTCAGCGCATGGGCAACTCCAACGGACACAAAAAGGGTGCGTAGTTTTTTGGGATTGGCTGGCTATTACAGACGTTTCGTGGGGAACCTTGGTGTGATCGCTCGACCCCTTTTCAACCTCTTAAAAAAGGGGGTGCCCTTTGTATGGACGAGCAACACAGACACAACCTTTCAGTTGCTCAAGCAGCAGTTGATCTCAGCCCCGGTTCTAGCCTTACCTAACTTCCAGGAACAATTCATTGTGGAAACGGATGCTAGTGACAAAGGAATTGGAGCTGTTCTGCAACAAAAAGGACACCCCATCGCTTTCATGAGCAAAGCTCTGTCACCACGATATCAAGGGCTGTCAACTTATGAAAAAGAGTTCTTGGCAATCATCGTGGCAGTGGACCAGTGGAGATTATACCTACAACATGCAGAGTTGGTGATATACACGGATCAAAAGAGCCTGGTCCATCTGGAGCAGCAAAGACTCACCACTCCCTGGCAACAAAAAGCTTTTACTAAGCTCCTGGGTCTTCAGTATAAGTTCAGGTACAAAAAGGGCTCTGAAAACACGGCCGCAGATGCTTTGTCTCGTGCCAATCCCTCTCCTATGCTATCTGCATTGACAGTATGCCAACCTGCATGGTTGGAAGACATCAACAGCAGCTATAACAGCAATCCCCAAGCCTAGCGTTTGCTTGAGCAGCTAGCTATACGACCCCGACCCCAAAGGAAGGTTTACTCTGCAACAGGGCATCATTCGCTTCCGAGGGCGCATCTGGCTGGGTGGATCGACAGCAATGCAGCAACAGATCATCGGCACCTTCCATGATAGCTCACTGGGGGGACACTCGGGCTACCCAGTTACATATCGCAAGATTCGACGCCTATTTGCTTGGCCTAAAATGAAAACTCACGTGCAACAATATGTGCAATGCTGCCCGATCTGCCAACAAGCAAAACCAGACAGAGCAGCTTCTCCAGGTCTATTGCAACTCTGCCAATTCCGAAAGAGCCCTGGGATCTTATCACTATGGATTTTGTGGATGGACTGCCGCAATCTGGGAAGCACAACTGTCTTTGGGTGATCATGGATAAACAAACTAGATATGCTCATTTCTTGCCCCTAGCTCACCCGTATACAGCATCCAAAGTGGCACAACTCTACATGACTCACATCTACAAGATACATGGGTTGCCAGGAGAAATTGTCTCGAACAGGGACCCGGTCTTCACCAGTCACTTTTGGCAAGAGCTGTTCAAGTATGCAGGCACCGAGCTTCGACTGAGCACAGCAAACCACCCTCAAACGGATGGGCAAACGGGACGCGTGAACCAGTGCGTTGAAACCTTCTTGCGCTGCTTCACACATGCATGCCCGCGGCGTTGGAGTTATTGGATCCCACTGGCTCAGTTTTGGTACAACTCTTCACACCACTCGGCCATCGGCATGTCGCCCTTCAAGGCCATGTTTGGCCACGAGCCCAAGTACTGGGGCATCTCGGTGTCCACGTCATGCTCAGTACCTTCCTTGTCGGCTTGGCTGGAAGAGCGCGCAGTCACGCATAATTTGGTGCAGCAACATCTTCATCGAGCCAAGAACTACATGAAGATACATGCCGATCAAAGGCGCTCTTTCCGCGAGTTCGAGGTGGGCGGTCAGGTTTATCTGAAACTTCAACCTTACATTCAAACATCCATTGCTCCCCGGGCAAACCACAAACTCTCCTTCAAATTCTACGGGCCATTCCCCATCGTCGAGAAGATCAACGCAGTGGCCTACAAACTACAGCTGCCACCACAGGCCACGGTGCACCCCGTGTTTCACGTGTCCCAGCTTCGCCGAGCTTTGTCACCTGGTACGACAGTTCAGTCTGAACTTCCTTACAACACTAATGATTTGGCTGTGCCTAGTGAGATCCTACAGTCTAAATGGCGCCGCAAGAATGGAGACATGATCGAGCAAGTCAAGGTCCGATGGACTGGTGCCTCCGACCTGAACAACACTTGGGAAGATCAGCAAGCTCTGCAGGCTCGCTTTCCTCACGCAGCGGCTTGGGGTCAAGCCGCCACTCAAGGAGGAGGGGATGTTAGCGACCCTGACGGTGCGGACCCACAAGCCAGCAAGCAACACGAGGAGGAGGCGCGGCCCAGCCGCACCAAGAGGCCCAACCCAAGGTACACGGGCCCAGAATGGGCCACGGCCAAGCCACGCTCTACTTAACCCTGGAGCGACGACTGGAACGACATCCAGTGGATCAGGAACGACCCGGCGGCGGCTACCTACTTTCCTCTTTCCCGAACCCTAGCATTCTGTTCTTCCATTCGAGCTTCGCTCTTGTAATCGATTATAATAGCTACTACTTCAGATAGCACCATAGATCGATTCCCCTTACCTTGACCCTATCATATATCGGGCAGAGGCATGTTCGGCTTCGGGCCGAGCCCAGCCCAAGCTTGGAACATGGCCGATTCTTCCGGGCAGTCCCGTCATTCACCAAAAATCTACCTGCGGGCCGCGCGACATAAAGCCAACTCACGAGTGAGCTCTAGCGGCCGTGAGAAACTTCCAAAGAAAATATCCGCCAATAGACAACACATTCATCCCCTCTGTCTGGTACTTTCCAGAATGTTCTATCCCACTCCTATAAATACTCCACAACCCCCACACTCCGCTCCCGCCAAATCCGACATCACTCACGAACGAGCAACCAAACGAACACTTGTGTACCAGCTGCACTCCAGCCAGATGGACTACGCCGCCGCAGTGACCATGGACATCAAGCAGGAGGAGCCCGAGATGGTGGTGCTGGACGACGACGACGACGGCGACGCGGGCTGCTGCCTGGCGCCGACGCCGCTGGACCTGGCGGCGGCCGCGGCGGTGGCGCCGTTCCTGGCCAAGACGTTCGACATGGTGGAGGACCCGGCGACGGACGCGGTGGTGTCGTGGGGCGCGGCGCGGAACAGCTTCGTGGTCTGGGACCCCCACGCCTTCGCCGCCCGCCTCCTCCCGCGCCACTTCAAGCACGCCAACTTCTCCAGCTTCCTCCGGCAGCTCAACACCTACGTAAGTGCGCCTGCGGTGGTTCCATGGACTCCTTTGTCGACCGCTGTTTTCTTTCCTTTGCTGATGAATGCGGTGTGATCATTGCAGGGATTCCGTAAGGTGAACCCGGACAGGTGGGAGTTCGCCAACACGGGCTTCCTCGGCGGGCAGCGCCACCTCCTGGCCGGCATCCGACGCCGCCGAGGCGCCGACACCGGCCGCCGTCCCGCTGCGGCCTTGTCGCCTTCGTCGTGCGCCGAGAGCGCCGGCGGCTTCGGCCCCGTGGAGGGGGAGCTGGAGCAGCTTCGGCGGGACCGGGAGGCGCTGAAGCGGGAGCTGGCCGGGCTCAAGCGGCAGCAGGAGGAGGCGCGCGTGACGCTGCTTGACATGGAGCGCCGCGTGCAGGGCACGGAGCGGCGGCAGGAGCAGTGCAAGGCCTTCCTCGCGCGCGCCGTCAGGAACCCGGCCTTCCTGGCCAACCTGGCGCGCCGCAACGGCCTCACCGCGGCGGCTCCGGCCCCCGCCGTCGACGGCAAGAAGAAGCGGCGGCTGCTCGACGCCGTCCCGTCGCCGCCACCGGCGGAGGACGGGTTCACCTTCGAGGAGCTGGCACTGGCGGCCGGCGTCGTCGAGGAGGCGGCCGCGCCGACCCAGGGCTCGGGCGCGGGCGGCGTCACGACGGACATGATATGGTACGAACTCCTCGAGGAGGGGCAGGCGGAGATAGACGTCGATGTGGAGGACCTCGTGGCCGCCGCGGGGGACATGGAGCCGTGGGGGTTCGGCGAGGAGGAGGTGCAGGACCTGATGCAGCAGATTGACTCCTTTGCCTGCTCGCCCAGTTGTTGAATCTTGATCGTCTCATCAGCCCAGCTCAGCACAATTCATCATGATCACTTTAGTATTACTAGTACATTTAGTAGTAGCAGCAGGGCATAGTAGCTTGCAGTTTGATTATGATCACTATATGTGTGCTTGTCGTTGCTAATTCGGATTCTGCGTGTGTTCGTGCAGGATCCGGATGATGGAGTCTGTCGGGATGCAAGGTGTGGAAAGGGGTGACAGGCAGTCAGTATGCTCCGGAAGTTCCGATGCTTTTAGGTACCGCCGATGCATCCATGTTCATTACTTGTATTGGGCTGACGATTTTCTCTCCGAATATAAATATAAACTTTTTAAAACCTCATTCTAATTTGTTTCTTCAGCGTTCGATTACCAATCTGGGATGGTGACCCCAAACATTAAAAAGCTGTGATGATGACGTGTGTTTTGATTTGGAGCTAGGAACGTTTCAGAATGGTGTTTTCAGGACTACTACATTTCAAGTCTACTAGTAAATGGCATGTGCTTTGCACGTGTAGCTTTATGAATGTAGACCAACATCACCAAGTGAACTTTGCAACTCAAAATAAGTAAAATACTCCCTCTGTCGCATATTAGTTATCGCTACAACGGATGTATCAACAACAACTAATATAGGACAAAGGGAATAAATAGTTACTCGCTCCAATCTGAATTAATTGATGTGACTTCTATGCAATGTCTTACTTACATTGTATAGAGGTTGCGTCAGTTAATTCGTATTGGATGGAGTATTCTTTTTAAGACCGGATAGAGGGCTTCCTGAGGTTGGCCTTTAACATAGCAAACCATCAATGTAGGAACACCCAAGGATTTCTTTTTTTGAGTTTCCTGAAATTCATAGTTTGACACACTTGTCTTCAAACAAAAAGGAAAAACAGAGGAAAATATGTGCTCTTTGTGTTTGGTACGTGTACATATATCATCTACTTCAAAGCTCAAGCTTTGTCCTTCTTATCAGATTTTACAGAACAACATAAAAAATATACTCTAATGAGTAACAACATATTTTCAAATTGCAAAATAAAAGTTTCAGTTTTGATTAGGCTAAACTTCTTCGCAAAACAGATTTCCCTAGACAGCTGACATTCCCCGACTTTCAGAGACATTTCCTTCAAAAACCATTTGCTACTGCACCATTGTAGACATGATCAGCTCTTGACATTCTTCTAGAATAGGCATCCGCAAGGACTTGGTGCTTTGCAAACCTGCCCAGTAATTACATTTGTAAGGGGAAAAAATATATACCACAAGGATGCACTTGGACAAAAAAATGCAAGAGGAACAGAGACAATTCTATGCTTGCAGGTAACACCTTAAGTTACATACACACGCACAAGATTGCATGTTTCTAATGTCATGGAATCAAGCATGGATGCAAATGTGTAATTTTTATGCTTGTAAACATAAAGAAACTTGCAGTATTAGAAGTAACAATGACTAATACACCAATACCTGTATGTAAATTACATCAAGACATCTTTGTAGACAATATTTTTGGTGCTTTTTCCCGATGGATCAATTTCCTTATTTGGCTTTGCAAGTATTCTTGTTGTTTGTCTTGACATCCCTCTTGATAAAGCAACATAGAGTTGACCATGAGAGAACACCGGCTCTGGAAGATAGATGCCAACATTTGGAATAGTTTGACCTTGAGCTTTGTTGATTGTCATTGCAAAGCTGAGTCGAATTGGAAATTGCTTTCTTTTAAACTTGAAGGGGAGTACATCATCTTCTGAAGGATATAGAGGAATTCGTGGAAGGAATACTCTTTTCCCAGCATGTTGCCCGCCAATTATTTCTGCATCAACACCGTTCTCTTGAAATGCTCTGATAATAAGTCTTGTTCCATTGCACAATCCGTTAAAAGGATCTAGATTCCGAAGTAAAATCACGGGACAATTAATCTTCAGTCGAAGGACATGTGGAGGCAGGCCATTAGGTGTGAGTGAGTTTAGAAATTCAGGTGGGTAGTAGTTATGTGGATCATCCACTGCTGAATCAAAACTATAGTAGATTTGTTCTTCCCCAGGAAACCGATCAATAAGCTTCTCGTTTAGTTCATCAACATATTCATTTTTGGTGGAGAGAATGGCGCGAGTACTAATATAAGATGGTGATATTCCATTCTGGCCTAGTGAAGGAAAGATATCATTAATTAACTTACTGACAGAGTGTTTTGGATCTATGTATGGTACAACAATTTCATCTGGTAGGCGCACATAATCTTGGCCGATTGATTCTTCTGTACCATCACCAATTCTTAACAGAAAATCTGAGAACCATGGATCAGATTGTGCTCTCATATTACGCCATAGTTTTATTTGTTTTATACACCGCCAAAGATACGATTTCTTTAGTGTAGCATCTGTAATTCGTGCTCTTGTGCCTCGCCTCACTACAGGGAGAACTTGTCTGAAATCTCCTCCTAACACTATGACCTTTCCTCCAAATGGAGATAGAACACCAGTAATATCTTGCAAGGATCTATCAAGTGCCTCCACAGCTTGACGTTTTGTCATGGCTACTTCGTCCCAAATTATCAAGGACGCTCTCCGAAGCAACTCTGCAGTCCCACTCTATTTACTGAAGCTGCACAAATTGTCATCATGAATATTTACTAGTATTTTAAATCTCGAATGTGTTGTCCTACCGCCCGGCATGATGGACGCTGCAATTCCAGATGTTGCAGTTGCAATTGCTATTAGCCCCATGGAACGCACTTTAGCGAGTAAAGCTTTATAGAGATGCGTCTTTCCTGTACCTCCTGGACCATCAATAAAGAATACCTTACTCTTCTTCTGTAGGACGTGATGCATTATCTCATCAAAGGCAAGTCTTTGCTCACAATTTAGTGTTGCATAAAGGTCCACATGCTCTGGATCAATATTAATAGACATCTCTTCTATTACTTCTCTACAATTAGAGCCAGCCAACTCAGTGCCATCTAGCATTTCTGGAAGATCAAAGCAACTGATGTCCTTCCCCATTGAATATAGGATATCACTAATATCTCTAAGTACCATCTGCTCTATAGATTCTTTATCAGTTGCGCTGCCCTGCTGAAAATCATCAGCCATGGCCTCAAAATGCTTTTCCCATAATTCACGGACATTTTTTACCTCACAGAAAACCAATATTGTAGCAAAAAGCCTTCTAAAGGCAGAAGGCATTGCAAATGTCGCAGCCTCGCTCAGAGAATCAGAAATACTACAATCAGCCTCAATCAGACCCCTTCTTTCTGCGGCCTCTCTAAAAGTGGCAAAAACAAAGAACGTCGATAAGTGCCACACGTGTGGGTGTTAAGGGGTCTGCCCACACATTTTGTGTGGTGTATAAGAGGAACAGCCCACACACCTACGTGTGGGCAAAACAAGTAATGCCCACACACCTCTTTTTTCCCCTCCTGATTCCTCTCACACGCGTGCGTGTGGGCGAAATAGATAACGCCCACACGCCCCGTACGTCAGGCCTCGTATCTCGTGGTCCCGCACGCCCCGCGTGACAGTCACCGCGCGCCCGCAGTTGCCATGGTCTAGACCCTCGTCCATGTTCGTTTAACTGCAGTTGTCATGTCGTTGAACTACGGTTGCCATGTCGGACAACTACAGTTGCCATGGTTGTTCAACTGCAGTTGCCATCTCATGTCAAAAGTTCGAGATGCCATTTTTGGGCAACTGCGGCTGTTGCCATGTATGGTCTGGTTTACTATAGTTGCCATGATTTAAAAACTTTAGGGGTTTGCCACCTACTAACACTAGGCAGTTGCCATGTATGGTCTGGTTTACTACAGTTGCCATGATTTGAAAATCTTAGGAGTTGCCACCTACTAATACTAGGCAGTTGCCGTGTAGTGCTACAAAAAGACATGGCAAAAACAACATGTTCTGGTAAAAAAGAGAGAGTTGCCATCTGCTTAGAAGCACACTAGGGCAGTTGCCGTGTACCCTGCAAAATACATGGCAACTGACATGTTCGGGTAAAAAAAAAGAGTTGACACCTGCTTATAAAGCACACTAAGGGTAGTTGCCATGTACACTGCAAAACACATGGCAACTGGCAGCTTGGGTGTGGAGAGGAGACGGGTGTGTGGGCGAGATGGCAAATGCCCACACACCAGCCCTTGTACGTGAGTGGAAAGTGGTGTGTGGGCGAACTGCTGAACACCCACACACCAGCCCCCTCCCGTGTGGTGAAACGACCGTGTGGGTGACCGGGTGAATGCCCACACACCAGCCTAGTCCTACGTGGCACTAGAAAGATGCCAAGATCCGTGCGCTCACAAACGGACGCGGATCCACGCGTGTGGGCGAGATGCAAATGCCCACACGTGTGGGTGTTAGTGTTTTCGAAAACAAAAACATCGACAGTCCGTAAATCCTCAAAAGATGTAGCCCCTCTCACATGATTTAGCAGTATCCTCAAGTAATAGTGTTCTCCTTCAGCTGGGTGTGCAGCGACAAGTCTCCCTACTTGTATTCTCTGTTTGCGACGTTTTCAGCCCTTGGTACTATTATTCCATACAAAAAATTCTGGAAATTCCTTGTATAAGAAATTCCTGGCATAACTATCAATAGAGTTCATTCTGAAGTATTCAGTTAGCATTGTTCTCGAAGACGATCCTTTGCAGACCACATCCTCTAATTTTTCTGAATCTTTATAGTGAACAAGGTGCATATTTGGCAGATGGACTTGTAGCTGTATAACTGATGGATACATCTCACTAAGGTTGAAAGAGTAAATCCTCCAGATTGCTTCCGGAGGTGAAATAAACCTTGCATCTCTATACTCACGAATTTCATTAATAACTACATCATCTTCTGCGGCTTCGATGACAATGGAGGCACGATCATGACCTTTGTAGATGTATTTGAATAAATATTTCACAGCCTTGATGCTAGAGCAAACTTCAATATTTATATGGCAATTGTATCGAATAAGTAAATAGGGATTGTATGGGACAACCCATCTATTATCCAAAACTGCACCCCTGATGCGCACTCGACGGCCGTCATTCCTGTGCCTATAAATTGGATAAGAGTCCTCTCCTTGTTGTGTGGTCTCTGCGAAATGTCGAGGATAATGATACCGACAACTTCCATTTTCCATGCAAGGATTATTTAGGTTGAGAACTCCACATGGCCGTGCATCATGTGCTTAATAACTAAATCATGCAGTATAGGATATTTATCATTATCAGGAATTTCAGCTGATATTATCTCATCATATTGGTCCGGATTAGTTATCTTGTAGTCTGATTTCAGAATTATTAGAAAACTAGCAAGATGCCCGTGCTACGCTACGGGATCAAAAACAATCAGGTGGACTTAAGTTATAGTCAAGATCTAGTATAGTACGCTACTAATGGCAATGAAAATGTGTACCAAGACATTGATCAAATAGACAATATATTATTGATAGGTGCGCTCAAACATATGGTTTCCCATCAATAAATCTCTTCGTCCAAGCCAAACAATTTTTTAGGGGGACAAAAGAATAAAAGATAAAAAAAAAACACAAGGTGAGCCTTACCAGATCTAATGCGTACAATATAGTGCTACAAAATCAGGTCTTTATTGTGCACTGCATTACCAATGAAAGGTAGCATATGATTTTATTTCATAAAACCAATAGTCTCATGAAACATATGTGCCTTGACACGACAAACGCGTCGTAAGTTGTGTCGCGGAAAATTAACAGCCGGCGCTGTCTGTGCCCCAACACCCCCGCTTCCTCCCTTGCTGCATCATCCCTCCACCCACCGTCGCCACCTCCTCCTCATCATCACCATCTCATCTGCATGCTCCCCGTCTCCTCGGACGCCAGACCGCCACAAGTATGCCGCTGGCTGCGCGCTGCTCATCCTCACCGCCGACGCGCTCCGCGGTATGTTCTGGTGTGATGCACATGGACGTGCTCTGCTCAACTACTGCCTTTCATTCCCCAAACCTCATTCTGCCTATCATGTCATTTCTCAAATTCAAATTTTTCACCCAAATCTGCGCGTCCAGGTGGAATTATCTAGAAAAATCAAGTGGGCAATCAGATGGGACTCAGTCTGCTTGAACTACATCCCAAGAGTTGATGAGAGACACAGGAGCTTTTACAACATACATTGTACCTTGACGAAGCATCAGAAGGCGAAGGGCAGTGAATCCCACCTCCACACTCTGTTTGATCTGAAGATGTGAGAGTGTGACCAGCGTGTTGCCTCATCATACTGAAGAGATAATAAATCAATGGACGAATCAAATAGCTACAACTTGGAGCTTCAAGTAATGGATTTGGTTCACTTAATTCTTCAATCAATAGCAAAGTTGTTACCTGACAGAACCATACGCCTCCCCTGGCAGCAGTCTAACACCTTTACCCCTCGTCCTTGGACACCACATTCGAACAGCCGCCAATCAGAAATCCGATGTGTGAACTCCTCCACCGTGTGCCCCCTGTACGGTGCCCCACCGCCTCGTCAGCGCACAATACAGCAGCATCCTGATCGCCGCTTGCCTCCACCGCCAGGATGCTCGCAAGTGCAACTGCAATTTACTGACAGCTAGAGCAACTACGCGTGCTTTAGTTTTTTTTTTTGAAATGGAGGAGGACCCCCGGCCTCATCTAGACATCTAGACGATGCATGCAGCCACTTTATTAATTATTCACACAAGACCTTACAAAGTCATACAACAGTAAGACTGAAGCCACCGTCTAGGCAACAAAAGTGTCGCTACTCCTATCCAAGAGATGAAGGGATGCTGATAGTCTGGGCCTAGTACCAAACAGACCTCGCAGCCAAACCTAACATCTAAGACCTGAGGTCCCATCCAGGTCGACTGCCGGGTATGGGTCACCTACCAGTCCGGCGCAGCCACCTGCCACCAATCCATCTTCAGAGCTGTACTGCTGCATCTACCTTGCCCGGTCTAGCTGCCGTCGATGCCACCACGACGCCAGACCGCGTCACCCTCCTGCGCGAGTCCATCTCCGCGCATCGGACGCAGAGTCACCACAGCGCCATGCCGCCGAGACCCGCCGCCATCAATGAGTGAGATGCTGCACCGCTCCACCAAAGAATCCGTCCTCTGGTCCTGCATCCAGCCGCTGCTCAAAAAACGATGCCCCCATGAGGGAAAACGACGCCCCAAAAGCACCGCCATCGTCCGATCCGGAAACTCCGGATCAAGGTTTTCACCCAGAGCAGCGCAAGCAAGTCGACAGAAGCTGCAGAGGCGATGTCTTCAACAAGATAACGACGCGGAAACGCCGCCATCGCCCGCCATGTCCCGAGTCATAGCACGGTTTTCACCGGCAGCCCCGTCTCCCCACTGTACGCCGGGACTAGATGCGAGAATCCACAACCATCTAGCCGACCACCTCCGGCGAAGAAGATGGCCACCACCTCCACGCCAAGGGCCGAAGCCCCCGACGTCCTCGTGTCGCATGCCTACTCCAGAGGCCGCTTGCCGCGCCGGAACAAAGGATGCGCACGACGGCTCGAGGAACCACCATCCAGATCCGAATGGGATCCAGATCGGACACCCTAGCCGCCGACGTGATCTCTTCGTCGCCGCCACCAGCACGACAACTGTGGTCGCCACCGGCCTGCGCCATCGCCCTTGGATCGGTCGGAGTGGGTCGCCGCCACCCAGATCCGATCGCCGGCCGAGGAAGATTGCCGCCGCCACCGTTGCGGCCCGCAGGCTTAGCCTGCGATGCCCTCGGCGGCGGCGGCGGGAGGAGAGGGAGGCCCCGGCGCGGCGCGGCGCCGCCGCACGGGGGGAGGAGGGCCCGGCGGGGTGCGGCGCGGCGCCGCCGCACGGAGGGAGGCACGCGTGCTTTAGTTTACACAATACAGGCAAAGAAAAAAAAGTGTGTACAACCACATATAATTCAATGGAAAGGGAGGCACCAAAAGATCTGTTCGTACTGAAAATTAGGTGCCTCGCTAGACTGTAGATGCAAAATTCGACAAGTATCCAATTATCAGTTCTAAACAGACTGTTGCTCAATGATGTAATTGTCCAAAAGTTTCCATAGTGTATATCCTCCTTTTGCTATTAGATATGTAAGGTTGACAGAGTTTCACAAATGTAGCGCCCATATGCCTTGGAATGGTGATCCAAGACATAGCTTGAAAACAGAGGCAGGATAATGTACGGAATGAAACCATGTCATGTCACCTGTATAGAACTTCTAATTCAAAAGGAAGATAAATGGTACTTGTGAGTTGTGACATTTGGCCATGTTTACATCTTTGAATTAGATGCTAATCCGTAACGTTTGCAGTAATTTTGTAATACAATCATATGGAAATTGCACCTACAAACTGAATGGCTAATACTATGAAAGACCTAGAAGACAGTATACATACTCTGGCCTTTTGTCGAGTACCTAGTGTGTGTGAAGCGACCGACATCGGTGAAGCAGAGCAATTTGTACCTGGACGGGCGAGGATCGATCTCGGAAGGCCGCTACCGTTGGGGTCGAAGGCCGAAGAATCGACTGACTTCCGCGATGTGCCGTCCTCGTCTAAGCTGTTGTGGCCAACAGAGGGTGGCGTGGTGGAAAACGAGAAGATTTTCTCTCTCCTGCTTGTCCCATCAGCAGCGGCACGCTCATCCTCCTTGGCCTAGGTGTGGGTGTGCTCAACCTTGTGCTCCTTTTGCAGTATATAGGAGACGGGGCAGGGATGGAGGAGACCCCGAGGAAGGGGAGATTCGCCGGGGAACGACCTCGCCGGTGGCGTACTTGTGGAGGTTGGCGTCGGTGGCGTCGAGGGAGACGGGGAAGCACGCGGAGGAGATGGCCACGAGAAGGAGGTCGTGGTGGTGGTGGGAGGCACGGCTTGCGGCGGCTGGTAACAAAGGAGATGAGGACGGGTGTAGGGGATGACGAGGAGCACGGGGAGGTGGCGGTAATGGGAGCGCTCGAACTATTGTGTCGGAGGAGGCAGGAGAGGCGTCCGTAGACGGACGACATCGACGGCGTGCTTGTTGAGGTCGGCGTTGGAGGAGACGGGCAAGGGGGCGGAGAGGACGTCGAGGTGGAGGTGCATCATGGTGGTGGGCGGTGGGGCTGAGAAGCGTGAGAGGCGCTGGGGTGGACGGCGCCAGCACCGGCTGCCCCGCCAGATCGATTCCAGTGATGTCCGTCGGTGATTCCATTAGTTTCGAGATGGTTCGACGAGTTGGGAGAGAAGCCTAAACAGGAAAGATGGGGTTCAGAGGAGGTTATGTGCAAATGAGCAGCAGATAGCTTCGTGTGCGTTAGATGCCGATTCGACTGTCCTTGACGACCGATGGCAGGCACACCTTCATCACCAATTCAAATTTTTATAAGAGTAGAGCTGTGCATGTAGTAGACCTTTTTTCTGAAATTCAATTACGTGCACATGTGCAGCAACTTCACCAAAGAATTTCTTCTTAAACAAAAGATCCTTTAAATCCTCCAATTTTGCTTTGAAGACTCGTGCTACCAAGTCCGGCCTGCCTTGTGGTGATTGACCTTCTGCTAGTTCTCTAGTTATCTCTTCCCAATGTGGGTTGCAAGTCATTGTAAGAAATATGTCTGGTTTCCCAAACCGTTGGACCCAAGCCATTGCATCCAGATATCTTCGACGCATATCTCTTGGTCCTCCGATAAATGATGGGGGAAGCACAATGCGCCTACCTGTCATGCACCCACGTGTTTCACCGGCAACAATGCTATCGACCAATCCTTGATACAAATCTACTCTGATGAGAACCTGAGTTGATGGCTTTGACAAGAATGCCAATCTTATTGATTCAATCTTAATGTACATATCAACTATATATTGTTGAGTCAATCGCCTTCCAAAGAGTAAGATGTTAAACTTCCAAGGTCTAATTTGCAGCTTGAAACAATAATATTCTCTTGGTGAGATGCAAGAACCAGAACTATTCTCCAGCATTCCTACAGAATCCAAAATAATATATGATTATTAAATAGTTCTAGAAACTAAAACTTTGAGCATGTAACCAATTAATGTATGATGGAAACTTACCTTCTATATCAAAATCATTTGCTTGATTGTCTATTATTTTCCTAGCATGTCGACTTAATCTGGGCAGATCCAAGTTCCATCCGACCTCTCCGTTTGGGAAAAACAACGGATATGATAGTGGATCATAGCAACCATGATATGCTTTTATATATTGTGGACGGTCTGATACACCATAAATCATGATACTTCTATCAAAATGACCTCGAGGATCGCTTCCCTCGACCCAAATTGCTGCCACCTGTGATGCTGTCGGAGCATTATATACTCTCTGGTCTAAAGCAATATTTGTGTTGAGCTCAGTCCTATACTCGCAAAGGTTTGGAATGGAGCCGAGACTTCTAAAGATATGGACATAAGGATTAGATGAGAGTATGCCCAACAATTTTCTGATGAGATCTTTATCAAGGTTAGGTGAATGACGAAATCTTTGCTGTAAATCTGCATCAGTGTCATAAAAGTACAGTTGTAGATGCTTGGGCCCATCATCCTTTGGCACTGATTGGTCAATTCGATGATAAATTTGACCTTGTGCGCGGAATGTGTAAACTCCAGATCTGTTATTGCAGAAACGTTGATCCAAGACAACACCAAGAGATGTAAAGGAGAAGTGAGAATTGAAGTAAGGTATGTTATCCCGGAAATACTTCGCATCTGGATCTTGGCTGCTGTACAGTCGACGTAATTCATCAGGGACTGGTGGAGTTACTATTTTAACTTTTCCACCCATGCAACAAAACGTTGGTTTCTCATAGTGGAACCTTTTTGCATTGCAATGCCTACAGTCAGGAACTAGATCTAGAAGATGATAATCAGTGGGTAAATTTTGATATATATGATCATATGGATCTGCCTGAATGCAACTTTGGGCATTATTATTTTCTAAATACGACTAAAATTCAAAACCTGCATTGTTTATTAGGCTAGATTAGAAATACAAATCATATTTAAAAGTAGTATTGTCGATTAAGTACAGTAATACTTACCATGCCCACTAAACATACGAATTTCTTCGTCAGGGTCATCATTATATCCAAGCATTTCTCATGTTTCCCCAATGTTATCTGTTGATTGTCAAATCATCATATACGTCACACAATGTTTTATATGGACCAATATAATAGATAAATGCTAGTTGGTACTGAGATTACCTTGAATGGCAGGAAAAGAATCCTTTGGCAGGTAGATGAGATATTCATGTTGACGGCTGGTATGACCTTGTAGTTGCACATGAGTATATCCAACTGTATTTTGTAAATTACTACTAATTGCCCCATCAGATGTATCTTGTGCATGGCTGCAACTTGCGTCTTGAGACTTTCTTCTTCTTTTATACTCACGGCCTCTTTGTAAATATGCTTCTTTTTGTTCAGGTGCCAATTGGGAATACCAGCTAGTGTCGTGTCGCCGCTTACATCCACTGTTATGTTTTTGCGCATCAATTACAACTTGGCCTTCCGAAGCAATAGGCGATACAGAAATTCCAGATGGACTGATCTTCAGCCGAGTACCCTTTTTTGGGTGGCACATGTTTGGCTGAACAAGGACGCTTTGGTCAGATGCAGACACATCATAACTATCGACTGTTGTCACTGTTTTTTACGTTACAACAAACAAATTAGTCTGTAATATTAGTAAACAGAAATGTATTAGTACTAAATTAATATATTTTTATCAACCTCGTTTCCTTTTTGTCAGACACCTACTTTGATGGACCCCTGAACTGTGTGTCATAGAACCTGAAAATGGAAGGCTTTCTTGTTCTTGTAACATAATCACGGCTACTCCTTTCCCTGGCACACAAATTGCAGACTAATGTCACCACCTAATCATGTATAGTGAAGATGATTATTTTACTTATCATCACACAACAAAGTACCTTCGTCGTAGAAGATTCAGTTGGCAAGTGTGTGTTAGTTTAGACGACTCAGGGGTGATCCCGCCGCCGCCGCCGCCGCAGCCGCGGGACCTTGGTCTCGTCGTTGTCGGCTATGTTGCCATGCACGCCGCCCGGCCGTGTTATGGCCCTGTTGCGGCCTCGTCCGCCCTCGCACCACTGAACCCTTGTGTTCCTGGCGGTCCCGTTGGAGATCAGATCGGTCAGGAACGTATGGGCAGCGCCGGGTTCGATCGTCGACAGGGGTCCGCTAAGGATAGAGATGGGATCGTTGTAGCCAAATCAAGAAGCCCTAGGGTGATCAAGGAGCCGGAAGCCAAGGCTTGTGACCCTCCTGACCGGGTTCATGCACGAGCCCGACGACCTGCGATGTTGAAGAGAGCGGCGGCGCCGACCACTCCCGTGCTACCAGTGGGGCTCGAGTCTGGGGCATCTGCGGCGAATCTGAAAGCTGGTGGGGGCGATCACGGGGCTCCCTTTGTGGACGCTGCCCGCCCGAAGCCAGCTGACAGGGAACCTGCGGAACCTGTGACGGAGAACCCAGATGCAAGTGTTGTCGTTGTCGTATTTGCCCCAAGGATGGCCGTGGCTCCAAAGCTGGTTAGGGATGACTTGGATTGCAGCAAGGTTAAACAAATGCTAAATAGGTTTGATGCCAAGGAATTGGCAGAGGCTCCTGGTGCACTGAACAATCAAAAGAGAGAGAAAACTCCAGCTCCGGGCAAGAAACAGACGGCCGAACATAAACCGGGAAGCGTTGTGTGTGCTACGCAGCTACCTGGGCTACGCTCGGGATTCTTTTTGAGCAACACGCCTGCAGCAATGCATTATACTGACTTGGCCCAAGGAAAAAGACTAGGGGTGGACGTACATGATCAGGTACAGCTGGAGGAAGTGATACAGGTACAAACCACAGATAACCATGTGGGGGCGGAGGTCAGCAGTATGGAGCGTACGGCGGATTCGGAGGGAACCGGCCCAGGGGCCGCCGGTACACTGACGGGGCCAAAGGAGGCGCCCCGTCAGCAGCAATGAATTGCTTAAGCTGGAACTGTCGGGGTGCGGCCAACAAACCGACAGTTCACGAGTTGGTGGGTCTTGCAAGGACCACCAAAGCAAACTTGGTCTTTTTGTGTGAAACTAGAATAAAAGCTGAAAAAGTTCGTCGCTTAAGAGGTAGATTGGGCCTGAGAGGTTTTGCAGGTTGTGATAGTAATGGTCTTAGTGGGGGTTTAGCCCTTTCTTGGAGTGATCAGATTTTTGTTGATGTTCAAGAAGTAAATGAAAGATACATTGATGCGTACGTCCGTGTGTCTGATAGTGATCCACTTTGGCATTTGACATGTGTCTATGGTGAGCCACGAGTGGAAAACCGTCATTTGATGTGGGAAAGTTTGCAAAGGCTAAAGACAGGGTCCCAATTACTGTGGTGTGTGATTGGTGACTTTAACGAAGCCATGTGGTCGTTTGAGCATTTCTCTGCAACTCCACGTGGAGAACGACAGATGTTGGCCTTCAGAGATACATTGGAGATATGCAAGTTGTCAGACTTGGGATTCTCTGGTGTGCCTTTTACCTATGACAATAAGCAAGCTGGCCGCCGCAATGTCAAAGTCTGCCTAGACCGGGCGATGGCTGATAACTCATGGAGAGACATTTTCCTAGAGGCAAAGGTTGTACACCACGTCAGCCCTTGCTCCGACCACTGTCTCGTGGTGCTACAGTGCATAAAAGAAGTCAAGCAGCAGGCCAAACCTTGTCAAAAGCGTTATGAAATTTTCTGGGAAACAGACAACACCCTTCCAGAGAAAGTACGGGTAGCCTGGGCGAAGGCGGGCGCGAAAGTGGACTTGGGAGACATCCGGCGTGGCCTCCGTGAATTAATGGCAGAGCTGCACTTGTGGAGCAAAGCCCGGTTTGGTAGCGTGGTACATGAGCTTGAGAAGCCCAGATCAAGACTTGAAGAATTGATGAGTATGAACGCTGACCGCAATGAAATAAGGGCAGTACAAGATCATATGAATGAAATTATGTACAGGGAGAACTTATGTGGCTGCAACGGTCGCGGATCGATTGGCTGCGTGATGGGGACCGCAACACGAAGTTCTTTCATCAGCGGGCAGTGTGGAGGGCAAGGAGAAATAGAGTCAAGTTCCTAGTGGATGAGTCAGGCACTAGGTTTGATAAAAATGAAGAGATGGGTGGTCTGGTTGATGCGTTCTTCCAGCAACTCTTCACAAGGGATAACACACTTGACCAAGCGCCACTAGTACAGCTTGTACAACCAAAAGTAACACATGATATGAACCTAAAGCTTTGTGCTGAGTTTTCTGAGAAGGAAATCTCAGATAGCCTCTTCCAGATTGGGCCACTTAAGGCGCCGGGTAGTGATGGGTTCCCGGCTCGATTTTTTCAAAGGAATTGGCTAACTCTCAAAGATGAAGTCATTCATGCGGTCAAGGAATTTTTCCGCACAGGAGTTATGCCGCAAGGGATCAACGACACGGTAATCGTTCTCATTCCAAAAATTAATGATCCCGTTCGTGTGTCTGACTTTAGGCCAATAAGTCTATGTAATGTCATTTACAAGGTTGTTGCAAAGTGCTTGGTGAACAGATTAAGACCCATCCTAGATGAGATCATATCTCCGCAACAAAGTGCATTTGTACCAGGATGGATGATTACTGATAATGCCCTCTTGGCGTTAGAGTGTCTTCATTTCATGTAGAATGAGAAGAGAGAGGAAAATAGTTTCTGTGCTTATAAGCTGGATTTATCAAAGGCTTATAATCGTGTGGATTGGGTCTTCTTGGAGCAAACGATGCAAAAGTTAGGCTTCGCTCACCAATGGGTTCAGTGGATCATGACATGTGTGACCTCGGTGAGATATTCTGTCAAGTTTAATGGAGCCATCTTGGATTCGTTTGCACCGTCGCGAGGGCTACAGCAAGGGGACCCCCTTTCACCATTTCTCTTATTGTTTGTTGCTGATGGATTGTCTGCGTTATTGTCACAAGGAATAGAAAATCAAAATATCCAAGCTTTAAAGGTATGCCCAAGAGCACCTGGTATTTCTCACCTACTATTCGCTGATGATACTTTACTGTTCTTCAAAGCTAATATGGACCAGGCCCGCTACATCAGAGAGGTGATTAATAACTATGAGAGAGCCACAGGACAACTTATTAACCCTCACAAATGTTCTATTCAGTTTGGGGAGGCCTGCCCTGAGCAAGTACAGCAAGCTATCAAGCATGAGCTTCAGGTAGTTAACACTGAGTTTGAAGGGAAGTATCTTGGACTGCCGACCCCGGATGGTAGGATGCACAAGGGGAAGTTCCAGATGTTGCAAACTAGCCTAACAAAAAGGATCATGGCATGGGGGGACAGTTTATCCCAAGCCGGTGTTGAAGCAATGATCAAATCAGTGGCACAAGCCATCCCGACTTATATCATGGGGGTATTTAAATTACCCGCTTCAGTGTGTGATGACTTCACAAGGTTGGTGCGGAATTTTTGGTGGGGCTCAAAAAATGGGAAAAGGAAGACCCATTGGAGGGCATGGGAAAAAATCATTGAACCAAAAGGGAGAGGAGGTGTTGGGTTCCGTGACTTTCGTATCTTCAACCAGGCCCTGCTAGCTCGGCAAGCATGGCGTCTACTCATGAATCCGGACTCACTTTGTGCCATGGTGTTGAAGGCGAGATATTATCCTAATGGGTCCCTAGTGGACACTGTTTTTGCAGGTAACGCTTCTCCCACGTGGCATGCTGTCCAGCATGGCTTGGAACTTCTCAAGAAAGGACTGTTGTGGCGCATTGGCAATGGGGAGCAGATCCGTATTTGGCGTGACCCCTGGCTACCCAGGCCGACGTCTTACAGGCCCATCACGAGCCGTGGCACCTGTCGCCTCCACCGTGTGTGTGACCTGCTGGACGCTAATGGGCGGTGGATACTGTTGGAAATATGCCCTAGAGGCAATAATAAATGGTTATTATTATATTTCTCTGTTCATGGTAATTGTCTATTGTTCATGCTATAATTGTATTGTCCGGAAATCGTAATACATGTGTGAATACATAGACCACAACGTGTCCCTAGTAATCCTCTAGTTGACTAGCTCGTTGATCAACAGATAGTCATGGTTTCCTGACTATGGACATTGGATGTCGTTGATAACGGGATCACATCATAATGATGTGATGGACAAGACCCAATCCTAAGCATAGCATAAAAGATCGTGTAGTTTCGTTTGCTAGAGCTTTTCCAATGTCAAGTATCTTTTCCTTAGACCATGAGATCGTGCAACTCCCGGATACCGTAGGAGTGCTTTGGGTGTGCCAAACGTCACAACGTAACTGGGTGACTATAAAGGTGCACTACGGGTATCTCCGAAAGTGTCTGTTGGGTTGGCACGGATCGAGACTGGGATTTGTCACTCCGTATGACGGAGAGGTATCTCTGGGCCCACTCGGTAATGCATCATCATAATGAGCTCTATGTGACTAAGGCGTTAGTCACGGGATCATGCATTGCGGTACGAGTAAAGAGACTTGCCGGTAACGAGATTGAACAAGGTATTGGGATACCGACGATCGAATCTCGGGCAAGTAACATACCGATTAACAAAGGGAATTGCATACGGGATTGATTGAATCCTCGACACCGTGGTTCATCCGATGAGATCATCGTGGAACATGTGGGAGCCAACATGGGTATCCAGATCCCGCTATTGGTTATTGACCGGAGAGGCGTCTCGGTCATGTCTGCATGTCTCCCGAACCCGTAGGGTCTACACACTTAAGGTTCGGTGACGCTAGGGTTGTAGAGATATGTGTATGCGGAAACCCGAAAGTTGTTCGGAGTCCCGGATGAGATCCCGGACGTCACGAGAGGTTCCGGAATGGTCCGGAGGTGAAGAATTATATATAGGAAGTCAAGTTTCGGCCACCGGGAAAGTTTCGGGGGTTACCGGTATTGTACCGGGACCACCGGAAGGGTCCCGGGGGTCCACCGGGTGGGGCCACCTATCCCGGAGGGCCCCGTGGGCTGAAGTGGGAAGGGAACCAGCCCCTAGTGGGCTGGGCGCCCCCCCATGGGCCTCCCCCCATGCGCCTAGGGTTGGGAACCCTAGGGTGGGGGGGCTTCCCACTTGCCTTGGGGGGCAAGGCACCCCTTCCCCCCTTTGGCCGCCGCCCCCCCCCTTGAGATCCCATCTCCAGGGCCGGCGCCCCCCCCAGGGGGCCTATATAAAGGGGGGAGGGGAGGGAGGGCAGCAACGAGACAGCCTTGGGCGCCTCCCTCCTCCCCTGCAACACCTCTCTCTCTCGTATAAGCTCGGCGAAGCCCTGCCGGCATCCCGCTACATCCACCACCACGCCGTCGTGCTGCTGGATCTCCATCAACCTCTCCTCCCCCCTTGCTGGATCAAGAAGGAGACGTCACTGTACCGTACGTGTGTTGAACGCGGAGGTGCCGTCCGTTCGGCACTCGGTCATCGGTGATTTGAATCATGGCGAGTACGACTCCGTCATCCACGTTCATTGGAACGCTTCCGCTCGCGATCTACAAGGGTACGTAGATGCACTCCTTTCCCCTCGTTGCTAGTATACTCCATAGATGCATCTTGGTGGACGTAGGAAAATTTTAAAATTATGCTACAATTCCCAACAGATACCGGAGCTTGTCCACCGGCACTTCCACGCCATTGATGCCGCCTGCATCCTCAAGATCAAGGCCTCACCACGGCTTCAGGAGGACGTCCTGGCGTGGGCTCCCGACCCCCGCGGCATCTTCTCTGTAAGAAGCGCGTACCGTCTCGCCCTCGACATCACATCTAGCACTAACATGTGCGCCGCTAGCAGGGCACCGGACGACACTCGTGCCGTCTGGAAGGTAGTGTGGGGGTGCCCTGCTCCCCCAAAGGTACGCGTCTTCGCATGGCGTCTAATTACGAACTCCCTTGCAACTAAGGTGAACATGGCAAAGAGAAAATTAGAAGTCACTAATACTTGTGTTTTATGTGGCATGGAACCGGAGGATACTTTCCATGCAATGTGCAGATGCACGCTCGCTCGTATCCTATGGGAAGAGATGGCGAACTCCACCAGCATGCCACGGCCGATGGACATCTTGAACACCGACGACGAATGGCTCTTACATCTGCTGAATGATCTCCCAGAGGAGCAACGGCTCCCTGTGATCATGACCTGTTGGCGCAACTGGCATGTCCGTAATGAAATTGTTCATCATAAGCCAGCTCCAACTGTCGAAGCTTCACGCAGATTTTTGTGCAGCTACATTGAGAGCCTACGATGTATTCAGCAACATCCTCACGTAGACATCAAGAAGGGGAAAATGGTGGTCTCTCGGGAGACTAGAAGTAATAGTAAGGCGCATGTCATGCAGGCTTCATATACTAGACCTCCGGAGCGGTGGGCGAAGCCACCAGCCGGCTGGAACAAGCTCAATGTCGATGGCGCGTGGCGCGAGGAGGACGGAACAGGCGGTGCCGGGATGATCCTCCGAGACCACAGTGGTGCAATCATCTTCTCCTCTTGCAGGTTCCTCACATACTGTGCGAGTCCGCTGGAGGCGGAAGTGGCTGCGTGCATGGAGGGGATCGCCCTAACCCTCGAGTGGAGCAGAGAACCTTTCATCCTTGAGATGGATTGTCTTGTCGCAGCGAACATGATCAAGGAGAAGGGCTTGAATCGCTCACCTGTTGCATCCCTAATTGGTGAGGTGAAGAGGCTCCTGTCACAAGACGAGAGTACAAGTTATTTCATGTGAGTAGAAATAGTAACAATGTAAGCCATATGCTAGCCCAACTGGGACTTTTGGTACCACGTACTGCAGTTTGGCTAAGAGGCGGACCTGATGAAATTGACACTTTGTGTCAACAGGATTGTAACGATCTACCTTGATTAATACAATCCAAATCGTTCATAAAAAAAGTGTGTGTTATCATTGGTACTCATACTGGTCTCCCCTCTTACGGGTTGCACAGTCTTACTAATTGCACTGTCACCTCGCTTGATTCGTTTGTACTCACGATTCCTTTTCAAATAAGCTTCTCTCTGTTGTGGCGTCATCTGCATATACCTAACCCGATCACGGTAACATTTGTGTTGAGAAGGATCCGTTGGTACAGCACCGGTTTGTTCAGTTAGGTGACGATATTGATCTACAATCATCAGCTTAATGAGACACACACAAGAAAAGATTGGTACTGAACTGGAATTTACATTTCAGGGCATGGAGAGAGAGAGAGAGAGAGAATGTTCTTTAGCCAACAATCATTTTTTCATGGGTAAACAGAAAATATGAATTCATTATCGCAGTTGATGTCCGTCAGTAATGAGTGTCAATCATATTTCTATCAAAATAAAGTCAGTAATGAGTGTCAATCATATTTCTATCAAAATAAATATTTTAAATGTGAACAATGAAAAGGCCCAAATAAAATAGCAGAGTCATAAAAAAATCAAGAAAAATAATCAAATCATCTTTCGTGACACACTTATCTCAAAACATAGTAGCTTTTGTAGTCTACGTACAGAATCTGCAACTTACACTGGCTTAGTCAAAAACGCAAACACCTTGCACGCAAAGAAATAGCCAAGAACATCAACAAGGTATAACCAGCTAATCCTAATGACAGGAAGCAATCTGACATAAAGGAATTCTCCAAACTCATAACCATCAACAGAAAAAGAAAAACGGTAATGTAGAGAAGGAGCAACTCACCTGTGCTTTCCTCCCGTGCTGTTGGCCGTCCGCACAGAGAATGTGTATTGTACATGGCGGCTCGCCGGTGTACGGCGCGGCTGGAGAGAGCGAAGAGATGAAGACGTGCGAATCTGAATGAACGGAGACGGGGCGCAAGAGTGGCACACTTCAGAACAACCAAGCCCTGCGATCCCAGTAGCGAGGTCGTCAAAGAGTTGAGGTACTCTGCAAGCAGATGGAAATGGAATTTTAGCAAGATGTGAGGGGGGAGATACAGGCAATGGGAGACAACGGGGATGGAGTTGTGGCAGGATGATAGCCTTGTGCTAGCCCGGGATGAAGCTTTTTGTTTTTTTCCTTTTGAAAGCGGGATGAAGCTTGAAGGTATGCAGTCTTTTCCGTTCCAGCAGAGCGCGCGCGGGGGGCTCTGTTTCAATTAAATTATTCCAAATGTCGTGGGCCGTGGAGCTACCGGGAAGGTGCGAGTAGCTTCCAAACGCGCGAGCGCGCGGGAGACAGCGCGGGAAGGGAGTGGTGACGAATCCAACTGATTGATTCAGTGGAGCTAAGGGCTGATGAAGGGTGGATAAGGGGATATGTGGTGAAATCAATGGCTAGAAGTGAGTTTGTGTTACTTGGCGGGAATCAAGAGTGGAGTGTAAATCCAATTTCAAAACTGATGCATTATAGTAGTAATGCATTATAGTAGTAGAGATCTATTTCGTTGATCTCTCAAAAAGAAGTCTATTTCATTGATCAGTGACAAATGGTTTCCGCTCACGAACATGATAACTAATGTGGACACCAGTGGCAGTAAACATGTTGCTTTGTTTCTTCAGCATGCTCACTGACTTCTTTTACATCGAAAATCATCTTGATTTCGTCACAGGCTGCCGCTCTGTAGAAGCTTACAAATATTATATCTGCATCAGCAAGCATTAACCCAATGCAAATAATAGACGAAAATCAACTCATCTGTACTGAGAAATGAACTAGGGAAAATCCATAACTTGAGCAAACAAAAGTAACTGGATATAACAACAGCCGAATAAGCGCTTCTACAGCAGTTTCCAGACAGCAGCAGAAAAACACACTATATGTACACAGTTTCAGCACGTGACGATGCTACTTGTTAACACTAACATTACGTCTTCACATGATAGTACAAGAGCTTTATCGACAGTGTTATCGGTCATCGCCGTCTTCATCATCGAATTCATCACACCTTGACATGAAAGCACAAAAGCTTTATCGACGTTGCTATCAGTCGTCCTCGTCTTCATCATCGAATTCATCTTCCTCTTCTTCCTCACTCAGCTCTTCCATAGGCTCATCCTCTTCTCCGACTATAAAACCTCCCAGTGTCTCATCTGCTTCATCATCTTCATCTGTCTCATCCTGTTCATCCATGGTATCGTCATTTTCTGTTTTAGAGTTGTCCTTGCGAGGTTTTTTGGGGTCTTTCGATCTTGTTACATACTTTTTTGGTCTCTTCACACTAGCGCCTGTTAGCAGGGAGTCTTTTCCATCCTCGCTCTCATCAGTCCACTCATCATCATCTTCACCCTCTCTCTTTTTCTTCTTCTTGTTCACACCACTACGACCCCTTGATTTACGTCCCGTGTTACTAACATCGTCATCATCTTCATCATCGCTACCCTTCCTTATTTCCTCTAGGAACCAGTTCCAATCCTTCGGAGGGCGAATCCTGCCCTTAGGGTAATTGTCAAATTCATGACCCATCGATAAAAAACCGAACTCTGCAGCCAAAATTATACTCCTTAGTACGGAAGCATCAACGAAATTATCTATATATCTTTAGATTTCAGAGAAGAACGAATAACTTATTTCAACATCAGGAATGAATTTTTAGCACACAGCCACATTAACTTAAAGAACAATAAGCATCTATGAAGCAGACTCGGCCGAACCATAAATTTCAGCGAACCCAATCAAGTCCTAATGTATAGCAATTATTCTTCCTGGCTTCTGGCATTTCAAATGAACACAATGTATACAGAAATTAGCAGCCGTTAAACATGTACTATCATTAACCAATAACTAACACATCCTAACCATAAGAGGCAGGGTTTGAAAACAGGCAATGCACTAATGTAAGCTACTACAATGTAACCTTGACCCGAATGCCATGCCAATTTCTATCTGCAACATTGCCCCCAACAAATTAACCAGCACCGAGATTGCATTCTCTCTCTGAAAGGAAGAACAACCCAACCCAAGCTCACCTTGAACCGGGTCGATGCTATCAAGATCAATTTTCAGATCCTCTACTTCCTCATCCAACTCGTCATCACCAGACGCCGCCATAACCTCCTCCTTCGTCACCTCCATGGCCTCCTCCGTCGCTCGCCTCTCCCTCTCCTTCCTCTCCCGCGTCCGCTTCTCCCGCCTCGCCACCGCGTCCAGCACCGCGGTGTCCACCTCCACCTCCGCACCCGCAACCGCCTCCTCCTCCCCGCCCGTCCTCCGCACCGTCCAGAACGACGGCGCCTTCAGCGACAGAGACAGCCCGTCCCCGGCCCGGAGCTCGCCCGCCTCGCCGCGGCGGTACACCTTGTCTCCTCCGACTGACGAGCGGACGAGCACGGGGTTCCTCCCCACGACCTCGAAGGCGACCCTAGGCTCTCCGCCGCCCACGAGGCGGAGCGACACGTGGCGGCGCGACATGTTGAGGTCTGCCGTAACCAGGTCGCCGCGGCCGAGGTCGGCCGTCGGGGACTCGCTGGACAGGGAAACCACTCTTCCGCCGCTGCCGCCGCCGCCTGCTTCGAGCTCCAGCTCCATCGCGCCCGGTTGGCAGTGAGGAAGTGGGGGAGTGGGAGGCGACGACTGCGAAGAATGGAGGGAGAGTGGGGCTGGGCTTTTTAGGCTTTGTGTGGATAGACCAGGCCGATTTCATTCAGCCCTGTAACTGAACGTCTGCTGCGCTTGTGGCCTGCTTGGATAATAATAGCAAAAGGGCGAATTCCCTATTTGACGCTCTCTGCGTCAAAGTGTCGACCAAACGCACAGGTGCGCAATTGATTGGGCCAGCCCATCTACAAATGCACGTATAGCTGGCAGTTCCAGTTTTGGGAACCTTCCAGAAGATTCCTAGCCGGTTTTCTCGGTTCTGGGATCCTTCTAGAAGGTTCCTAAACTGGCTTCTTTTCCTTTTTTCTGATTCTGTTTTTCTTTTTCTTTTTTCTGTTTCCTTTTTCTTTTCCTATTATCTGTTTCTTTTAATTGTATATTTTCAAATTTGTTCCAAATATTCGAAAAAAATTCGTTTCAAATTTTGTTTCAGTATTTTAAAAACATTTTGAAGTTGAAATAGTTCGTGTTATACAAAGTTTCTTTTTATTTTAGAATTTTTTTTATTTTCAAAAAAATCTTCGGGATTTTCAAATTGTATCAGATTCAAAATTTTGTTGTGCATTTGAAAATCTGTACCAATTCTCAAATTTACTCACCAATTTATAAAATGTTTGCATTTTCAAAAAATTTATGGAATTGTTTTTTTGTGTTATACAAAAAGTTTGAAGTTATTGAAAAATGTTTCCATTTTCAATATTTTGTTCACATATACAAAAAAGCTTCGGGATTTTAAAATTGTCCTCAGGTTCAAAATTTTGTTCTTCATTTCAAAAGTTTTACCTGTTTCCAAAATATGTTCACCAATTTAAAAATGTTTGTGTTTTCCAAAAATGTTCTGGAATTTGAAAATTTGCTCTCGTTTTACAATAAACTAGCGGAGTGACCCGCGCAATTGCGCGGCTAGACTTGTCTTTTGTTGTGGAATTATTCCATACTTCCCTAAAATATTTGATCATAAAAAAATAAGCGGTGTAAATATCTTCTCTACGTAATAATGCATTGATAACAACTTCATTTTTTGTATTGTAAAATTGAAAGTATACTTTTGCCATTTATTGCATCCATTTTTGTTTTGTTTTATTTGAATGAAAGTTTAATGTTCTACGGCTTCAAGATAACACATGTAGGTTGCAGTTCAGTTGCACCGAACCACGGCAAGCCAATTTTCTTGGTAGTTTGACTTATTTACTGTCAAATATGCAAATTGTCACTACATTATTGTCTTGCATAAAGCAAAAAACCTGACATATCTTGAATTTATCTTTGAACTCCATCGGTGACCATTGTTTGTATCGAGATCAAGCTAATAAGCACAAACTACTCACACATATAATTGTTTCTTGAATTAATCAGAATTACAAAAAATATTGATAATTGTTTCTAGGTTGTTGAATATTTTCTTGAACTACAACATCATTTCTTAGCATTTTGATCAATATTAAATGGTCCTCATTTCTACCTTGTTCATGTTAGGCATAAATGGTGAAAATATATATAACAATGGATGGCAACCATCAAGTGTTCGAAATGGGAAAAAGCATGCAACATCCAATTTGTAAGCTACCCTTTGTCAATTTCTTTTCTTGAAGAAGAAACAATGAAGTCATCTAAGGAATAAGCATAGCTAACTCTGTCCCAACGCCAAGCGTAAGTTAGACAAATGCAAAATTTGCCATCACAAATTTATATTTGAACTTCATTAATGGTCGTTGATTATATCAATATCTTACATGTAGACTCTAACTATTTATACATAATTGTGATTTTCTCACATGTGGATTTCTCTATGGACAGAAATACGTGGAGTAGACCATGATTTACATAGTAACGCTTATTGGGTGATATACAGGAGGTTCCATTTTTTTCCAGTGAGACTTTTTGATGCTTTACATCTATTCTAAATATATTAGATGCAGTAAAAGTCATCTGAATATAAGATATTTCTATAGTAACACAATGTGCTATGAATATGTACACTCCTACCTTGGTGATTTAGCCAAAACAATATTTAAAATGCATCTAACATAGTTATTCTCTCATAACTGCTATATTCATACTAAAACACGGAATGCCTTTATGCATTATCAACAATACCAATGTTGTAGATCGCTAAGTAATCTGAAACAAATTTTGATGTATATAAGCTAAGGGCAGCATTTTAAGGCTATACTGACCCCCAAGATAGAATTACACAACTGGCTGCTTCTGATCTATAAGCATTGGTATCTGATACCTTAAGTGAACAACACATGTACACTTGCATCTAATATTTTGAACAACTTATTATCAATAAGAAAATATTTGAATTAGCTTGTATTTGTTGAATCTGCAAGATAACTTCTTCGAAATAATATATCACAAAGTTAGTGTCTCAGTATGGAATATATATTTTTGGCACACGCACAACCGGCACACTAATTTTTGTGCAAATAAATCAATCAACCGGTGACAATTTATTAAGTTGTTTGTTTCTTGCTTCTCCTAAGTCTTAACCGTATTATAATTTAAGATCTAACCTATGTAATGTGTGAAATAGATCCATGATGATGTAAATGTAGGAATATTTTAGCAAAAGGATTCGCACCAACATTCTGAATAGTGGCGCAACTAACACAGTTCACGCGTTAAAACAACCATGTATAAACTATGAAGTTATTTCCAATACTGCAAGGAACCGCATCTTTTCTTTTAGGCCATAACATAAGTGAGTAATTAGAACTCGGCCATTCAACATAATAAGGGCTTAACTATTTTTTTGGCACGCCTTCCACCAATGTGATTTCGTGATGAAATTTTGCATGTACAACAAACATTTGTGAAAGTATGTCACAAAATAATTTCAGAAATTTTTAAAATTTTTTACTGTTCACACCAGGAGCATTTGCTCCTGGGTGTAGAAAGGTACTTTCGGTTATGGCAAAAATACCGATAAAAAATGATTGTGCCGCAGAATCCGATGGGCGTGGCTTGGGGTCGAGCATGTTACTTGGATCATTGGTATGACTGCCGCGGTGTACGCATGTTACAGGGAGTCATGCATGTCTCCGCTCCTTGTTTACTTTGATTTTTTCCCTACTGCCTAACCCGTACATGCATGCATGTTAATTTATGCTGTGTCTAGCATATATCCTGTGTATAGAGCGGATCCTACTAATATGGGTACTTTAATTATCTGGCTGCTTGGTTTACTCTACTGCCTGATTGAGGCACGTCGATTTGTCACAGCTCTATGCCTCGGGCGACCGGCCAGGTTGATGTATCTTCATGTATCTAGTGCAGTTTTAACCGACCAGCTAAAAATAGAGAAAAAAAATGTGGTGCTTCATTAGATGGATCGACACATCATTCTCTGATCTTAATTAGCACCCATATAAGTATTATAAGAAGAGTGATAGAAAGAGTGAGTGAAGATCTTGTAAATATATTAGACGTGACTAAAAAAACAAAGACATGAGTTGTGTCGAGAGATAATGTTTAGTTGGAGATTACCTAAATTCCATGGTTCATCCGATCGTAAATGCAAGCAACTCCAGAACATGGCTGGTGTGGCTTGGATGTAGGATAGATCGGTGTTGCTGGCGTGTAGACGGATCAATGAATGGGTTGACTGCATCTTGAACAATCTACCTGCAATAAACACGTGAAAAAACCACATGGAATGTACCTACATAATGATCTGTGTACATGCACGCAATGTAGCGAGCATGTCACCTGGTGAGAAATCAAAACTGATGCGTACTTGTGTATCTTTGCCGCGTCTGATCAACTTGAGATTAATCGACTTACCTTGCCTGATCTGTTGGGCCCTCATCTTTAATTTTTTTCCGAGGATAGCCAGATGGGAGGTCAATGCATGGCTGTAGCTAGGTACGTAGAGCATAATATTAAAATTGGGTGAAGATCAAACCTAGATAGTGTGCTGGCGATGGAAGAGGAGAACGACGGCCGCTCAAAACGTACACCGTGGAGAAACAGAGAACGGCTTGAGGAAGAAGATACAGAAGCGCTATTATGTTTTTTTTAGACAAAGAAGCGCTATTATGTGGCTGGCGTCAAGCCGCACGGAGGGTCCAGGAAACTGGGCCAATAGTTAGTAGGTTGGCCCATGCACAACGTGGCTGTTTTTTGTTTTTTTGTTTTTTTTGTTAGAATCCGAATCAGAATTGACTATGTGGCCTTTTTATCGAATCTAATTTGCACGTCCCTTATATGAAACGTACACGTGATAGTGGCACACTAAACTTTACGTGTCCTTCTCGTGCACATAATTGTGGTTGCACTTTTCCAACAAAAGATATATGTACGTGACAAATCTACCATCTGGAACACAATATATGCATCTACATGATATTTGTATGTAACGCTGTATCTTCTTATCTTAACCGTTTATATCAAATAGCTAACGGTCGAGATAATTTAATCTATGTGGATCAATGTCGTAGCTTGTTTGACTCTTATTTTAAGTATATAATAATAATTGTTTCCACTTTCAATTTTTTGTTCACGTACACAAAAAATCTTCAGGATTTTAAAATTGTTCTCATGTTCAAAATTTTGTTCTGCATTTCAGAAGTTGTACCTGTTTTCAAAATATGTCCACCAATTTAAAAATGTGTGCGTTTTCCAAAATTGTTCTGAAATTTGAAAATTTGTTCGCACTTTACAAAAAATGTTTCCATTTTCAATTTTTTGTTCACGTACAGAAAAAATCTTCAGGATTTTCAAATTGATCTAAAATTCAAAATTTTGTTCTGTAATTTCTAAAAAGTGTTTGCAGTTTTTAAGCAGTGCTCAATTTACACCGGTGTTTTTAGTTCACTTGACATCGAGCCAAATATTTGCCACGAAGGCTCGATCGGTGTGGTGGCTAGCTAGATGCGTACACACACGGGAGGTCTATAGTTCAAATTCCAGCTCGGGCACAGTTTTCTTTTTATGAATTTTTGCTCGCGCGACTTCAATCCTAACGGGCCGGCCCAGTCGCGCAAATCCTGTGCGAAAGGATGACTTTTTGACACAGAATGCGTCAAATAGTTGCTCCCGCAAAAAGGGAACAAATAAGACATGCTTACGTTTTGTTCAGGTGGCCCGGGCCGGTGGTCTCCACACGCAGGCCCTTCCAGAAGATCAAAACCCCGAACTTCATTAGTACCAGTAGAATGCCCATGCTTCGCCACGGGCGACAAATTTTGACATAGAGGCAACAGGCAACATATTTTGACATTGAGACACGGATACAAACTTAATTCTAATTCACAACGCGTATGTCATTGTAGACTTGGTAATAAAACAAAATTGATGTAACTCATATTTTAACTTCCAACTGAATAAAATCAGGGTTCAATCGAAGAAAATGTAAAAGAGGATACGAAAGCCAACATACATATAAATCTAAGATAAGTGAGTTACATTCCACAGTTTTGAGTTTCAATCGGAATTTCTTGGCAATTGTAGGAAGTTCACCTGCTATATTTTCTAAAAAAAATGTATAATGTTCTCAACTCAATAATTACTTGGTTGGCATGCCTATACTAAACAAGACATCAAGAGATCTGAAATGTATGCTTGAGAACCACCGGTAGAACGACAACTATGCAATCTTTTGTGGCCCGGAGTATGAAAAAACCTAGCCTGCTAGCATTGGTACCCCATAAAATGAGAAAAAGAAGAAGAATTAGAATGAATCAACATAATACATACATGAGTATCGTCGTATCTATTTTGCCATTACTTTCGACACTTTGGTATGATCTAGTGGTTGCGGCTGTACCGGGGGTATATACTTAAAGAGATTTATTTTGAAATTATACTTAAAGAGATTTAGCAACCAAGAAATTGGTATTTTTGACAGAGAAAATGAGAAGGCGTCCCTGGCTGTACGGGCGCACCTGTTTTTTTTTTGAGGCGGTGGGCGCACCTGCTTAAGCGGCCATATCGATGGACGCAGCTAGTTAGTAAACTGGCCTGGGATTTAGCTGCATTTGTACTGGGCAGTGGCCCATTTTGTCACCGAGCTTCCTAAAGAAATTCTCTCACCGAGCACCCGAGCCAGCTACTTCAGCAGAGAATCTCTAGCGGAGTCGCTTAATGGCCAACCTGCAAAATTGATTTATGATTCGTCCTTGTTAGAGAAGTCATTATGGTATACGACTTGGAGTCCAAGTCAGTTTTGTACCCTATCACAAGTCGGTTTATATCCTCTTATATACTCTTGTATGCCGCACCAAATCATCAATAATCAACAATTTTATTTAGCTTTCATGGTATCAGATACCGGTCCCAGGGTTTAGGGTATGGCTCCGCCAACGCCACCGCCGCCGCCGCCGCCCGGCTACTTCGAGCGCCGGGTCGCACTCATCGCCAAGGCTGCCAACGTCGCGGCCGCTTCTCTCTCGGCCCTTACCATAGCTCCACAAAACCACCCTGCACCCATCCTCACCGCACCAATATCTCTTGCTGACACAATCTCCGACGTCAGCCCCTACATCCCCATAGTTCTTGATCTCGCCGCCCACAACTACTACCATTGGAGACATCTCTTCGATCTCCACCTCGGCCGCTGCAACCTGCGCTCGCATGTCGCCGCCAACTGTCTTCCCCGCCCCGACGATCCGCAATGGTTGAAAGACGATCTCGCGATCGTCCAGTGGTTCTACACCCGCATCACCACCGAGATCTTCAACATGCTCGATCACGACGGCGCCACCGCTGCCAACATCTGGCACTCCCTCCGCCAGCTCTTCCAAAGCAACACCGACGCTCGGAAAAACGCTCTCCACACCGAGCTTCGCAATATGGTGCAAGGAGACGCCCCGGTGAACCTGTTCTGCCAGCGCGTTAAGACCATTGGTGATGAGCTCCGCGAACTCGGCGATACAGTTAGCGACTCACAGCTAATCAATATCGTCGTCGTCGGCCTCAGCGAAGACTTTGACAAGCAAGCCTCGTTCATACCGATGATACGGCCCCCTCCTACCTTCGCTGAAGTTCGTTCCTTGCTACAACTCGCGGCGGAAACACAAGCTCGCAAGGACTCTCGCCCCAAGGTCTTTCATGCTGCGGCTCGTCCTCCTCTGTCGTCTACACCAGCGCCGCCTTCCAGGCCGGCTCCTGCCGCCGGGCCGTCCGCATCGTCATCTGTTCAACCGCCCAGGCCGGCGTCCTAGTCCGAACTACCGCGGCAAAAACCCTATCTACAGGCCGCCGTCGACATCACCAGCACCGAGTCCTGCACCACCCACCAGTGCTCCATCTGCGGTTGCATGGCGGCCTCCTCATGATCCTTGGACGGGGCTTGTTCAAGCATGGCCCATGCCCTGGTCCGCTCCGTCCACCCTCGGTGCTCCGCCGGCATACTCAGGTGCCTGGCAACCCGGCCTTCGGCCGCCTACTGGTGCTCCCGGGGTTCTCAACCCCCGACAGCCGGCCAATGCCTATCACGCCGCCCCGACGTATGCTCCTTATGGTCATTACAGCACTGATGGCGGTGCCTCTACACACCTCAGCCGGCCCTGCTCCCGACGCCACCCCCACCACAGCCGGCCAATGCCTACTACACTCCCCAGCCGGCCCTACTGCCTTCACCATCGTATCCGCCGGCACTGCTTCCGACGCCACCCTCACCTGCGACGCCGAGCTGGGATCAAGCTGCCTTTCTCCAGGCCATGAATAACTTTGCTGCACAAGGAAACTCAGGTACGGATTGGATCTTTGATTCAGGGGCCTCTAGTCATATGTCTGCATCTAGTAATTGGTTATCTTCTTGCACTAAATCTCCTTTCCCTTCCATTATCCTTGGAGATGGATCATCTATTCCTATGTATTGTGTTGGTCAGGCTCAACTTCCCTCTTCCACCAAACCTCTTTTACTTCGCGATGTTCTAGTTGCACCTGCCCTCATTAAAAATCTTATCTCTGTTCGCCAATTTACTTGCGACAATCTAGTTTTGGCTGAATTTGACCCTTTTGGTTTATCTGTGAAGGATTACCTGACCAAGGCCGAGATCGCTCGCTTCAATAGCTCCGGTGATCTTTATTCTCTTAATGGAGTTCCTGCCGCCACCCCTCCAACATCCATGCTGGCCTCCGTCGATCTCTGGCATCGTCGCTTGGGCCATCACAACCCCGCCGTCTTAGCTTCTATGCTTAGTGAATTTACCATACCATGTAATAGGGACTCTCATAATTCTGTGTTTTGCGAGTCTTGTCAATTAGGCAAACATGTGCGTCTTCCCTTTAGTTCCTCTAGTTCTTGTAGCACTTATCCCTTTGAATTAATACATTGTGATTTATGGACCTCTCCCATTGCAAGTGTTTCGGGTTTTAAATACTACCTTGTTATCCTAGATGATTTCACCCACTTTGTCTGGACTTTTCCTCTACGCAACAAATCCGAGGTCCATTCTCTTTTCCTTAATTTTCAACGCTATATGTCTGTTCACTTCTTCCTCCCAATTCGCTTTACCCAATGTGACAATGGTCGCGAGTTTGATCACATTAAAAATCGTACTTTCTTCTTACAACATGGCATCCTACTTAGGTTCTCATGTCCCTACACCTCCCCTCAAAATGGTAAAGCAGAACGCTCTCTTCGCACCGTCAATGATATAGTTCGCACTCTCCTCATTCAATCATCTATGCCTCCCAAGTTTTGGGCTGAAGCCCTACACATGGCCACCTTCCTTCTAAATATTCGACCTTCTAAAACTAAACCCAACACTACTCCCTATTATTCCCTCTTTCTTTCCCACCCCGACTACTCCGCGGTTCGTGTTTTCGGCTGTCTCTGTTTTCCCAATGCCTACGCCACTTCTGCAAATAAATTGTCACCATGCTCTATCCCATGTGCTTTTCTCGGCTTCTCTGACGAGCACAAAGGCTATCGCTATCTCGACCTTCACACCGGACACGTTCATGTCTCTCGTCATGTCACGTTTGCTGAGCACATTTTTCCTTTCTCACAACGCACTACTACACCATCCAACACCCCTAGCTCCGCAAACACCCCCTCTCCCTGTCCTTTCCAACTATATACTCCCCTACCTGCCGAACACAACTTATCACCACCACCAATAACACCCACCATAGCCAATCCCAACCATACACTCACCCCACCCGAGACGTCCCCAACACCCCCGACCCCTGCTCCCTCCCCAACACCCCCGGCCCCTACTCCCACTCCACCACCCAGCCCTGCTCCCACTCCACCACCCAGCCCTACTCCTTCGTCCAACTCTTCCGCTGCGCCGGACTCACCAGTACCCACCTTACCCCCCCGTGCTATTCCTACAGTAGCCCCGATTAATGATCATCGCATGCGTACTAGGGCCAAATCAGGATTTCATCAACCCCAAGACCGCCTAAACCTTCATACCTCCGTATCTCTCACTTCTCTTCCAAAGAATTACAAAACTGCTCTACTTGATCCCAATTGGGCCGCTGCCATGCAAGAAGAATATAATGCTTTACTTCAAAACAACACTTGGCAACTTGTTCCTCGTCCTCCCAATACAAATATTGTTTCTGGCAAATGGATTTTTCGCCAAAAGTTCCACTCCGATGGGAGCCTCTCACGATATAAAGCCAGGTGGGTTTGTCGTGGCTTTTCTCAGCAACAAGGAATTGATTACGAAGAAACCTTCTCTCCTGTTGTTAAACCTAGCACCATTCGCACCGTTCTTAGTGTTGCTGTCTCCTCTTCATGGCCCATTCACCAACTTGATGTTAAAAATGCTTTCCTCCATGGTTCCCTTCAAGAAACTGTCTACTGCCAGCAACCTCTGGGTTTTGAAAATCCATCCTTTCCAACTCATGTATGTCTTCTTCAGAAATCTCTCTACGGTCTTAAACAGGCCCCACGAGCTTGGTTTCAACGCTTCTCCTCCTTCATTCAAACAATAGGCTTCACTCCATCTCTCTCCGACACCTCTCTTTTTGTGTATCATCAAACTTCTGACACTGCCTATTTACTTCTCTATGTAGATGATATCATTCTTACCGCCTCCTCTCAAAAGTTCTTAGATCATATTGTCTCTCTTCTTAGATCTGAATTTTCTATGACTGACCTAGGACTCCTTCATCATTTCTTAGGCATTGCTGTTGTTTGAGATTCCTCTAGCCTTTTTCTTTCCCAACGCCAGTATATTCTTGATCTTCTTAATCGTGCTGGTATGCTTGACTGTCAATCATCTCGCACTCCTGTCGATACTAGTTTTAAACTTTCGGCTACCGGTGAACCCTTTTCCGATCCTACTCTCTATCGTAGCCTAACAGGTGCTCTCCAATATCTCACCATTACTCGTCCTGAAATCTCTTTTGCTGTTCAACAAGCATGTCTCTATATGCATGATCCCCGGGTTCCTCACTATAATCATGTTAAACGCATTCTTCGGTATTTAAAAGGAACTCTCAATCATAGTCTCCACCTCAATAATTCTTCTCCAAACTCGCTTACCGCATACTCTGATGCAGACTGGGCTGGTTGTCCTGACACTCGAAGGTCCACTTCCGGTTTTTGTGTTTTTCTTGGTAACAATTTGATTTCTTGGTCTTCGAAAAGACAGGTTACAGTCTCACGTTCGTCGGCCGAGGCTGAGTATCGCGCTGTGGCACATGCCGTTGCAGATACAATCTGGATTCGGCAGTTACTCTCCGAGCTACACAGGCCTATTGAGCAGGCCACTATTGTCTACTGTGACAACATATCAGCAGTCTACATGACCAGCAATCCAGTTCAACACCGACGCACGAAGCATATTGAGATTGATATTCATTTTGTTCGTGAAAAGGTTGCTCTTGGTCAGGTTCGGGTGCTTCATGTTCCCTCTACGGCTTAGTTTGCTGATATTTTCACCAAGGCACTGCCTACTAAGCCGTTTCAAGATATCTGTTTCAGTCTCAACGTCGTCGAGCCTGCCGTTGATACTGCGGGGGGATGTTAGAGTAGTCATTATGGTATACGACTTCTAGTCCAAGTCAGTTTTGTACCCCTACCCCAAGTCGGTTTGTACCCTCTTATATACTCTTGTATGCCGCACCAAATCATCAATGAGCAACAGTTTTATTCAGCTTTCAGTCCTAAATCGATTTGTGGGTAGTTTTTTGCCGACGCAAAACAGATGCCGCAAATGGACTTACAAATTTAAAAACGGAGGATAAAACATGTTCCCGCTACGTAGATAGTCCGAACTTCGCCGGATTTAACACACACAAACAAACAAAACAAACTAAACAACGGAGTGCGGCGGCGTCTCACAGTGTCACACTGAGGTAGTACTTGCATGCCGAGTGGTAGATAGTGTAGGTGAGCTCGTACTCCACGTGCACAACCTCGAAGCGTGCGGTGGTGCCCTCTTTGCCGGCCTCCATCGCTCCCCTCGCGTTGAAGCGCATGACCTCCACCTCGCGGAGAGCCTTCATCGACGGCCACACCACCTTGTGGAGCTCGGCGAAGCGAAGCCACACGCGGTCCCTGCTACTGCGGGAGAGGGAGACGTGGTTGCGTGCTTGCGCCGAGCGCCACGCCTCAACGGCGGGACGACTGAAGCTGCCAGCCGCGTTTGCAGGGCGGCGACAGGCAGCGCCCCCTATGTCCACGGCCTTCTCCTGACATGGTTGCGCTCGATTCGGCCAGATGAGCTCACCGGAACTATGGTGGAGGGGAAGAGGAAAGCGGTGGAACGGAAGAGAAACACGCCGAATCTGATGCGGAACAGGAACTCTAAATCACCCCTACCCGTACATATAGCGACTGGAGGGGGCGGTTCGCGGGCCGCCTGTATAATTTCTATGAGGCGGTACAAATTTGTCGGACATGTTCTAACCTGAAGTAAGCCAGAAACGCTATCTGGCTGGCCCGGCGGCGGGATAGCGCACATGCTCTCACTCTCTCTTAAAAAAAGTTATTCCGTCACTCCATTCCCCTCACTCGGCTCTCCCCATTGTCACCGCACATCACATCATCCATCACCCGCTCCTCCCACAGCCTCACCCAGACGCCTCCTCCTGCTTCTCGCAGCAACAAGAGGGAATTGATACGTCCATTTTGCATCATGTTTTCCTACTGTTATGTGTATTGTTTTTATGTATAATAATGCCTTTTGGAGTAATTCTAATGCCTTTTCTCTCATAATATGCAAGGTACACACAAAGAGGGAGAATACCGTCAGCTAGAATTCTGGACCTGAAAATGCTACGTCATGCTACCTATTCTGCACAACTCCAAATGAGCTGAAACTTTGCGGAGATTTTTATGGAATATATAAGAAATATTGGAGCAAATAAGTACCAGAGGGGGACCACCAGGTGGGCACAACCCACCTGGGTGCGCTAGGGAGCCCAGGCGCGCCCTGGTGGGTTGTGCCCTCCTCGGCCCACCTCCGGTGCCCCTCTTCTAGTATATAAGTCATTTTGACCTAGAAAAAAAATAAGGGAAGGACTTTCGGGATGAAGCGCCGCCGTCTCGAGGTGGAACTTGAGCAGGAGCACTTTTGCCCTCCGGCGGAGCGATTCCGCCGGGGGAACTCCCCTCCCGGAGGGGGAAATCATCGTCATCATCATCACCAACAACCCTCCCATCTTGGGCAGGGCAATCTCCATCAACATCTTCAACAGCACCATCTCCTCTCAAACCCTAGTTCATCTCTTGTGTTCAATCTTTGTACCGGAACTATAGATTAGTGCTTGTGGCTAACTAGTAGTGTTGATTACATCTTGTAGTTGATTACTATATGCTTTATTTGGTGGAAGATTATATGTTCAGATCCATTATGCTATTTAATACCCCTCTGATCTTGAGCATGATTACCATTTGTGAGTAGTTACTTTTGTTCTTGAGGTCATGGGAGAAATCTTGTTTCCAGTAATCATGTGAACTTAATATGTGTTCGATATTTTGATGGTATGTATGTTGTGATTCCCTTAGTGGTGTCATGTGAACGTCGACTACATGACACTTCACCATATCTGGGCCTAAGGGAATGCATTCTGGAGTAGTTATTAGATGATGGACTGCGAGAGTAACAGAAGCTTAAACCCTACTTTATGCGTTATTCCGTAAGGGACTGATGTAGATCCAAAAGTTTAATGCTACGGTTAGAATTTATTCTTAATACTTTTCTCATAATTGCGGATGCTTGCGAGGGGGTTAATCATAAGTACAAGGTTTGTTCAAGTAAGAACAACACCTAAGCACCGGTCCACCCACATATCAAATTACCAAAGTAGCGAACACAAATCAAACCAACATGATGAAAGTGACTAGATGAAATTCCTGTGTACCCTCAAGAACGCTTTGCTTATCATAAGAGACTGTTTTGGCCTGTCCTTTGCCTCAAAAGGATTGGGCTACCTTGCTGCATTTTTGTTACCGTTACCGTTACTTGCTCGTTACAAATTATCTTGCTATCAAACTACTCGTTACTTATAATTTCAGTGCTTGCAGAGAATACCTTGCTGAAAATCACTTGTCATTTTCTTCTGCTCCTCGTTGGGTTCGACACTCTTACTTATCGAAAGGACTAAGATTGATCCCATATACTTGTGTGTCATCAAGGCTCTTTTCTGGCGCCGTTGCCGGGGAGTGAAGCGCTCTTGGTAAGTGGAAATTGATAAGGAAAAATTATTACTACATGCTGAAATTTATTGTCACTTGTTACTATGGAGAACAATCCTTTGAGGGGTTTGTTCGGGGTATCTTCACCTCGACCGGAAACACAATTAGTTACCCCTTGTCGGTTCTATATCTGGCGTATCTCATAGTAGGGGTCCTAAGCTAGACGTCTTGGAGCGATGGTAACATGGACACGGGATTTTACCCAGCTTCGGGCTCTCTCGAAGAGATAATACCCTACATGCTGCTTTTGATTGTATTCATATGGGGTGTAGTACAGAGTACATATGTCTATCACGAGGTTGTAGCAATGAATATGAGATTGTCTATTGACTAGTCCGACCTCGGTTTATATAACACACCGGAGGCCTAGGGTTTTTGGAGAGTCCTTGGCTTGAGCGCCAAGTCTTGTGGAGTCTTCCTTGTATGCGGCATGGGCTGCCAAAAGTGGCCCTTATTAAACTGCCATGGGGGTCCTCGGCCCAACCCACAGGTCGGGAGACGACGTGATGAGTACCCCCTAGTCCAGGACACCGCCAATAGCCCCCTGAACCGGTCTTCAAGTTGGGGACACTCCTCGATTCTTCCGAACTGTTCTTCATCTTCGGTCGTTGGTCGTGAAAACTGGTTCAGCAAATCTTCTCATCTTCGATCTTGAGGATCGCCGAAGTGAATCCGAAGTGTTTACACGTCGGGTATCCGAGGAGCCCCTTTAAGTTTTCGGCCTTTATCAATGCCTTATTATTTTTTATGCCACACCTCAGGTTTGAAGTTGTTTCCGTGCGGCAGTGTCCTCTTGCGTCCGAGCTCCAATGCCGGACTGCATCTGAGGTATCCTCTTGCAGCCGAACTCAATGTCGGACTGCATCCGAGCTCCAAAGCCGGACTATATCCAAGCTCCAATGCCGGACTGTATCCGAGGTGTCAAAGATCACATTGGTTCAAAAAATTCGAAGGAGTCCTGCCGAGCTTAATGCCAGAAATGCCCTCTATGGAGCCAACCATTTGTATCCGAGCTTTATGCCGGACAGCATCCGAGGTGGTGTACCACCTTGGTCTTGGGCTGATTGTTTGCGGATTTTATTTTATTTGCTGACGAGATATATAGCCAGTAGCCATCAAGGTGCGTGTCGGCCTAAAATCCGAGATGCACATTAGAGGAGATAGTGATCGACGGACGGGCCCTTGAGAGAGGGTTTTGAGAAGTCGCCGTAATATATTAGCTTGATGCTGGATAAGTCCCAGTTGGCACTTATTGTTGTCTGAAGACGCTTTTGCCCATAGTTCGGTCAAGCCGAACACTGAGCACTTTGAATTTTCTACACTGAATAGGCAATGCAGTAGCCCCCGAGAGACTGGTCGGGTGGCAACACCAGATCAGGGGATCGATGTGCCCCTTTAATATTAGTAAATGATAAGCCCGAAACCCAGTAGCCCCCGAGCCTTAATGCGGGCACGGGTGGCCAAATTAAGGATCGATATCCAGAGTAAAATCACAAATTAGGTGTAATGATTGTAGGTATCCAAGTACTGTACATCATTAATGCTCGGATTCGTATTGTACAAAACTTTGTTGACCGACCATCGGCTTCAATCTCCTCGGCCAGTAGCTGGGGAGTGTTTGACCCACTTTGTAAAGCCTTTATATTGGCAAAAGATTTACAGAAAACAAGGCAATCTGGCCATACGGTTTTATAAACAAAGGTACACGGAGAGATAGGTTATAAAACATCTTCTGGGAAAATAGTTCCATTATAGGTTTCTTTTCCCAGGCTGTCATGTTGGTCATGATCATGAAACCTCAACCCCGATCGGTGTGGGAGGAAAATATTGAGGATTTAGTTGGGGGAAGTTCCCAAACTCTGTGGTCCACAAAAGGAACCGAAATTTTCACATCCATCGTTGCCGACCAATTATATCCTTTAAGATGGCTAGCTTTCGACTTCACCCAGTCTGAGGTACTAACCTGGATGACCCGGTAGTAACAATCACAAAGGTGCTCCATTTACCATCTAACCGAACAATCGGGAACATAGGGGTAAGCACAGGAGCCAGGCAACCCAGCTTGGCCAAAATCTTAAGTCAAATTGATGAATATTTATGGCTTTATAACGATAATTACCGAAGGCAACGCTTGTATAATAAATACAAACGCTGATGATATATGTTTATTTTGACTCCGTTGCGACCGTTTATCATTTGAAAGTTGCCCATCATCGGCCTCAACCCCTTTGTAGATGCTATGCAGGGTGTTTCCGCAGTAACAAGACAACCCTTAGCCGACGTCTCGGTGCCCGGAGGCGGTTGTGTTAGCGGAAACAAGGAAATCAGTTATGCGGGCTTTATAATTTTCACTTAGTCATAGGAGCTTAAAATTGGGAGGCCAATTACTAGCCCCCGGTTAGTGTTCGGTGACAGTCGAGGTCAAGCCGTAAACACTTCGGCCAATGTTATGAACGGGCTGTCACTTAACACGGGATGACCTTTATCGATCTTATAGTTTAATAAAGTCATCGGTTCGCTGACCAGTTTACGCCTATTGTGATAGTCAGTTTTCGGCTTTATCCGCTGAGGCGCTTAACCATGCTAGCTGGAAGCACAATCGTAGTGGTTCTCCCTTTGCGCACCTAGCCGAACAAAGCGGGACGTAGGAGGCAAGCACAGGAGCCGGTCAACCCAACTATTGACCGAAGACACAATTCGAAACCGATGCATATGTAGCAATATCCGAGAATGTTTTTGCTGAATCTCTAAAGGTGTCCGACGTTGCACTGCGAGACTTATGCTGGAAACACACAAATAGTTTAAAAGTGCCATAGGCTTGGAAAACCAAAAAACTTCATTAAAAACTTGACGTCCGAACTAGATCAAGTGTTCGGTGCCAATCCGAAAATTGGTCTTAGAAAAAATGCTTCTGTCGTGCTTTAACATGACACATCCTATCTCAAGACTTCAAGCGGGTCAGCCTACGGCTTCAACCTCCTATCCCGAAGGCGGGGTACTTCTCGTTAGGCCAGTTTAGCAAACTAAACTCTAGCAGCTTTGAGAAAGAAATTAGGCTCCTCGACTATTGACCACACACTCGTGTTGAAAAAAGGAGTGATAAAAAAGACTTTGCAACGACTAAGAAAAAGAACACTTACTATAAAACAGCTCACATAAATTTAAGAGCCCCCAGTTAACCTGGGCAAAGAAAGACAGTTTCTAATGGACCTCGTTTTTAACAAACATATTTTAACATAAATATAATGCTTGGTCGAACCGAACAAGAATTAGAGAAAAAACTGAGCATGGAAGCGACTTAGCTGGTTAATGTGCTCGGTGTCGATGTGCGGCCAGAGCTTACGGCGGGACGAAGTCCCAGCCCCCAAGCCGGCCGTGACGTACCCGAGCGAAGAGCTCGGCTTGACGAAGTGATAGCACGACAGTGCCGAAGTGCCGAGGCGAAGCCCCCGGTCCAGCCGAGGAGACAGGGTAGTTCGGCAGTGTGACAATGAAGCCCCCACGTTAGTCGACGTGTCGAAACAGGTCGGCATGGTGAACGTCAGTTTGATGACGCGATGATGGCGACACAGGGTATCACAACATGGTGACGGTGGAATTTGGTTGATGGAGGCGAGAGGACGACTCCGTACGCCGAGGTTACTGCGTGACGCAGCAAAAATTAATTATCTGCACACATAAAAAGTGCAAGGCAGAAGTAATAATAATAAAGTAAATAATTCGTTGCATAATTAATAATTTAAGCAAAGCGAATAATAATAGAAATATGGCTCATGCGCGGAACATCCGCCAAGGTAGAGCTCTTTCGGTGATACCGAAGTCCTCGAGGCAACCGAATATGTCGGTATGGCAATTCGACCAACAAGGTGATCACGCGAGACAATTTATGCCGATTGGGACGACGACGTCGGCTTGCCGAATTGACCGCGTGACGCAGTCGAAGTAGTTTACTTCATGACGTGACGGCGTTGTGGCGCGGCAATGTCCACACAAGTGCCGACCTAGATGAGGGTGAGAGGCTGACCCGACCGACGCCACGTACAAGTGTCGACAAAATATTTCTACAAAAATAATGCAGTGCGAAACAACTAAAAATATTCTGCGTGCAATAATTTTCGGAGCTAACCGAATAGTTAGGAAAAAATAGCCGAACTGACCCGTACTGTACTGGAAACAAGAATCAAATGATCTTTGCATGATGATTTACTAGTACGTGAAGTAGTAGCACTAGTAGTTTGACTAGTAAGCTTGCACGTGCAACCCACGTCTACACCGTCATCAGACAATTATTAAAATAATAAGATTATATATGCAATGGGTGTCTAGACTAATGCAAATATAAACATATTAGAAGCTCCTTAATGGTTGACACAAAGTTAAAATCAATATCTCATGTTTTTTGAATATCATTAGAAAACAATATCATTAGAAAACAAACATTTAGCAATCTTGTTCGGCTTTGTTGGAAATCATAAATCATAAGGTGCTAATAAATGGAGCAAAGAATCAATCTTGCAATAACATGCATCATGTATCTTCTCCGGCTTCTCCAATTGCACGTGTCCAATTATACACATTAATAATTCAAAGTGTTTCAATATCTAGAAGTAGGATGGCTCATTTTGGCAAAAAACAGGCGCCTAATTAGAAATCATCCATCACTGAGTTATTTATCCGATTAATTGCGCATTTGTGCAATTTTGGGCTTGTTGGCACATAAGCATTACTCAAAGTCTTGATGTAGGGAACTCAGATAAGATGAAAATTAGGAGCTAAGCGGCAACATAGTAAAAGATATTTAATGATTCACAGGTGCCTAATGGTTGTACGTTGATGTTCTTAGATTAATTTTCTATGTTGACCATGAATAGGATCACTATATAGTGCTTGAGTTACCATATATTTTGTGAACTCCACAATATACGACCACATGTGTACGGTCGTGTAAGACAATAAATACTCACAACAAAAAGTGCCTAACATGCCAAGCACTATCTTTATCGAACGCATATTATGATTTTCTTCATACCAACAGGGAAAGAAATTAGGTAAGAAAAGCAAATTAAGTTTAAGTAGCATAAGTTTTTAGCAATTTCTTTGACCTGTGTAATAGCTTGGTTGCTATTTCATGCCATGCACATGCACATCATGTATATTTGTATGCGTCATGAATCAGTCGTCGCACAAAAATAAACAATGTTGTCATTCTTTCTTCAGAGGCGCAATAACAACAAATCCTTCAAATAAAAAAATGTAGATTTATTCACTATACTACCAACCTGGTTCTAACTTTGCACCAAACAACATGGACTAAGGTTATGTAAAAAGACACCACAAGCTGCAAGATCAAAGTCTGAAATCTATAGGGAAAACTTGGGGTTCAAAGCACAAGTTTCTATGATTATTTGACCTATAAAAAGATAATTTGCAACATTTAGACTCTAGATATAAGCTTCAACTTCTGACTTAAGAGCACTTAATAAGAAACTAAAAAGCCTAAGAGGCCGAACAATTGGCTGTGTGCATCGTAATGATGCAAAAGGACAAATATTTTATTCACGTAACATGAGGGTTCTGACATAATAAAAGAAGCATAATCATGCAGCTTAAACGTTTTCTTCGAATGATGTTGGTGTTGTGAAACATGAACAAATTCATCTATTTACTCTATGCACGTCAGAACCGCATTAGTCTAGCAGGGCGAAAATAAATAATCTGCATCCATACAAAACTGTAGTTCCCTGTGTTCAAAAGGTTAAGAGTTCGAACAACTCATTGTATTAATGTGCAGAAAAAAGGGAATGGTGTCTGCAGATTTAGTAGACAACATTACCGTTCTTTGTATGCCAATGTGCCACACTGACGGGAAGGAGCGAGGGATGGACGGCCCCAGGCACCAGGAGGCGTACACAACATGCTTTCCGGCGTGATCCTGTCCTGGTAGCTGCGGAGCCATGCATCTGAAGAGAGGTTGGACAACGTTAGCTAGCTTGGCCACATCCGCTGGGCTCCTGAAAGCAGCGGCTTCGCATGGATCTGCTTGAAGGGAGAGGCATGGGCAGTTAGAGGTACGTCCTTGGATCCATCAGAAAGAGATTCACCAAGAGACGACACCCAGATGTCGCCAGCAGCAACGCACCTCTGTTGCCTCCGTCACCGCCCACCTCGCCCTCAAATTGCATTCTAAACATGGGCAGCGGTAAACAAAAACATAAGAAATCGAGGGATGGAAAGCTGTTTAGGGAGACATGAGAAGGTGGGAGGACGTACCACGAGTCCATGTCAGTTGACACGTTCGAGAGCATGGGGAGGGGTTGGGATGGGATCCGGGAGGAGGAGTCTCCACATGCCCTCGGCTACCGCCTGGTCCGCCGCGCCAACGAGCGGCGCCGAGGAGGAGTAGGAGGACGACGTGGGCACCGAGGCGAGCCGCTCCGCCCCGTCACCGCCCCCGCCCCAGCTGGAGAAATCCATGGCCGCGGCGGTCGAGATCGAAGACGACTCCTCTGCGTTGTTTCGGTGTCTTATAGCCGGCAGTTTCTTTACATTTTTGCGTGCGTGATTGCAGGACCTCCGAGGCGGCTCCGGGTGCTGGATGGATTGCGTGATTGTAGGGGATGCGGATCTGGTAGTTACCATATTTCTTCGCTGGTGGAGGTGGAGTATAGTCAGTCATTGAAAATTGGTAAGTGTACACCATAGAGCTATTAAATCAATGATGGCTGTTAGATTAAGATCTGTGGGACTAATCATACGGTGTTGACAAGGTAGTCAGAGTCGGGATTCGGAGTTAGATCGATTTTCCTCAGACAGAATCGAGTCGTAAGATTGAGTCGTGGAATCGAGGATTCTACTAGGAGTCGTAAGATTGAGTCGTGGAATCGAGGATTCTACTAGATTTACTCAAATAAGATATTTTGTATGCACGCAAGAAATTTATATGGGTTATATAGAGTTTCGACACTAAATGTGGAGCAAAGAATGTACACATCAATGCTAGTTGTATTCCACTTCTTTTTATGGCTAACCTACCATCTAGCTCGCATGTATGGAGCATATATGAGAGGAAAATATATATAACATTTAAACCTTCAATGCACGAAATTTACTTAGGTTCTTTTTAGAGTGCGTGAATAGTCGATCACTTGTCTATCTGACCTGCAGTGCTAAACCTTGAAGGGTCTTGCTCTCCTTCTTCGACCAATTATGAAGCATCCTCCTTTTCACGTCAATTCCATTTGTCGACAAGTCTGATCCTCAATTTCGATCTAGGTTTTCTGAGACCTAGATCAAATGTGTCGGTGGCTGAGCGTTTGGGCTTGGGAGGGGAATAAAGGTCCATGAGATAGATGAAAAGGGGTTTGGATGATGGCATACTATTCTGCTACAACTAGACAAACGGGTTAGATAAATTAGTAGAATCGGACATAGTCCATAGCATAGTCGGGATTGTACAGTTTTGTACGGGATTCTATGATTAGGATCGCGACTCAACATGGATTCTACCTGACCCGGATTCATAGTGGGATTTGGATCGACATGCTTCCGTAGGGTCGTGAAATCGTAGGATTCTAGCAGTCGAGTCGGGATTCTGACTACCTTGGGTGTTGATCGGTTCATGCGGTGTCGTGGGCTTAATTGTTGGGTGCACGTAAGAAAGTTCTTGTTTGATTATTTAATAGTAGTGTAGATTACTAGAATCCGCCGGGTAGATATAGGTGCCGTGCTACACAAAGTACTCGATCAGGTTAGTACTGATTCTCCAGAAAAAGTAATAGAGGATTAGCTGCCGACTAGTGTTGAATAAAAAAGAATATAAAGAGGGAAAGAGACAAATCTTCCCTGATGTCCGCCGCCACCGAGCTGAGTTCCGATCCGATGTAGTGTCGATGCAGATCAACATTCTTCGGATGATAATGTTCGCACGGTCCGATGACAATGTGATGATGCCGGTCCAAACCCACATGGCGTCAGCTCAAGGCGCGTGGAACGACGACGTTCAATGTGACGCAGTGACGAACTCTCGCGGACGACATCAGTGTGGCCCCGCATTACCCGACCTGCGTACAGATGAAAACTGGCCAGACCAGAGGTAGTTGTAGCAATCCCAAGAAAAACATATGGAGTTATTCACAGATTTGCTTTTGTTAGACGGACGCAGGCCGAGCTAGCAATAGTAGTAGCATGTGAGAAGTGCATGACAGAGAGAGATGATTAGCAAAAAGCATATACTGTCAATCCCAAGAAAAACATGTGGAGTTATTCACAGATTTGCTTTTGTTAGACGGACGCAGGCCGAGTTAGCAATAGTAGTAGCATGTGAGAAGTGCATGAGAGAGAGAGATGATTAGCAAAAAGCATATACTGTCTTAATTAAATAATAAAGAAAAAAGAGAAGGATTGGGCTCCCTTGTGTGCCTCCAGCGATCAGAATTTGCCCGCATGTGCTGCCAAGCATCAGTCACCGCTAGCTCCTTCGGCTGGGACGACGATGTCAACTTGCCGAGGTAACGATGATAGGCTGGCCAGACCGACGCCACGTACGAGCGCCGGTCGAGCATCTCTGTGAAAATAATGCAGTCCAAGCCAACAAAAAATATTCGGCGTAATAATTTTATGTGCTAAACGAATAATCTAGAAAGATAAAACATGTTTCAAGGTGACGGCCGTAGCAGACCGAGGTAAGAAGAACTGATCTGTATTGGACTAATTTTGATCTTTACAGGAGAGGTCACCAAAAACGTGCAGTAGTAGTACTAGCTGAATTATACTAGTATTGTCCAACTAGATTTGGAAGATCGTGCTGCAAGACTAAATCAATTGCAACAGTAGTTACTAGCACTTTTGATCTACGTACTTCTCACCAAAAGGTAGCAAAAGACCAACGAACGACTAGAAGATGAATTGAAAAACAAAAGGAAGTGAATCTCCCTGATGATGCCAGCAACCGACGGGATTGATACAGCTTCTGCTAGTAAAGCGAGGGCTAAGGCGCACAATCCATTGATTAAACCCGGAGAACCGTCATGTACTTTGATTAAATAATAGTACTAGTTAAAGAGATTCACTTTCCTAACGGCTCACGTGAAGAGGAGGACATAACTCAAACAGACATTTTCCCTTGATCCATGTGCGGCCAGAAGAATTAACGCATGCATGGTTGGCCTTGGTCTGATTTCTTGATGTAGCAGAGGCGTAGGGCGGCCCTATATCATCAGCCAGAGGCACGCGCACCTCGTGATACCTCAGATACCCTATTGTGTTCGGATCATGCGAAAAAAATCGCTGCCGCCGGACACAACGGCAGCCGCAAAAACTCCTTCATCTCCATCTAGCACTTGCGGACAAATAGCCGAGGCAACAACAATTTGCAGAAAAAAGATAATTCACAAGAAACAGATATAACTAAAAAAATATTACCTGATCATCCATCGATCCGCGGTGATCACCCAACAGGCTCTCAATGAAATCACCAATGTCGGTTCTATATCCGGCGTATCTCGTGATAGGGGTCCTAAGCTAGGCGTCTTGGAGTAATGGTAACATGGACACGGAATTTTACCCAGCTTCGGGCTCTCTCAAAGAGATAATACCCTACATGCTGCTTTTGATTGTATTCATATGGGGTGTAGTACAGAGTACATATGTCTACCACGAGGTTGTAGTAATGAATATGAGATTGTCTATTGACTAGCCTGGCCTCGGTTCATATAACACACCAGAGGCCTAGGGTTTTAGGAGAGTCGTTGGCTTGAACGCCAAGTCTTGTGAAGTCTTCCTTATATGCGGCATGGGCTGCCTAAAGTGGCCCCTTATCGAACTGCCATGGGGGTCCTCGGCCCGACCCACAGGTCGGGAGAGGACATGATGAGTACCCCCTAGTCCAGGACACCGTCACCCCTCAACCTACTGCACCTATTTAAAATATTGGTTATGAAATTCCTTCGGGTATGATAGAACAACTGCTAGCTAATCCTTATGCAGGAGACGGAACCGAACATCACTACAAAAAAAATACACTTCCGTGATAATACGTGTTTGTCACAGTAGGTCACGTTTTCTGTCCTGCATGTACATCCATGGCGATTTTACGATAGAATCAAGACAGTCATACTTGTGCTGTCGTAGAAGTGTTGCATGACATTACCAAAAATATCATCATGGAAGTGTCCACTTCCATGACGATAAATCGCGCGTCATACAAGTGCTTTCGTCAAGGGTGACCGGCACGTGGCATCCACCGTAACGGGTCGCCCTTAAGCTATCGGGTTTCGGTTTGGATCCGATAACCCGTTAATGGCCCCGACCAATGGGGATTTTCCACGTGTAAAATTATCATTGGCTATAGCAACCACATGTCAGCACCCGAAAAGGACAGATGTCAACCGCCCAATGGACAGGAGGAGCCTATGATACGTCGACACGTGGCAAGGCCCAACAGCGGCCCATTTAGGTTAAAAAGGTTGGCCCAGTCAAAATTAGCGAGCTGGCCCATTAACGGCCTGCTTGCAGACGACCCATTTGCAGTTAAGGCCTGTACGACTATTGTCAAATCGGCCCGTCAACGTCCCGTTCTAAACTTGTCATCATCGCAGCCCATGGTCACTTCTGGCCCATTAACAGTCCGCTAAGTATTTGGGCCGAATTACCGCCTAGTGTGTTTCCGGCCTGTTAAAGGTCCTGCTTCATTTGGGCCCATTTTTTGGCCATTGAAACTTTTGGCCCATAAACGATCGTGAAGGATTTGGGTCATATTAGGCCATGTCTGACATTCGGCCCGTTAGAGGCCCACTGTAGATTTGGGCCACTTCCAGCCTGTTGTGATTTTCGGCCTGTTAACGTCGGACGAAATTCATGGGCCATATGTGGCCCAATGTCACATCGGGCCTATTAACGGCCCATATAAAATTGATACTAATCAAGCCCGACCAAACTTCCATCTTGTTAAAGGCACATGTAGTAGGTCGGCGCATTTATGGCCCGTCTGAATTTCGGCTTGTGAACGATCCGCATTGTAAATGGGCCCTCATGAGTTGAGATACATTTCGGCCTGCTAATGACCAGTGGGTTATTTGGCATAGTCAGGGCCCAATCTCACTTTCGGCCTATTAAAGGCCCATGTTATTTATGGGCTCGAGATATTTACACATGTTAACGGCCTATTGTTACTGAGGGCCCAAATTATGTTTAGGCCTATTAAAGGCCCACTAGGGGCACAGGCCTACCAAAAATATGAAAGCTTATGCTGATTTAGGCCCAGATATTTTTAGTGGGCTACATGCAGATTACGGCCCATAATTGTTTTTAGCCCAATTGGAATGGGCTTAACGAATGTTGGCACATTGGGCTCCTATGAAGCTTTCAGCTGAATACATTACTAAGATAAACCTACACTATACAAAAATTGCGTCATAATTTCTACAGCCTTTGGCAGCACGATAAATGTTGTATCACAACAAAATAAATTCCAGCCATACAACAAAAGGCCTGTTGGCATAAAGTTTACAGTCCTTGCAGATAAAAGCACCATCAGATGTATAGAAGCACAGATCATTTGACCTGAGTGCTAATGTTTCAGGCTGTAGAATCTGATGGAGCAGCATGATCATCCCTGAAAGCACAAGTGCTCCCTGGGTGATTTTGGTAATTAATGTCAACATATCTCTTGTTGAACTAATGCTTCTATCTAGTATGTTTCAGATGAGTTCAACAATGGAGTGACATGGACTAGAGGATGTGGAACCCCTTCAAGATGCTGAGGACAAAGGATTGGCTCAAGCTCAAAGCTCAGGACTCTACACTTCTATTTTAGTGGTCCAAGATCACATTGAGTCCATAGGAAAGCCAATACTATTAAGAGGGGATGAGGTGTTGCTTAATGGGTTGCTTGCTCAAAGTGCTTAGTGATATGCTCCAAAGCCCTCAACCACTTTCTCATATCCATATATGTCCCAAACCTAAAAGTCAAACTCGGACCCACCGATTCTTTCTATCCGGCGCCACCAAGTTCAGTTGACATAGCCATTGTCAGAAACCCTAATCAATTCGGTCTCACCGATGGGGTCTCGGTCTCACCGAGATGGGCTTGCAAACTCTCTGTTGCCCGTTGCAACAATTTTGGTCCCACCGAGATATGCAATCGGCCCCACCGAGTTTGCTTGGCCAACACTCTGTTTCGCTTATTACCCAAATCGGTCCCACCGAGTTTGAGTAATCGGTCAAACCGAGATTTGGATTTACCCTAACCCTAGCACATTGGTCCCACCGAGTTGATGCAGTCGGTCCCACCGAAATGCCTAACGGTCACATTATGAACTAAATCGGTCTGACCGAGTTCTCTGAATCGGTCCCACCGAGTTTGGTGATTTGTGTGTAACGGTTAGATTTTGTGTGGAGGCTATATATACCCCTCCACCCACTCTTCATTCGTGGAGAGAGCCATCAGAATATGCCTACACTTCCAACACATATTTTCTGAGAGAGAACCACCTACACTTGTGTTGAGGTCAAGATATTCCATTCCAACCACATGAATCTTGATCTCTAGCCTTCCCCAAGTTGCTTTCCAGTCAAATCTTCTTTCCACCAAATCCAATCCTATGAGAGAGAGTTGAGTGTTGGGGAGACTATCATTTGAAGCACAAGAGCAAGGAGTTCATCATCAACACACCATTTGTTACTTCTTGGAGAGTGGTGTCTCCTAGATTGGCTAGGTGTCGCTTGGGAGCCTCCGTCAAGATTGTGGAGTTGAACCAAGGAGTTTGTAAGGGCAAGGAGATCGCCTACTTCATGAAGATCTACCCTAGTGAGGCAAGTCCTTCGTGGGCGACGGCCATGGTGGGATAGACAAGGTTGCTTCTTCGTGGACCCTTCGTGGGTGAAGCCCTCCGTGGACTCGCGCAACCGTTACCCTTCGTGGGTTGAAGTCTCCATGAATGTGGATGTACGATAGCGCCACCTATCGGAACCACGGATAAAAAATCTCCGTGTCTCCAAATTGCGTTTGCACACTCCAATCCCTTCTCTTTACATTGTTGCAACTTGCATGCTTTACTTTCCGCTGCTCATATACTCTTTGTATGCTTTCATGCTTGATTGATATGTATTGTGAATGTTTAAACTTGTGCTAAAAATCCACATCAACTTAAGAAAATTAAAAACCGCAACTTTTCTTGATTAGAGTCTATTCACCCCCCCTCTAGACACCTCTTCTCGATCCTTTCAATTGGTATCAGAGCTTTGGTCTCCATTGTCTTGGTTTAAACACCTTTGGAGGAAGATGGATGTGTCTACTTTGGGGAGTCTTAGACATAGAGTGCCTATTCTCGATGGAGAGTTTTTCTATGAGTGGAAAAATGAAATGCTTGAGATTTTCAATGAATATCATTTGAACAAGTACATTACTAGCCCTTGTGCACCTCATATTGATCCTTTGCATCGTACACCCGAAGAGGATCTTGACATGATTCGCAATCTTAGAACCATCAATCTTATCATTAGAGGATTGACCAAAAATTTGATTGTTAATTTACCTACTCTTGATTGTGCCTATACTATATGGAGATTTCTTGAGGGACGATTTCCAGATTATTCCTTGAAAAATTTGGACGAAATCCTTCATAAATCTATCGCCTTGAGTAAGATGAATTCTAGTGATCCTAGCTTTGGTGATTTTCTCTTTGAGCTTACCAATCTCATGCGTGCCAAAGGAGATGTTGGAATCATTAGCAATATCATTTCCGAAGCTATTAGAATTCATAAAGATAACCATAAGAATGATCATTTATCTAATGAATTACCCTCTCTAGGAGTTGATCAATCACAAGATGATGTTGAACATGGATACTATGATGAGGATGATGATGATAGTGACTATGATCTTGATGATGCAATGAGACACTTTGGTCTTATGGCAAATCTTCGTGGCTACATGGCTGGAGGAAAGGAATGGGTCCTTGATAGTGGATGTACTGATCATATGACTGGAGATAAAGATATGTTCCGTGAGCTTGCTGAAAACGACGGCCCTCGAAAGTATGTCACCTTTGGTGATAACTCAAAGGGTAAGGTAGTTGGCCTCGGTAAGGTGGCCATCTCACATGATAGCTCCATACAAAATGTCATGCTCGTTGAATCTCTTGGGTACAATTTACTTTCAGTATCTAGACTTGCTGATTTCGGTTTCAATGTCCTATTTACTGAGGTAGATTGCCAAGTGTTTCGTAGAGACAATCGTAAAATGGTCTTTACCGGTATACGTAGAGGTGATCTTTACATTGTTGACTTCACTAAAAAGGCTCAACCTAGAACTTGCTTAATTGCTAAATCTTCTAAAGGCTGGTTGTGGCATAGAAGACTAGGTCATGTGGGCATGCGAAATCTTGATAAGCTTATTAAAGGTGATCATATCCTTGGAGTAAAAGATGTCATATTTGACAAGGATAGACTTTGTAGTGCTTGTCAGGCAGGGAAACAGGTTGGAGGAAGTCATCGCGCGAAGAACATCATGACCACGAGAAGACCACTCGAGCTACTTCACATGGATCTCTTTGGTCCAAATGCCTACAAGAGTCTCGGTGGTAACTCATTTGGTCTAGTCATAGTTGATGATTTTTCAAGATTTACGTGGGTGTTCTTTCTTGATGACAAATTGCAGGTCCAAAAGATCTTCAAAAACTTCGCTAGGAAGGCCCAAAATCAATTTGACGTGAAGATCAAAAAGGTTCGGAGCGACAATGGAACGGAGTTCAAGAACGCAAATGTGGATACCTTTCTTGATGAAGAGGGGATTTCACACGAGTTCTCGGCTACGTACACACCTCAACAAAATGGAGTTGTTGAGAGAAAGAACCGGACTCTTATTGAGATGGCAAGAACGATGCTTGATGAGTACAAGACTCCAAAACACTTTTGGGCGGAAGCGGTTGTGACAGCTTGTCATGCAACAAATCGATTGTATCTTCACAAGCTACTCGGCAAGACGACATACGAGCTCCTCACCGGTAACAAACCCCAAGTTGGATACTTTCGAGTATTTGGCTCAGAGTGCTACATTCTTGATAAGCATCGTCATTCTAAATTTACTCCTAAATCTCATGAAGGTTTCCTACTTGGTTATGGCTCAAACTCTCACACTTATCGTGTCTACAACAATTTCACCCGAAAGGTTGAAGAGACGGTAGATGTGAAGTTTGATGAATCTAACGGCTCGCAAGTAGAGTGTAACACCCCGGATGTAACTTTCCATATTTTTAACTCCAACTCTTGCCATTTTCGGCTATGTGTTATGATATTCCCTTCGTGGTCGGGTTTTGTCTTTCGTTTTGCATTTTGTTCATGTCATGCATTTCTTATCATGTCATCATGTGCATCTCATTTGCATACGTGTTCGCCTCATGCATCCGAGCATTTTTCCCCGTTGTCCGTTTTGCAATCCGGCACTCCCACATGCACCGGCGCACCCCTTTTGTTTCTTTTCGTGAGCGGGTGTTGAACGTTCTCGGAATGGACCGAGTCTTGTCAAGTGGTCTTGGTACACCACCGGTAGACCACCTGTCAAGTTTCGTTCCATTTGGAGGTCGTTTGATACTCCAACGGTTAACCGGGTAACGCAAAGTCCTTTTGTGTGTTGCAGCAAACCCCCCTCCAAACAGCCCAAAACCCATCTAAGTCACCTCCATGCTCTAGGTCGTTCGATCACGATCGTCTGGACGAAAACCGCACTCCATTTGGAGCCTCCTAGCTCCCTCTACCTATAAATACACCCCCTCCGAAATCCGGGCGAAACCCTAGCAAAATCGCCTCCGCGCCGCCGGACACGTCCGCTGCCGGCCGGACGCATCCCCGCCGCCGCGCCCGGCCAACCAGGGGCTGCCACGTGGCACCCCGGCCTCCACCGCGCCGCCGGCCCGAAGAGCCCGCGTCGGGCCCTTCCGGCCCGTCTTTCCCGCGCCGCCGCCCAGGCGCCAGCCCCGCGCCCCGCCGCTGTCCTCCTCCGGCGCCGCCGCGTCGCCGCCTCCTCTTCCCCGCCGGTCGCCGCCTCCTCTCCCTCGCCGACCGCGGCCGGCCGCGCCGCCGCACGCCGCCCCGCCGGCGTCCCCGTCCTCCACTCCGGCGAGCTCGGCCGCGCCCCGATCCAGATCCACCGCTGGCGGTTGACTCTTCCCCCCCCTCGATTTTCTCCAAGTCTGGAAATATTTGCATAATATGCCTCTGTTCATCGCATCATAACTCTCTGCATATAGCTCCGTTTCGCGCGTGTAATATATCGAAATGTTCGTCTCTAGATGCTCTTCATTTTGTTCCATTATGACATGTTCATTTGAGTCCATCTTGATGCCCAAATCTCTGGTGCAAGAGTGCTATATGCTGTTAACAGCTGTTACTTATCAGAACATGAGGTTTTGTTATTTTTGTTGCATTTAATGTGTGCATCTTATGGGCATGATCTCTACAAGTGTTTTGTTGTATGCCATACCATATTTATAGATGTGTATGCCATGTATTTTTGTGATCTATGTGGTGACTAGCACAAGCATGCAAACTAGGCTTCGTGATGTTTCTGTTTTCAGAGACTTAGTAATTTCTTAGTAATTTTACCAAGTCTGTGACTGCTGTTATTTTGTTGCTATGTATCCATGTGTCTACAGAGAGTCCATGCTCCTTTTGGTGATATTCAGTAAGGATGTTTTGTAGATATAGTTGTGCTCTATCCATTCATGCCCTTGTTTGCAATTATGGAGTGCCATAGCATGTCTGAATCTTGCTCTACTTTTGCTACAAAATATTTCTGGCAGAATGTTAACATGATATTCAATTTTGCCAAGCTTGTTGTAGTTTTTCCATACATGATATGTATTTTCTATTGTCATGGATAGCTTCATAAATATGCCATCTTGCTATAGGTATGATTGTTTTGTCATGCATTGCTTTGTGGTGAGTGCGTCAAGCTCACAAATATGCCCTCATAATGTCTGTTTCTGTCATGCTCTGTTTTCTGCTAAGTCTGAAACCTGTTAACGAAACTTGCTATGTTTACATGGTTGCCATCATATCTTCTGGTCCTTTTTGGCTTATGGTCAGTAAGGGAGTTTTGTCATATGCATTTATTAGATTCATGCCATGCCTTGTTTTGCTATGTTAAGTTCCTGTAGCATGTTGATTTCTTGCTCTGAACTTTGCTACCTGATGCTGTTTCAGCCATGTCCAGTAATTTCACTAAGTCTGTGAACCTGTTATCTTTTGCATTTTTGCCATGCTTGTTTGAACCTGTTATGTTGTGATCTAGCCGTAGCTCAGTGTTCATCTTTTGTCAAGCATCTCCTTTAGATTACTTCCATATGATTTGTTGCTATGTTGGAGTGCTGTATCATAGTTACTTGATGCATTTTAAGTGCTATCATGCTGTTAATCGCAGAATCGTGTCATTCTTGTTTTGCTTGCCATTTGCAAACCGTACATCCGTTTCCGGTGATCTTTATATCAATTTCGACCGAAATCATCTTATATTTCCAGTGGCATGCTTGGCTTGCCAAGTTACTGCCTTGTTCATCATTTTTCTTCCGGAGCACGCATATGCATCGCATATCATATCTCGCATATCATACATGTTTTGCATCATGTTGCTTGTGCATTTCCCGTGGTTGATTGTGGTTCCGTTTGCTTGTGTTCTTGTTGTGGGTAGAGCCGGGAGACGAGTTCGTGAACGAGGATCCTGTTGAGTACGCTTACGAGGATCAAGCTTTCGACAACTTTGAGAACCTTGCAGGCAAGATGACCATACCCTCGAAATCACTTCTATCTTTGCTTTGCTAGTTGTTCGTTCTATTACCATGCTGCGCTACCTACCACTTGCTATATCATGCCTCCCATATTGCCATGTCAAGCCTCTAACCATCCTTTCCTAGCAAACCGTTGTTTGGCTAAGTTACCGCTTTTGCTCAGCCCTTCTTATAGCGTTGCTAGTTGCAGGTGAAGTTGAAGTTGGTTCCATGTTGGAACATGGATATTTTGGAGTATCACAATATCTCTTATTTAATTAATGCATCTATATATCTGGTAAAGGGTGGAAGGCTCGGCCTTATGCCTGGTGTTTTGTTCCACTCTTGCCGCCCTAGTTTCCGTCATACCGGTATTATGTTCCTTGAGTTTGCGTTCCTTACGCGGTTGCGTGATTTATGGGACCCCCTTGACAGTTCGCCTTGAATAAAACTCCTCCAGCAAGGCCCAACTTTGGTTTTACCATTTGCCGCCTAAGCCTTTTCCCTTGGGTTTTCGCGAGCCCGAGGGTCATCTTTATTTAAACCCCCGGACCAGTGCTCCTTCGAGTGCTGGCCCAAACTGGGCGATGTCCGGCGCCCCCTGGGCAACCAGAGTCTATGCCAACCCGACGTCTTGCCCATCCGGTGTGCCCTGAGAACGAGATATGTGCAGCTCCTATCAGGATTTGTCGGCACATTCGGGCGGCTTTGCTGGTCTTGTTTTACCATTGTCGAAATGTATTGTAAACCGGGATTCCGAGACTGATCGGGTCTTCTCGGGAGAAGGTTTATCCTTCGTTGACCGTGAGAGCTTATAATGGGCTAAGTTGGGACACCCCTGCAGGGTATTATCTTTCGAAAGCCGTGCCCACGGTTATGAGGCAGATGGGAATTTGTCAATGTCCGGTTGTAGAGAACTTGTCACTTGACTTAATTAAAATACATCAACCGTGTGTGTAGCCGTGATGGTCTCTTCTCGGCGGAGTCCGGGAAGTGAACACGGTTTGAGTTATGCATGAACGTAAGTAGTTTCAGGATCACTTCTTGATCATTTCTAGCTTCGCGACCGTTGCGTTGCTTCTCTTCTCGCTCTCATTTGCGTATGTTAGCCACCATATATGCTTACTGCCTGCTGCAGCTCCACCTCATTACACCATCCTTTCCTATAAGCTTAAATAGTCTTGATCTCGCGGGTGTGAGATTGCCGAGTCCTCGTGACTCACAGATTCTACCAAAACAGTTGCAGGTGCCGACGATGCCAGTGCAGATGACGCAACCGAGCTCAAGTGGGAGTTCGATGAGGAACGTGGTCGTTACTATGTTTCTTTTCCTGATGATCAGTAGTGGAGCCCAGTTGGGACGATCGGGGATCTAGCATTTGGGGTTATCTTATTTTCATTTGGATTTTGACCGTAGTCGGTCTATGTGTGGATTTTGGATGATGTATGGATTATATTTATGTATTGTGTGAAGTGGCGATTGTAAGCCAACTCTCGTTATCCCATTCTTGTTCATTACATGGGATTGTGTGAAGATGACCCTTCTTGCGACAAAACCACAATGCGGTTATGCCTCTAAGTCGTGCCTCGACACGTGGGAGATATAGGCGCATCGTGGGCGTTACATAGAGCAATTGCCAATTGATGTAGGAGACAAACACCCTTCAGAAGCAATCCAAGACTTGTCTATTGGCAAGATTCGTCCAACGTAGGTGAAGGAGAGTACCTCGTCCGTCCAAGTGGAAGCTTCTACCTCACGACAAGGTGAACCAAGAATTGATACGGAAGCATCCACAAGTGGGACACACCAAGACGAAGAAAACGAGGAAGTACACCAAGATGAACATCAACAACCTCCTTCTCCACCCCGACAAGAGAATGACAACGTCAACAATGAAGAAGGCCAAGAAGAAGAACAAGATGAAGAAGATGTTCCACCCCGAGCCAAGCCAAAGCTCCCACGAGTTCGAGCAAGAATCGCCAAAGATCATCCCGTCGAGCAAATCTACAATGATATCCAAACCGGGAGAATCACTCGCTCTAAAACTCGTTTGGCTAATTTTTGTGAACATTACTCATTCATCTCTAGCATTGAACCTATGAAGGTTGAAGAAGCATTGGAAGATCCGGATTGGATAGACGCTATGCATGAAGAGCTACACAACTTTGAGAGAAATCAAGTATGGACATTGGTCGAGAAGCCCGACAACAACCACAACATCATTGGTACCAAATGGGTGTTTCGCAACAAGCAAGATGAAGATGGTCAAGTCGTCCGCAACAAAGCACGCCTAGTCGCCCAAGGCTACACTCAAGTCGAAGGTATGGACTATGGTGAGACATATGCTCCCGTTGCTAGACTTGTCCATTCGCATCTTACTTCCTTATGCTAATCACCATGATATCACCTTGTACCAAATGGACATTAAAAGTGCTTTTCTAAATGGTGAAATTGAGGAGGAAGTTTATGTTAAGCAACCTCCCGGCTTTGTCAATCCTAAGAAACTGTCGGGGATATACCCCGCGGTATGACCCGGCCGGAAGCATGACCTGGCCGGACTTGGCGCTTCACCGTGACCCGCCGGAGGACTGGCAACTCACGGGTCTGGCGGCTCACTGACAGACGACTCACGGATGACCCCGACGGTGGGTCAGACAGAAGAGTAGGCCCAAGGCCCAGAAGGCCGGCTCATGTTATGGTGGGCCGGCTTAAGGAGAAAGGGATGACGAATATTTCCTTTACAAGAAGCAAGACCCGGACTTGTAATTAACTTGTAAGAGAAGATAGACTAGTCCTAGTCCTACTAGGACTCCACATGTAACCTGCCCCTCTAACTTATATAAGGAGGGGCAGGGCTCCACAAAGAGGGGGGAGGCAGCAAGAAATAATCCCTAGGGCCAAACACCGAGAGCCGGAGCCGGCGACTCTCCCGTAATCATAATGAGACCTAGCCTCAAACAGCACGTAGGGTTGTTACCGAATGATGTTTCCCGGGGCCCGAAGCTGTCTAAACCCTTGTCTTGTGCGTTGATCCGCCCTGCGTCTCTCATCCCAATCAACCCCTCTCAAGCTACTACATAGATGCGCTGGCCTCACGACTAAGTCCTCACGCTAAGGACATCTGCCGTGACAATTCCACGACAGTTGGCGCCCACCGTGGGGCTTGCGCACGGTGGTGATGAGTGCTTGAAGGGATGTTTTACTCAGGATCGAGAGGCTCACGATCGGCCGGATGAAGAAAGTCGGTCAGAAGAATCTACATCGACTCCGTGTTCAGTCATCGGAGATTAAATCAATCCCCATCTCAAAATCAAGGACAGTTGGCGCCCACCGTGGGGCTACGGGCGCGTGGATTCAGATGTCGATGGGTCCAATCTTCATCAGAAACAGCTGTCGTCACTGCATCAAACCAGTGTCTTGTGCGCTTGGGCAGCTTTATCCACATAGGCGCGGGATTCGACATCAACTTCAAAATCGAGATCAGAATTCTAGTGGTGGCGTACATCAGGAGCAAAAGAAAATTTTCTGGCGGCGACCGGGCGATCCTCAGGACCAAAGCCGGTTGCCATAGATCTCCAGATGCCTGTCAGTTTGCCACCACCATGACTCCCCGTGGTACAGATGACTGCATCAATAAAAAAAATAAAGGCCATGGCGGCGCAGTAAAGGGCATCAAGGAAACCGAGAGCAGCAGCAAGCCTGATGAAGGCCGCTCCTAGTGCTGCCACGCCCCCTACAGGAACAAGAGGCCGCAGTCTCCTGAGATCATTGGACATCGGCTGATATTCACCAAGAGTCCATGACCGAGGCGGACTCTGCAGCACCAGGCAATTTATTCAGTGCAGGAAAGATCGAGCCTGAAACAGTTTAAAATCCCGTTGTCCGAAGAAGACCACAAGAAGGACGGGTACTACATCGACAATAATCATCATGGCCAGTCTGCTGCACACATCGCCTGAACAAACATCACAAAAATACAAAACCAATGTTCAGCGGCGGTGATAGCAACGCAGTCCATATGCACCAAGTAGTACTACACTTGATGTGCATCAAGTCCATCAGCGCAGGCCCCAAGAAATCAGGAAAACAATTAGTGCCACTTATACTACGACAGAAGGCACAAGTCCCAAAGTGGCATGGCTTCACGTGGGTTCAAGAGCAATATAGATCGTCAGTACGCATCAGACTGTATAATTTCTACTGCGGTTTACAGCTTCCGATGAATTCTCAGATCCGTCACTTCCACGAGCTCCAAACTTGTCGCACAGATCTCTCGACAAAATTCATCGCACGGGCCCCTACTATGGATCCTCACGTGAACCTCGACGCACGGCGAGCCGACGACGCCTACGATCCGGCCTGCACCATCAAAACTGAGACCTATTCCTGACGTACATGCGCGCAGTTCGAGCGGACCAGTCTACATCAAAGACACTGGAGCCGGAAGCCGCATCAGCGTCTGTCCACACGGCAGCGCCCGATAGATATGCGCACAGCGCGTCGTCCCGCGGTTTGGCCTACTGCAACATGTCGGTTCGATTCGATTTTGAAGAAAAGTCTGCAACGGCGCACACGGCAACTCCTGTCGGTTCGATTTTCTCCTCTGCAACGGCCAACGGGATCGTCTAAAAAAACGCACGTGGCTGGTACAAGCGGCAACGGAGAACAGAAATCAGATTGGTTTGGATCTGATTCAGATTGAGAAAGAGAAGAAAAAAGTACAACAGCGACATCCACGCACGAGGATCTGTGTGATCCAACATGCAGGCAAGATGCTGCCTGCCGTGACCTTCCATCCATGACGTCACCAGATGACAAAAACTGCACACGGATCAACGCAAATTGCTCGTGTTAGTATTCATGCATGCAGGAGTTCCTCTGGTTTGACCGGTTTTAAGCATTGCTATCCATGTGAGGGCTATTGTCCCGGAGTACTAGTTGTTCCACAGCCGGCCCCGATGCTGGAAAGGATATGGATCTGGTTTTAAAAAAAAGGAAACAAACCACGACCCGGAAGTTTGAGCGTGAAACTCGTTTTTACTGGTTTCCATCGGGCCGGTGGCCCCTGAGCCGCAACCGCTCTCCACGTTCGAGTCCGGGTCTACCTCCACCTGCGAGCCAGCCTGCCGCGTCAAAACACCGGGTCATCTCTGTTGGTTCCCTCTGGGCTGCCCCCGTGACGAGCCGACCTGTGGACCAGCGAGCCTCGTGCCATTTTCTGCTGCGGCCCCGCGACATGTCACCGACTGTTTCAGCCGCTGCAATATGCCTCCACAAGCCGCCGCGACCTCTACTGAGTCGCCAGGCAGGCCTCTGCTCCTATTTCGGTCACAAAACATCAGGTGATATCCATCTAAACCTATTTTTTAGCACATATTGTTTTTGTCAAAAAACAATCACTTTGGTATATACACTTTTATGTGCAGGACAATGATTCATCATAAAGATGGTGTAATGCCGTATCCATGGAGTGTGCGATAGCATCATCATGCAACGGCATCTGCGACCGCTTACTGTTCAACAGGTGGGCGCAAGCCGCCGCCCCTGCGGTCCAGTCTACATCAACGCGCCAGCCGACTCAACCATGCGCGCCGCTTTACAATGCCATGGACGACTCGCCCGTCCGCTTTCGCGGCCGACTCACCCGTCCGCACCGGCTTACAATGCTGCGGCCGACTCACCCGTCCACACCGGCTTACAATGCCGCGGCCGACTCTCCCGCCCGCACCGGTTTACAGTGCTGCGGTTGACTCACCTGTGATTAACTTCATGGCGGATTACTTCCGGCCTAGACACATCAGGTGTTATTTCTCCTATGCATTTTCTTAGTATACTTTAATTACTATGAGCACAACTACTCTGCTCTATGGTATTTTTGTATGCAGGAGAATTATCCGTTACAAAGTGGTGTTATGCCACGGAGGCACGTTCGGCGGTACCGCGCGGCTTCACGGACTGGTGTGTCAAGGTCCGGATTACATCAACGCGCCGGCCGACTCGCTCGTCCGCGTCGCATTTCAGCACCACAAACGACCCGCCCGCCCTCGCGACCGGTTCACGCGTCCGCATCAGCTTACAACGAGGAGGACACTTTGCTCGTCCGCACCGGCTTACAATGCCGCAGCCGATTCATCTGTCTGCTCCTGTGGCCGATTCACCCCCCGCGGTTGACTCGCCCGTCCGCACCGGCTTACAGTGCCGTGGCCAGCTCATCTGTTGCCCGGGCGAATCAGGTGATATTCATCCAAGTTTGTTCTTAACACATAGTATTTTTGTCAAAGAGCAGTTTATCTTTGCCTTGGTCTGCACTATTGTTGATGCAGGACATGTGTTCACTACGTCAAAACAAACATGGTTGACTCGCTCACGCCGGTTTACAGCGCCGCAGCCGGTTCATCTGTTTGAGCTGTCTCTGACGCCTCGAGTCGTCTTTTCCATCTGTGTATTGCGGCCGGGTCTACATCGACACACCAGGACTGCACCTGTCTGCATGAGCAGATTATTGAATATGAGCAAGTCACTGCTTGGGAAGCCCGGTTTTTCTTCCAACAGCTTGGAGGAAAATTGTCATGTGTTATCAGCCGCCGTCGGCATTGGACGGCTCAATGGGCATGCGCACAAGTCGCCGCCACTACAGTTTGGTTAACTTCAAAACATCCAGTTGGAAGGAACCATTGGCCGAGTTGCTGACACGGCTCATACGGGATCATTTATAACCCGCCGCAGTCACCTCAACCCAACAGTCAACACCAATGATATACCCCTTATGCTATGGTCCATATGGAGAATCTCAAAGCCAACTCCTCGAGTCGTCTTGAGACTCGGGGGCTACAATGATATGACTCGGCATCATTGGTCGGTTTCAATGCATTCAAGAATTCCGGGTCGTTGGAGGGAATGATAACCCGGTTCCAGAGGCTACTACCATATTGATGAAAATTTAAAGGCCGTCAGAAAATTGCCGGTTCAAAATAAAGATTCCGGTTTAAAATCCGATTCAAGAGGTATCTCTCTCCCGCAAAGTTTTGAAGCCCTCAAATCCGGTTCAAACATCCGGCTCAAGGTAAATTTATATCTTACAAAGCTTTAAAGCTGTCAATATCCGGTTTACAAATTTCCGGTTCAAAAAGAAGTTATCTCTTGCAAAGCTTGAGTTCTCAGGAAAAATTAAAGGGACCAAAGAGAGTCGGTTACAAGGCACAACTCAAATATAGGTACCCTGCTTTAATGGCCATTGGGAGCTGATCGTATTCGAATTGAGTTTAATCCTTTTGGTGTGTGACCCTGATCGTATTCGAATCAGAGTCGTTAAATATTCTCATGATCACTAGGGGGCTTCCTGTTCAAACATAGGTCGTATTCGAACCAAAGAGAACATAGCTGTCGATACCCTTTTGATCGGCACACTGCCGAGCTCATTGGGGAGTTTATTGGTCATATTTGAACCATAGCTCAACCCCCTTTGGGAACCGACATGGATCGTATTCGAATCAGCGTCGTTAAACAACTCTCAAGGTCATTTGGGGGCTTCCTGTTCAAACATAGGTCGTATTCGAACCAAAGAGAACATAACTGTCGGTACCCTCTTGATCGGCAACGCCAAAGCCACTGGGGGCTATATGATCGTATTCGAATCTTAGCTTAACCCCTTTGGGACAGTTTTCTGATCGTATTCGAATCAGAAGCCTCAAGATTTTTTGAAGTTTCTTTTTGCAAATAATTTTTGGGATTTTATTTGAAGCTCTTTTGAACACATCTAAAGTGTATATGAGTGGTTTCTATTTAAACCCGGCTTGATTTTCGATGATAAGTCACCGGCTTATGACAATCATCATCTATGTGGAATCATTGGCTTCTAAGGATTGGGTTATCACACTTACTGCACAGGTATCATAAGCCGGCGGTACAGTTCAATATCACAGGTATGATATTGTTTATACATAATTATGTTTAAACTAGCCCTGGCTATGGACTTTAAGCCGCCGGTATGTTTTGAATTGCGCCATTGGAATCATATGCGTATCAAAGATTAGGTTATCACCCTTACTGCACAGGTCACATAAACCGGCAGTGAAAATTCAATATCCCAGATTGAAATTGGTGTCTCAAAAGGGTTATCAATTCTTGATTTTCTCAAAGGCTATAAGCCGCCGGGTTGTACAAATTCCGGCTTACAATGGAGGCGTATTAAATCGCCATCGGCCAAGAGCCGCCGAGTATTTAAACTCCGGATTGACTTATCAGCTGATGAGGTATTCAAAGTCGCTTTGGCGCAATGGCTATTATTTTATCAATGGATATGATTTATTCTACAATGGAAAGAATAGTCCCGAGTCGCTGCAGGCTTACGACCCGGCACTTGGGGGCTACATTATTCAAATTGATATTACATCAAATATGCAAGTCCCATGTCACTGCCAGCATGCACCATGGCACTTGGGGGCTAATGCAAAGTCATTTTTTGCTCAACTTATTGAAGACCCGACTCATCACATTGTAATGAGCCGGCCCTTGGAGGCTACCAATTGCTCTTGTCAAAAATTCAAGGTACACAAGCCTCGGTCCATTACATTGAAAGATCCACTACTCAGTTGGTAGAGTACAAAGTTCTTAACCTTATGGACGTGGGTTCAAGCCCCATGGTGGAGATTACGTCATATGATGTTATTATCAATGAATTATTTACAAAGTCCCTGCTCAGTATTGCATAATGACCCGGCCCTTGGGGGCTACACTGGTTGAAGTTTTATGAGCATAAGGCAATTACAAGTCCCAGGTTGCTGCAAGCATGACAACCCGGCACTTGGGGGCTACAAGTGATATATATAAGGGGGAAAATCTTCAAAATTCTCAGTTTGGAGAAGATCAAGTTGACCTGGTGTTTGCAACAATCATGATCCGGTGTCACCAAATAATTATGACCCGGCGTCAGTAACAGTTATGACCCGGTGCTATCAATATTTACAAACCGGCAATTTTGGTTATGATAAACCGGCAATTTTTACCTCTTCAAGCCAGCTGAAAGTCAGATGAGTATTTCAAGACCAATATCTTTTAAAGCCGGTGCTTTGGAAACCGGTTCAAGTGGATTGTTTCTTACAATATTTCTCTACAAGAGACCAATGCCAACAAATTGACTCTGAAGCTGGCCTATTGACCCGGATTTCTCAAAAGAAGTATCTGGAGTTTTTGCATTCACAAAGTTTGAACATATCTACTAAAGGAGATTTGCTATGAGTTCATGGGCATGTATCAAGAAAGAAATGATAAGGATTTAAAGATGATCAGGTGCCGGCTTACAAGAATATTTAACCCGGAGCACAACCTGTCAAATTTGTTCTTGTGTTTATATTGCAGATTAGTTTAACATGGATAAATCCAAATTAAACTGGGGGCTAATGTCGGGGATATACCCCGCGGTATGACCCGGCCGGAAGCATGACCCGGCCGGACTTGGCGCTTCACCGTGACCCGCCGGAGGACTGGCAACTCACGGGTCTGGCGGCTCACTGTCAGACGACTCACGAGCCTGACGACTCACGGATGACCCCAACGGTGGGTCAGACAGAAGAGTAGGCCCAAGGCCCAGAAGGCCGGCTCATGTTATGGTGGGCCGGCTTAAGGAGAAAGGGATGACGAATATTTCCTTTACAAGAAGCAAGACCCGGACTTGTAATTAACTTGTAAGAGAAGATAGACTAATCCTGGTCCTACTAGGACTCCACATGTAACCCGCCCCTCTAACTTATATAAGGAGGGGCAGGGCTCCCCAAAGAGGGGGGAGGCAGCAAGAAATAATCCCTAGGGCCAAACACCGAGAGCCGGAGCCGGCGACTCTCCCGTAATCATAATGAGACCTAGCCTCAAACAGCACGTAGGGTTGTTACCAAATGATGTTTCCCGGGGCCCAAAGCTTTCTAAACCCTTGTCTTGTGCGTTGATCCGCCCTGCGTCTCTCATCCCAATCAACCCCTCTCAAGCTACTACATAGATGCGCTGGCCTCACGACTAAGTCCTCACGCTAAGGACATTTGCCGTGACAATTCCACGACAGAAACCTAATCATGTTCACAAACTTCACAAATCCCTTTATGGTCTTAAACAAGCTCCTAGAGCGTGGTATAAATGCTTGACCAAGTTCCTTATTGAAAAAGGCTTTGAAATTGGTAAAATTGATTTTGCTCTTTTTACTAAAAGGGTTAATGGAGAACTATTTGTGTGCCAAATTTATGTTGATGATATTATATTTGGTTCAACTAACCCTCATTTTAGTGAGAAGTTTGGAAAGCTAATGTCGGAGAAGTTTGAGATGTCTATGATGAGTGAACTCAAATTCTTTCTTCGTTTGCAAATCAAGCAAACTAAGGAAGGTACCTTTGTTTCTCAAACAAAGTACACCAAGGACTTATTCAAGAAGTTCAATATGCAAGAATGCAAAGGTATGTCTACACCCATGCCTACTAGTGGACATCTTGACTTGACTAAGGATGGTGAACCGGTTGATCAAAAGGTTTACCGCTCTATGATTAGTTCATTGTTATATCTATGTGCCTCCCGTCCTGACATTATGCTAAGTGTGTGCATGTGTGCACGATATCAAGCACCCCTAAAGAGTGTCATCTTAAGGCTGTGAAAAGGATAGTGAGATACTTAATATACACACCAAATTTTGGCATTTGGTATCCTAAGAGGTCTTCTTTCGATCTTGTTGATTACTCCGATTCGGACTATGCCGCGGACAAGGTTGATAGAAAGTCCACTTCGGGTACTTGTCAATTTATTGGTAGATCTCTTGTGTCTTGGTCCTCCAAGAAACAAAACTCGGTATCCTTATCCACCGCCGAAGCAGAATACATTGCCGCTGGATCATGTTGTGCCCAATTACTTTGGATGACCCAAACTCTTAAAGATTATGGGATATATGTGAAACATGTTCCATTGCTTTGTGACAATGAAAGTGCTATTAAGATTGCTCACAATCCCGTGCAACATTCTCGAACTAAGCATATTGAAGTTCGTCATCATTTCATTCGAGATCATGTTGCCAAAGGGGACATTGATCTTAAGCATGTTCGTACCGATAAGCAATTAGCGGATATATTTACCAAACCGCTTGATGAGAAAGTCTTTTGCCGTTTGAGAGGTGAATTGAACATCATTGATGCTTCAAACTTGGAGTAGGAACTCCATTTGGATACATGCAAGGCATGAACCTTTGACTAATCCTTGATACTTCTTTCATGATGCTATCTATATGTCTTGGATATTTTTGCACCCTTGCATGCTATCTAAACCTTGTAGGTCCTTGGATGAATCTAAATCCATGAGATTGCAACTCACTCACATCTTGAGCAATCTCTACATCATCAAGTCTCTACACAATGGTGGTTGAAGACAAGGAAACACAAAACTTTTCAAACATATCCTTTGACAAATTCTACATTAAGATTTATGATTGTCATTTTGGATACACAAGTGCTCTTCCTTGCAAAGCTAACCCATGTAGGAAGATGAAGTCAAATTCCAAGTGGTGCTCCCAACTCTTGATGAGCTACATCAACCTTGAGCATCCCACACAAGTTCAACTACATGATCAAGATCAACACCAGCACCCAAGGTACGTTATTCCATCTTAGAGAAGCTTTACTCCAAATCATGGGGCAAAGCAACTCAACAAGATGTGAATACATCAAGATGCTTAAACGAAAAATGGTAACCCCATTTTGAGCTTAAACGATGAGTATGACCAAAGATCAAGTGACCTCACTTGACTCTTATGTCAATATACTCTAACATAGGTGACTTTGTCACCGCCCAATTCTAGATGAAGTTCTCTTGTGTTTCCTCTTGCATTGGTCTCATGCATATGTGTTTCCCCTTTCAAAAAAACTTCATCTAGATCTTTTTATTTCTTCTTGTTCTGCATTTTATGCATCCAATTCATTGCAAATCTTTTAGCTAATTCCTTGAAAATCCTTGTGAGATCTTAAGTGCCTAGTGAGCTGAGGTGACAAGTGTTTTCTCTGTGATGGACTCGTTCACACCGGTTTGTTTCTTTCGGTCCAACCGAATTCTCTCGGTGCCACCGAAGCACACAACTCGGTGCTACCGATTTCACTACAGGAAAGACAGCTTGCCACTTGTTCCTGCATACTTTTTACTCCAGCTCCACTCAATGACTCTTGTCCTCTACCAGCATCACATTCGACTTGCTTTGTGACTCAAGGACCAAACCCTTTTGTAATAAAAATCCAGAAGAGCTTCTTGGAAATTGATGTCAAAGGGGGAGAGAGAGATCACATCAAAGCTTAAAGAGAGATCACATCAAAGGGGGAGAGAATACTCAGGGGGAGAGTGTAAGAAACCCCAGATGCCTGGTGTTCAAGAGGAGAGAAGTCATATGTCTTTAAGAGGGGAAAGACATGTTCATATTTGATTGTTTGCATTAGCTCTATTTCTTTTCTTTGCTCTGATTTTTCTGTTCCCTATCTTCTCCCAATATACCATGCAAGATTCAGGGGGAGCAAGACATCTAAGGGAAGGAAATCTCTGATTTTATTACACATCTTTACTTTTGGGGACATGTCTATATCAACAGAGTACTCAGTACTCATTCTCTACATGTCATCCCAGTCTTGGTACTCTTGTGATTTCTTTTGTTTGCTTTGGCTAGTAGATGTATTTGTGTTATCTAACCTTGTTTACCCAGGTTCATTTCTTCCTAAGCCAACTCAAGATCACAAGGTAAGTATATGCATCACAGTCATGTGCATGAGGATTTCTTGCTGATGTACATATTGTTTGCAAGAAGGACTCATGAGCATGAAGGCACATTTCTCATATTCACATCATTTGCTCTGATGCATATAACCAAGATACATGTAACACATTGCTTACTCTGTCATGCTTATGCATTCACATGATCCTATGTTCCATATTTACATGAGTGCATACATATAGGGGGAGCCTATGCATGTTACATGTCTTTCCAAAGCTTTACTTGTTGTCCTCTATATCTTTATCTAAAGCTTTGATGTATGTTGTCATCAATTACCAAAAAGGGGGAGATTGAAAGCACAAGTGCTCCCTGGGTGATTTTGGTAATTAATGTCAACATATCTCTTGTTGAACTAATGCTTCTATCTAGTATGTTTCAGATGAGTTCAACAATGGAGTGGCATGGACTAGATATGACGCCCTCGATTCAATCGTACACTAATCATACACGCAAATGTGTACGATCAAGATCGAGGACTCACGGGAAGATATCACAACACAACTCTAGACACAAATAAAATAATACAAGCTTTATATTACAAGCCATGGGCCTCGAGGGCTCGAATACACAAGAGTCAGCGGAAGTAATAATATCTGAGTACATACATGAGTTAGACAAGTTTGCCTTAAGAAGGCTAGCACAAAAGTAGCAACGATCGAAAAGGCAAGGCCTCCTGCCTGGGAGCCTCCTAACTACTCCTGGTCGTCAGCGGTCTCCACGTAGTAGTAGGCATCGGCGGTGGCATCTGGCTCCTGGGCTCCGACATCTGGTTGCATCAACCGGAAAGAAGAAGAAAGGGGGGAAAGGGGGAGCAAAGCAACCGTGAGTACTCATCCAAAGTACTCGCAAGCAAGGATCTACACTACATATGCAACATTATCAAAGGAAGGTTGTATATGTGGACTGGGCTGCAGAAAAGCCAGAATAGAGGGGAGAACCTAGTCCTATCAAAGACTAGCATCTTCTGGAAACCACCATCTTGCAGCAACAGGAGGGAGTAGAGTAGCATGAAGTAAAGTAGTAGTAGTGTTATCAACCTCGGCCAGAGATCCTTTCTCGACTCCCTGCGAGAAAGCAATCCCAGAGCCATACTATCCAGTTATCATCACAATCCAATACTCATCACAAGTATCCAGTTCTAGTTGTATTGATCGGGATACAACTCCAAGTGTCAGTTACCGTAGGACAGGCTATCGATAGATGTTTTCTTCCCTGCAGGGGTGCACCAACTTACCCACCACGCTTGATTAACTCCCGCCGGACACACTTTCCTGGGTCATGCCCGGCCTCGGCCAAACAATACGCCGCAACCCGGCCTAGGTTTAATAGAGAGGTCAAGCACGCCGGACTAAACCTATGCCCCCAGGGGTCATGGGCCATCGCCCCGGGAACTCCTGCACGTTGCGTGGGCGGGCGGTGAGCAGACCTAGCTACCTCCTTAAAAAAAGCGGGAGCTTACCAGTCCAACCCGGCGCGCGCCGCTCAGTCGCATGACGTCTATTAAGCTTCGGCTGATGCATACGATGCAGAACGCCCATACTATGCCCACGTGATGGTTAGTGCTATCAGGCCAGAGGCCCCTCGGATCAAATATCCAAATCGTAGTGGATTAGGAACGCGCGGTAACAAGCAGAGACTCACGAAAGATGTGACCCCGTTGCCTCATCTCGAGGACTTGCGGCAAGGGCTAGGAATGCTCGGCCACGCCTCGTAATTATCTCGTGGGCACCCTCCAGGTCAACCCGTCTCCACATCACTCGCAATTAAGCTCGCGCGGGTACCCCTCAGGGCCGACCCGTCTTTAGTAACATGGTTTAGTGTAAAGTCATAGTAACCATAGTAACCGTGTGTCTAAACATAAAGGGGAAAACCCGAGGAATCACCCCCGGTGAATTCCACTCGATGTAATCATCAAGGTGAACGTAAGAGGAACCACCCCCGAGGTTCACACTTGAGGGGTTGCACGACAGAGTCGTATCGGAAGTGGTTAAGGAGGAATCACCCTCGATGACCACGGCCGAATAGCTACACTACAGGGTTAACATCAGAAGTGTTGTAGAGGTCTCACCCTCGGCACTCGATAGTAACCCAGTAGTGTCGAGCAACTAAGGGGAAAGTGATGTGCGGTGCCGGGGCCTGGTCTTCGATCCCGTTGATCGGGTCTTCAATGATGAAGCAGGGGCAACAAGGACAAGGTGGGGGTCACTGATGGATCACTAACCAACCTATACTAAGCAGTTAAGGATAAGCAGGTAAGGTACAACGGCAGATACAAAAGCAGGCTATGCATCAGAATAGGAGCAAACAATAACAATAGCAAAATCTAATGCAAGCATGAGAGAATGGAATGGGCGATATCGGGATGATCAAAGGGGGGGCTTGCCTAGTTGCTCTGGCAAGGAGGGGTCGTCGGTGACGTAGTCGATCATAGGGTCATCAGCATCGTCACGGGGTCTACCGAAGAGAAGAGGGGGGAGAAACAGTAAATACATAGCAAGCAAGTGCATAACAGGACAACAGGCAGAGCTAGACGTGTTCTAACGCGGTGCTACACGATACCGGCGAAGGGGGAAGTCAACCGGGAATGTTTTCCCGGTTCTGGACCTGTGTTAGACAGATGACCGAAGGGGGAAAGTTCCATGTTCAGATAGTTAGAGGCATATGACAGGTAAACGGATCACGTGTTCGGATTCGTCTCGTCGTTCTGAGCAACTTTCATGTACAAAGTTTTTCGATCCGAGCTACGGTTTATTTTCTATGAATTTCTAAAGATTTAATGATTTTCTGAAATTTCTGGATTAATATTAATTTTGAAACATTAAACTCCTAAATTACTTTTCTCACCAAGGGCTACCCTAGCCAGAACGTATTACAGGTGGGGCTACGTACAGTCAGCAACAATGTCAGATGTTGACTGAGTCAATAGTGAAAAGTGAGATGGGCCCGCATGTCATTGTCAGCGGGTTAACCAAATCTTATCTGTTGGAATAGTGAAGTGGACCCACACGTCATTGACACAAAACTTAATTTAGACTAATACTAAGACTACAGGGACATGGCCCATGGGCCAGTGACTAGTTAGTGGCACATTCAGCACTAAAAGTAATTAGGCAGAGGGGGTTAGTGAAAAGGGAGATTAGCCACTAATTAAACGGGTCGGCCCCACCTGGCAGGGGCACACCCGTGCTCCAGCGGCTGGGCTCGCGGCGGCACAGAGGCGCGCGGCGGCCATGGCAGTAGGCCGTGCGGGCGGGAGGGCCGGCGGCCGGAGGGGGCGGCAGGGGCCAGAGGCGCGGGGCTGCGGCGGCCGGAGGCTGGCGGGGCAAGCTGCAGGCGGCGGAGGGGGTGGTCGGAACGCGTGGGCGCAACGAGCGGTACGGGCGGCGGGCGGTGCGAACGGGCGTAAAGCAGCGACGGCGAGCGCGTGCCCTGGCGGCGGCGGGGCACGGCAGTCCGGACGCGGCGAAGGCAGGCGAGGGGACAGGGCGGCGCCGGCAGCGGCGGGCGGCAGGGTCAGCGAGCGGAGACCGCGGTCGTGCTCCAGCAGCACGGCGGCAGTAGACGAGCGGGGCGGCACGGCGAGGCAAGCGGGGCGAGCTGTGCGGCGGCACTGACGAGCAGCAGCACCAGGGGCGCATGGTAGCGGGCGCGTGCGCAGTAGCAGCAGTCGAGGCCAAGGCCCACAGGCGGGCACGCGCGGAGGCGCGGTCGTACGCGGACCGAGGGGAGGTGCGGCGAGAACGGCGACTACGGCGACGATTCGTCGTGGAAATTAGAGGGATGGGGGGAACGGCGGCTCACAGCGCACTCGACGACGGCGTAGCAGGCTTGGGGTTGCGCTCGTGGTGGCGATTCGTCGACGACAAGGTAGAAGCGACGGCCGACGATGGGGATCGACGATTGCGATGGCGTGAGGGCGTCCCTACTCGCGCGACTTGCCGTAGACGAAGAGGGTGAAGGAGCACGTCTCCTAGACCTGCTGGATAGGCGAGGGGAGGCCGGTGTCCGCGCCAACGTCGACGGTGCAGCCATGGGAGCTCTCAGACGCGGCTCGATTTGGTGGAGAACGGCGCCAGAGGGGAAAAATGGTGGGAGCTAGGGTTCATGGCAGAGAGAGGGGCGTCGAGGGAGGGCTCTTATCCAACTCTTCAACCGCGGGATGGGCGGCAGCGCGACATCCGCGTGCTGGACGGCGCACGGGCGTCCACGGGAGCGAGGTGAGCAGGAGGTAGGAGGAGGCGTGAATGGGCTGGGCCAACTGTGTACTGGGGCCATTAGGGCCTGGTGCACAGTAGTTAGCTGGGCTCCTTTTGTTTTTGTTTTATTTTCTGCTATTCTTTAGTTCACCTCTGTTTTACATTATTTTGAGGTAGTATTAAATGAATTTATTTATAGGTGCAACTTTGCACGTAATTATTAGGTAGGATTCTGAAGCCACACACAAGGTCTCAATTTATTTGGAGAAGTTTCACCATTTATTTAAATTGTAAATGATAAATTAAATGCTACTGGTCCAAGTCCAAATAGGTTAATGGCATTTCAGATACTCAACTAAGGTTGGGTCTTATATGATAATTAGTTAGTGAATATTTTCAACCCAACAAACATTTTTGTTTTACTGCTCAAAGAAATAATTTATTCGACTTATTCTAAATTTGAAAAAGGCTTTGATTTTTGGACAAGTGGCAAGCTGCATAGTAATCACGATGACATAGCCACCATTAGGGGGAGATTACTGTAGCATGATTCTCGGGGTGTTACACTAGAGGATGTGGAAACCCCTTCAAGATGCTGAGGACAACGGATTGGCTCAAGCTCAAAGCTCAGGACTCTACATTTCTATTTTAGTGGTCCAAGATCACATTGAGTCCATAGGAAAGCCAATACTATTAAGAGGGGATGAGGTGTTGCTTAATGGCTTGCTTGCTCAAAGTGCTTAGTGATATGCTCCAAAGCCCTCAACCACTTTCTCATATCCATATATGTCCCAAACCTAAAAGTCAAACTCGGACCCACCGATTCTTTCTATCCGGCGCCACCGAGTTCAGTTGACATAGCCACTGCCAAAAACCCTAATCAATTCGGTCTCACCGATGGGATCTCGGTCTCACCGAGATGGGCTTGCAAACTCTCTGTTGCCCGTTCCAATAATTTCGGTCCCACTGAGATATGCAATCGGCCCCACCGAGTTTGCTTGGCCAACACTCTGTTTCGCTTATTACCCAAATCGGTCCCACCGAGTTTGAGTAATCGGTCAGACCGAGATTTGGATTTACCCTAACCCTAGCACATCGGTCCCACCGAGTTGATCCAGTCGGTCCCATCGAAATGCCTAATGGTCACATTATGAACTAAATCGGTCTGACCGAGTTCTCTGAATCGGTCCCACCGAGTTTGGTGATCTGTGTGTAACGGTTAGATTTTGTGTGGAGGCTATATATACCCCTCCACCCACTCTTCATTCGTGGAGAGAGCGATCAGAACATGCCTACACTTCCAACACATATTTTCTGAGAGAGACTCACCTACACTTGTGTTTGAGGTGAAGATATTCCATTCCAACCACATGAATCTTGATCTCTAGCTTTCCCCAAGTTGCTTTCCACTCAAATCTTCTTTCCACCAAATCCAATCCTATGAGAGAGAGTTGAATGTTGGGGAGACTATCATTTGAAGCAAAAGAGCAAGGAGTTCATCATCAACACACCATTTGTTACTTCTTGGAGAGTGGTGTCTCCTAGATTGGCTAGGTGTCACTTGGGAGCCTCCGTCAAGATTGTGGAGTTGAACCAAGGAGTTTGTAAGGGCAAAGAGATTGCCTACTTCGTGAAGGTCTACCCTAGTGAGGCAAGTCCTTCGTGGGAGACGGCCATGGTGGGATAGACAAGGCTGCTTCTTCATGGACCCTTCGTGGGTGGAGCCCTCCGTGGACTCACGCAACCGTTACCCTTCGTGGGTTGAAGTCTCCATCAACGTGGGTGTATGATAGCACCACCTATCGGAACCACGGATAAAAAATCTCCGTGTCTCCAAATTGCGTTTGCACACTCCAATCCCTTCTCTTTACATTGTTGCAACTTGCATGCTTTACTTTCCGCTGCTCCTATACTCTTTGTATGCTTGAATGCTTGATTGATATGTATTGTGAATGTTTAAACTTGTGCTAAAACTCCACATCAACTTAAGAGAAATTAAAAACTGCAACTTTTCTTGATTAGAGTCTATTCACCCCCCCTCTAGACACCTCTTCTCGATCCTTTCAATCCCCTTTTTTCCGCCATTGCTCTTGAACAATGAAGCAAATGTCTGATAGTCTAGTTTCAAAACCATTCATATCTAGATGACATTTGGCAACCACTATTCTTGTTTCCGAAACGACGTCCATTAGGGATTGGACTTGTGTCTGGAGCACAGATATATCACTCTGTCTAGCCGGAAGATTTTGTTCAGTAGGCGATTTGGACGAGGTTACCTTGACAACCAACCCAGAATTACGCAGGAAGGTGCTTTTTGCACTGTTAGTGTAGAGATATTGACGCACTGCAGCAAGAGGTGACATTATGCATGTGGTAGCCTCGTCACCTTGAGGTGGTTGTGGCTGTTCAATCATTTGTTCCATAGCTTGCTGAAAGTTTGAACTTGTAGATTAGTGACCAGATAAGTTACTAGTGAGACAAAAACAAACAAAGTAGGCTTCACGTTTATACATAACCTATTTTGGTGAACTACTGTAATACATTAGCATGTATTGTAGTGCCAACTACATAATAAAATCACTTTCAGAACATAGCATGCCTACTGTATTGTCTATTTCCTCACATTCGTTGACATGTAAGGATAAAGAGACATGGTTTAAAGTAGGATGAACATAGTATGACATCATTCATATCATGGGCAAACATATATAAAACAAACAGGCTATTATATCATTGTGTGGGCACGTGAACATCACAACTAGATTACAGATCAAGACCAAAAGAATATCCTTCATCTCTTTTAAACCGTGTAAGGTGAAATGATACGTTAAGACAATTGTGTATAAAGTGAACAGAGTAACTGACATTGGTTGCAAACCAAGCAGTTAAATGAACACGTCACAGTAAAAATCAGTTCAAAGGCAGGAGGAGTAAGGACTTACAACAGCGGCTTGAACTAGTGTGTTCATGTCCTTCATCTTGTTGGTGTGGCAATCCTTAAAGATTTGCACTGCATTCGGTTCAGGTTCTTTTTGGTCCGCATGGGCTATCCTCTGTATTTGGTACAAGTCAATATAGATACAATAATATGGCACAGAAAAAAGAAGGAAGTAGCAGCTATTTACAAGAGCCTCGCAGTGTGCAATATAGCTACGAGATCCTATTGTCTATTGGAATTTCACTTTATAACAGTTGGTCTTGTTCTTCATATAGTTAGCCTAGAAGAAGATACACTTGTAAGGCACATACGTAAATACAAGTTCAATATGTGATCTGATCAGATACATATACCCTACCTGATACTTCGGATCAGACCAGTGTTTAACAAGGGTTGTCCCGTCTTCATCTGTAATATATTCCACTAGAGATGTTTGGGCGTTTTCATTATTAGCCTTGCCTTCAAAGTGAGTTTTTCTAAGGTGATACCGATACTGTCGCAGAGCAGACTGAAAAACATGAGTGCATGCTTGTTTAGTTGCATCATCTTTGGGATCCAACTTGAACCTCATCTATTGAAAAAAGAATGTGAGTCTTATTAGGAGGAAGCTAGAAAGTATGGGACATAGCAAGACAATATTACAAATTGCGATGAATAACATTACTTACGGATAAATGGTCAAGGAAGGTGTTAAACTCGGTATCATCTTTCTCATTCCTGTACTGGATCCACGTTGGGAGGATACGTGCATGACACCTAACGGCAACGGATGCCTCTGATACTAAATTGGTTGACTCTGTAGCATCAAGTGGCCTTTTTAAATCTGCCTCAAAATGGATCTCCATTCTTCCTCCTTTAGATTTTGTTAATCAGTCAAGCATTATCCCTGATGTCTGTTTCCGCTTGCGCCGTGGTGCTAGTTCAACAATGAATATGGAAAGTGTTAGTGCAGGTCAAACTGTGAGAGTACATATAAAGGAGCATGCAACTGCAACTTGACTCGGTCAGTTACCGTCTTGGTGTTGATGCTCATGAGGTTCATCTGATCTTGCCAAGTCCTATTGTGTCAGCAGTGCTTCAGAAGTAGTGTTCGGTGTGAAGGCAGCTTGGGAACTGGCCAGTTGCGGAGCAAACAAACGAGTAAGTCATTGAGATGCCGGTACAGTTGAAGCAGATGCTGCAGCTGGTGGAGCAGGTGATACTGTGTTTGAGATTTACCCGGTGGACTTGGACCTTCTACTGCACTATAAGTACCATGTAACATACCAAAATTCTAAATTTTGGAATGTTATAATAAATAAATAGTTTTGATTGTTTGTTTGATTGTTGTGTGATTGATTGACTGAAAGTGAGTGAAATTTGAAACTTTTGAAAGTTAAATGAGAGGGAATAAAAGGACTTTCCCAAACTTTCATTTTGCTTTTATGATCTCCATGAATTCGAATTCATTTCATCACAAAACCCTAGAGAGAAGATGACATGACCTCTTCCATTTAAATAAATGAAAAGGGTTGTTGAAAATATTTGAATTTCATTTGAAAATATTTCAAAGTCAGAAACTTTAAGCAACTCCATGATTTTCATGAGAAAAGATAAAATGACTTCTTCAAAACATATGAAATATGAGTTGGAAGTTTAAAAGGATTAAATTTAAAGTCCTTTTGAAATTATTTTCAATTTGGAGTTATTTGGATTTTATTCAAATTATTTTTCTCCAAAAATAAAATATATGGAAAATAGGGTAACATGATTCCCTACATCAGAAAATTGGAGAGAGCTAAATTTGAAATTATTTTGGTATTTTTTTAAATGATTTTTATTGGGTTTTATTATAGCAGTAGCACTGTTTGAATTATTTGAATTTTTTAGGATTTTATTTGCCGTTAGTAAAATCTTCATGCTGTAGGAAATCTTTTTCTGAAAATTTTGATATATAATATGTCTATATAAATTTTTATTTTATTTCCGTTATTCAGTTTTCCTTTCTGTTTCTATTTTAAAAAAACTGTACGTGCGGCCCATAATTATTTGTCGCCCACGTGCGCTTCATAGTGGCATCGGGCGCCCCATCATTTTATTTTTTATTCTCTCCTAGATGGGCCAGGCCCAGCCAGCCTTTTTTTCACTTTGATCGATTTTTTTAAAAAAAACTACAGCGCGCGGCCGGGCCGAACTTTTAGCCCATGCGCATGATCTTTTTCAAATTTGATCTGCGTACGTATAGGTTTAGTCCCACATTGCCTAGCCTTTGACCCCTAAACCTCCTTTCCACCTATAAATATAGACTCATAGATCCTCCAAAAATCATCTGATTCGGGTTAAATCAATATTTTGGTTTGACTAGATTCACTAAAGAAAAATATATTTCTCCTCTCCGGCGGGACTTCTGGAAGTTGTCTTTTCTCTCCGAAGTCATTTTTTCTCTACCTTATAAAGGTATCTTTCTTCATATATACTTCCGTAGCTTATTATTTCTATACTAGTACGGTAGAATAATTAGATGAGTAAAATGCACTGGCGGTACTTGAACTTGAGAAGAAAGCACGCTTTGGTCACTGTACTTCAAAATACGACCAATACGGTCACTCAATACGCCTACATGTGATTATAGGGTCACTGTTCACCGTACGCCACTCGTCGCCGATCCATTTGACCACTTGTTGACCAATCCGAGGCGACAACTGGCGTTTGCGGGGTTTTTTTATGTAAATTAGCCCGGCGCATCTAATTTCATCCACCACCCTGAAATATCAGTGCTGAATCCCTAGTTCCCCACTCCCTCCCCCTGTTGCTTTCCGCCGAGGCCGACGCCCTCCCCCTGCTGCTTGCCACCGCTGCCGCCCCCCTCTTCCCTGCTGCTTGCCGCCGCCCTCTTCCAGCAGCTAGCCGCCGTCGCCGCCGCCCTCTTCACCACTCCGCCATGTCGACAAGCTCGGTTAGGTCATCGCTCGGCGGCCGTTCGGTGGTGGTGCCGCTCATAATATGCCCTTTTTGCCCTGCTCGTGTTAAGTTCTATGTGTCGAACATGGAGAAGCACGAGGGCTGGGTCTTCTACAGGTGTCTTGTTAGTGTAAGTGATTTTTGCCGTTGCCGTTTGCTAATTTTGGTGGATTTTTGTGGAAGTTGTGATGGTGATTTCTGGCGTCTGTTCTTTTCTTTTGATCTTCAGGACCATTTCTGGCATTGGGAGTTGGAGTACGTTGGCTACTTGCTGGATAATCACTTTCTCGTTGGCAATGAAGCCGTAGATGCATTAGGAGCTGCAGAGGATAAGAGGGAAGAGCTGATGTGAGCAAGGAATCAAAGATATGCAGGTGGAGGTGCAGTTGATCTTCCAGGCTTTGAAGATGGAAGAAGATATGCAGGTGGAGGTGCAACTCAAATGAGCAATCAGCAAGCAGAGGCACTCATAGGGTTAGCCAATCAAATATTGGTGATGATGAAGGCACTGGTGGCAGCACTCATTGTAGTTGCAGTGCTGCTAGCCATTTCTATGCTGAAGAAGTGATGGAGTTGATGCAGTGTTTCCAGTAGCATGCTGCCTAGTTTGTTAGGAGATGAACTGGTAGTTGATGCCTAGTTTGTTATGTGATGCTTTTGCATTGTAAGTTTGAAGTTGATGTAGTTTCCAGTTTGCAGCTGTAGTTGATGTAGTTATCCAGCATTCTAAGTGATGCTTTTGCCACCATGTAAGCAAGTGTCTATCTTTTACTGCAAATGGAAGTTAATTTGGCAAGTGTCTATCTTTTACTGCAAATGCAAGTTGATTCTGTGTACATCTTGCTGTCATATGAAGTTAATGTGGTGCAAGTTATCATCTTGCTGTCATATGAAGTTAATGTTTGAAGCTGTTGATACTGTCATATGAAGATATGAAGTTAATATTGTCATATATGAACATATGCATAACCAGTAACATGCATAACCAGTAATGTTGTCATATGAAGATAGGAAGCAGCATCAAAGTTATGGTTTGCCAACAATATCAGAACATAACATATCTGGGAAGTACCAACAATTCAGAACATAACCAGTATTCAGTTACAAAATGATCTGGGAAGTACCAAAAATTCAGAACATATCCAGCATTCAGTTACAAAATGATCAACAATTGATCCATACTCATGTGTACACATCAGTATGGATCAATTATAACATTTCTCATGCCTTGGAGTTTAAGAAGTACATCATCTGAAGATGTCAAACATTGGAGTGCCTCTGGTATTACTGGGAAGCACAAGATCATCATCTGAATCAGGCTCTAGACCTGCAGGCCTCTTGCCAAGAGCAATACCTATTAGCCTCATTTCCTCCTTCCTAGCCTCAGCAGCAGCTACCCTGTCTGCTCTTTTTCTTGCTGCTGCAGCTTCTTTCTCTGCTCTCTTCTTGGCTGCAGCTTCCTCCTTTTCAGCCTTCTTCTGAGCTTGCTGCCTTGCTTTATTCTCAGCAGCCACATCTTTCTTGGTCTCCATAATGATCTGCCTTGTCTCTTCCTTAGCCTTCTTTGCTATGGCAGCTTCTTCTTTTCTCTTCTCTCTCTTCTCAGCTTGTGATTGCCTCTTCCTCTCTGCTTCCAATGCTTTCTTCTCCTCTTGCTGATGTCTCTTCCTGGCAGCTTCCTCTGCTTTCTTTTGCTGTTCCTCCCTTCTTGCTGCAAGAAGTGCTTCCTTCTTATCTTCCAGTTCTTTGTCTCTCTGCCTCTTGAGGAGAAGCAATTTTTTGGCCAAGTCACCTTGCTGGATTGTGCTTGAGCTCCCATTGTTGCTGGATTGTGCTGGAGCTCCCATGGTTTGATTGAGCATGGCCCTTGCAGCACATATGAAAGTTGATTCTGGTATAGGCCCTGATGCAACCACTCTTGGCAGAGGCCTCTGGATGGCAAAAGTACATATGAAAGTTCAGAATAACATGTTTATCTATGAACTTAACATCAATTACATGAAAGAAGCACATTAACTTACATTTTGAACCATATGATCAACCATAAGATCTTCTATGACATGATTTTCTGGAGAGTTGTGCTCCTGTTGAAGTGCAAGTAATTTTGAATCATATCTTTGCAATGTGTATGATTAGGCAACAGTGCTAGAAAACCTACAGTAGAAATGATGAAAGACATACCTGAGTAATGACTTGCTCATCATCTCCTACATTTGGAGCACCTTCTGCATTACTAGCTTCCACATTTGGATCAACTTCTGCATTTGGAGCACCTTCTGCATGTGGTTGTGGTGGAGCTTGCACATTTGGAGGGGGCAGACCAGCCTTGAGGTACTTACAGCCTTTGATGTTGCGGTCTGGCTCTCCACAATAGTTGCAATGCATGTTCACACCCATGCCTTGACATTTTTTGGCCACCATTGCTGCAAGAAACTTCATGTGGGGCCTTTCTTCTACTCTTGCATGGTCTGCCTACCTGCTTGGTGTACAATGGTGGCTTAATTGGGGGTCCATTCATCCTCTCCCATTATGTCTTATCTCTGCAGGGGTAGATGATGTTCTTGTATGCTTTCTTGAACATCCCAACAGAATAGCATTGGTTAACTAGTAGGAGGGGATCAACTCTCTCATGTCTAGCACATGCTATAACATGTACACATGGTGTGCCACCCTTCTGCCACCTCTTGCAGCTACACTCATTACTGTGCCAGTCAACAATGTAGTCAGTCCCTCTATCACCAACCTGAAAGACTCCATCACCAGCCCCATCAACATAGCATGTGTTTGCCCATTCAGTTAGCTTATCAACCTTTTTCTTGATCTTAGGGCATATGTCTCCTTTCATGTTATCTCCTTCTATCTGCTTGGTGTAGTGCCTCTGCATCAATTGTTGTTTAATTCTTTCAAGCATTGATAATATTGGTAGCTCCCTAGCATCTAATATGTACCTATCCATGTAAATGACACATCACTAAATATTTGAATAGAGTAACAGCTAGCATATGAGAACATGAGAGAAGTTGGTTCTTACTTGTTAAATACTTCACAATTGTTGTTGAGCAAGATATCACACTTGGGTAGATCACTTTGAAATGCCCTAACCCAAGTGTTAGGTTCAAGCTCATGCAACCATTTGTAGGCATCCAAGTTAATTTCCTTCATCTCAATCATGTACTGCTCATACTTCATAGTAGTGTTGCTTCTTGCTATCTTCCAAAGTTGATTCTTTAGTACATCACCTTTGAATTGCTGCTGGAAGTTTTGCCACATGTGCCTCACACAGAACCTATGTTCTGACTGTGGAAACAGCTCATCTACAACATTTATTAGGCCCTGCAAAATAAGTAACAACTCCTTCATATGGTGCCGAACTAAATGAAAGAAGGTCATCTACAGCAAGTTATGAAGATCAACATCATTTACCTTTTGTTTATCAGACATAATAGTCCATGGGGTGGTGTTGATGATGCCTAGATCATTCTTAAGCCTCTCAAGGAACCAACACCAGTTGGGCTTGTCCTCCACTTCAACCACAACAACAACAATAGGGAAAATACAATCATTTGAGTCAATTCCCACAGCAGTTAGTAGCTGTCCTCTATACCTAGTCTTAATATGACATCCATCAAGGAATATCATTGGCCTACACCCCCGAAGAAAACCTCTTTTGCAAGCATCAAGGCACATATATGCTTTGCAGAACCTTGCTTGATCATCAAGTTGGACAAAAAAGGAGCTGCCTGGGTTACTTCTCCTAAGTTCATTTCCATAGTCCCATAGCAAATTGTATTGGGCCTCTTCATCAGCATATATAATCTTCATTGCTATCCTTCTAGCTCTTTGCAACTTGATCCTAGATGGTGTCATATGCCATTCCTTCTGAACTACTCTTGAAAAGTTCCTCAGATTCATATCTTGGTCAACTCTAAAGCTCTCAAGGTACTTGTGTGCTAAGAAAGGAGCAGTGAAAGCCTTGATCTTCCACTTCTTGGTACATGTGTGTTCATGTACATATTTCTTGACCATGAAACACTTTGTCCTACTACCATAAGGGGCCCAAAGGTACCAAGTACAATCCTCATCACAAGTTGCCTTCACCCTTTTCTTGTCATTTACAGGGAGCTTCACATCAACTCTGTTCTTGCAACTGTATTCCTTGATTGCTTTCCTGAGTAACTCAACAGTCTGGAAGACTTGCCAAACATGAAATTTGGGGCAGTGTAGGTCCTCAGCTCTAAATGCCTTGAACTTCATGTAAATTTCTTCATCATCTGAGTCAGGGGCCCACAAGTCATCTCCTTCTGACTCATACAACTCATCTCAGGATCATGTGATTCTTTCTCATTTCCTTTAACAGGCACTTTGTTTTTTTGTTCCTTCTGCTTCTCTTTCAACTTTCTGTCTTCAGGCTCATCCATATCCACATTATCAACATACAGATCATCATCACCATCACTAATATCATAATCACTGTCCACTATGGCCCCAGGATCAAAGTCAGAGTCATCTGAATCACTCTCATTTGTTTCCATTTCATAACTAGCTGCTCCAGATGAGTTACACTGTCTGCTTTTCCTTTTGAAGTATCTTCCTCTAACACCTTCACCTTGACCTTCAACATCATCATCATCACCATTTCTTGCTGTCTGAATCACAACTGGCTCCTCCACACTAACATCTTCACTCACATAAGATGCTTTCCTTTTTGCAAACACATAGTTGCTTACACCATCATCTTCTGCATGCTCTGGAGGATACACTACCTGTATAGGAATTGGGTGTGGCACATTTGCATCTTCAGGCTCAACATCAATATCTGCAATTTCTGGCTCATTTGGTTTACTCTTGGAAGGACTAAACACTTGAGGTAGCTGCCTTATTGGGAAATTGACCACATCATCTTCTGTCAGGTTAGCATTCAAACTGTCCTCATGGTCAAGGTACAAACTAAATGAGTAATGCCCAATTGACACAAATGTGAGCATCTGATCTGTGTCACTATCTCCTCTGATTTCTCTCAACCCATTCCTATTGATTGACATAATGGGAATGCAGTAATATACCTTCAGCCTGCCTGTCATCTCCCATCCTATCTCTTCAACTAGGTTTTCAACCATGATTGGAGACCAAGTATCTGCATCTACTTCATCGTACCACAGTTGATGACCATTGACATATGAACGATTGCTACCTTGCCCAAGGAAATAACCACCATGGTTAAACTGAGCTGAAAACTTCCTGCTGCGCTTGTCTGCATACATGAAAACAGAGCACAACAGAGTTTCAGAATTTCTGTTCCACATAAACTGCAAGAAATAGATGCAAGATACCAACTTTCAGTATGTAATTCACCTATACAACCAACATCTTCAACATGCACCAAAATATAGCACCTTTCAGCACCAAATAACCTACAAACAACCACCTTCTCCAAACCCAAAACCCTATAGGCAGAAACCCCCAAATCATGGTCGAAAACCCTAGGCAAATCTCCAAAATACAGATGGGCATATCTGACTAACAAACACACCATCCACAATGCCCACCTCCAAATTTCGACCCTGTAGCTTACAGCGCAAGAACCATGGCGGGGCGATGTGAGGGCTTACTATAGTTGGGCGGCGGAGCACGATCGGGGCGACGAACAGGCGACATCGCGATGAAACAGCTCCAGCGATGAGATGCGCCGTGCCTGCGCGGCGGCTCTCGCCCTTGTGCAGTGACTCCGGTGGTGGTGGTGCGGTGCGTTGCCGCCGACGATCACCCTTCCCTCCTCCCCTTTCGTTAGGATCGAAGCCGAATGGACAAGAAGCTGGAGGAATTACAGAGCCAGCCAAGGGTTTCCTTGTAAAAAGCCCAGGAGAACCCCCACAAACGCCAGCTGTCGCCTCGGATTGGTCAACAAGTGGTCAAATGGAGCGGCGACGAGTGGCGTACGGTGAACAGTGACCGTATAATCATGTGTAGGCGTATTGAGTGACCGTATTGGTCGTATTTTGAAGTACAGTGACCAAATCATGCTTTCTTCGCAAGTTCAAGTACCGCCAGTGCATTTTACTCTAATTAGATTATCAATTAGTATCTGTATTTATACATTAGACATAGAATTCTCTCAGCCGTAGTTATTTTTCTCCCGTAAAATAGCTTGGCCCTGATTTTTCAAATAGCCGTAAATTTTTACTCGTTCATCCAAATTAGATGAAACCAGCGCCTATAGTTTTGTCTTGTTTTCACCTATCCAGTGAACCTGTCACATCAACTTTTTGAAATTTTCAAATTTCGAAATTTGTTCAGATTCATATTCAAACTTCTTTTGATCATAACTCGAGTATTATAACTCCGATTTAATTGATTCTTTTTGCTAATCGAAGCTCTTGACCTAAACTTTCTGATAAGGCCAAATTCGCTTAATTTTGGTACTGTTAGAATTTTTTTTCTGTTGCAAGAGTTGTTTGCTTGTTTTCGAAGTTTTCCGAGATCTTTTCTTCGATTCTTTTGCATGAGTGCTTATGTATGCAATTGCTTGCTTACGATAGATTGACCGGAGTATGACGAGTAGAACTATCAGGAGTTATGAGTGCGAATCATCTTCATCAACAATACAAGGCAAGTTCACACTTTGATCATACTCTTCATACCCAGTTTTTATGCATTAGTTTCAACCCTCAAACATTGCATGAGTAGGATTGATAACATGTGGGTATTGGGAAGTAGTTGATGAGGTAGGAACCTATTGTCCTACATTCAAACCTTGGGAGTTACTTCTATGTTATGCTCATATTGCTCTGCTATGCTCGTAAACGTGGATTGGTTGAGTGTATTCATGACAGACGTGAGAGTTATCATTAATGGTTAACTTAAGGTGGCTACTTTAATACACATCTGGGTGGATTGGTTGGGGCACCCTGGGGATATACCAGTGGTTTTCCCGGACACCTGGGGATATACCAACGTTGTCCTAGGAGACCCCGGGGTACCCGTGTGATCATCCTATGGTTCGCCACCCAAGCTCAAAGGGATCATAAGATTATTCATGCTAGAAACTTCCGTGTGCAGCCACAAGATATTATGGGCTCTAGCATAGTTGAGTATGTTGCATGACCTCTTTCAGTGGTAGGCTAGCAGATGTAGGGGATGTAGGTTGGTACTGTCTACCCAGAGTAAAGAGTTAATGCTTCTGAAAGACTGTGTCTCGATCATCTGTTTCTCAAACACCATGTAGTGCGAGAAATCCAACGGAGGAGATGGAGTCTTGTGGGGAAAAGTGCGCAAACCTCTGCAGAGTGTACAAACTAATCATGATTAGCCGTGTCCCCGGTTATGGACATCTTGAGTATCTGGTTATTGAATTATCATGTTGATCTCATCACTCTACTTAATTAATAATTTGTTGGGTTGTTCACTTTTAATTGGGATTGAGTTGGGGATATACCTTCTCAATATTTTCAAACAACTATATAGTTAAATAAAATTATTCCTTTGCAGTAGGGAAAAATTGGCTTTTCGCAAAAACATGTTAACCGTAGAGCTTCCACCAACCAAATATGCATGTAGTGATAGTTATTATTCATCATTATCCTATGGTGTGAATTTGCCAGTACATTCAATGTACCAACCCTTTGTGGCTGCAACGTCTCATGTTGAAGGAATCTTACGACGAGTAAGTGATACGTTAGGGTTACGATTTCTACACTCAACTTTGCCGTTGGTGTTGATGGGAATCCACAACCTTGTTGTTACTTACGCTATTTGGATTGAGGTAATGGTATTTATGTTACTTTATACATGTGATTTACCTCTGTTATAAATCCTCGAGTACTGTGTGTGTCAGCATACCGATCCAGGGATGACACTTAAGCATAGAGACTTGACCGTCTGAGGTCGGGTCGCTACAAGATGGTATCAGAGCACATGTTGACTGTAGGACGTTTCCCCTAGAAACTGGCCAGCCCATAGGAAAGATTTTCTCTAAAACTTCATTTTCAAAAAAAATCTTTTACCTCTTCTCTCTTCTGAGATTATTCAAATATCCCCTTTTAGTGAGACCATACCCCTTTCCCCTTTTGACCATGCGAAGATTCGACTGATGAGACCACTCCAAGAAGGACAAGATATCGGACAACTAAGACCACTTTGAAATGAAGAGAATTTTACCGTGCATTATAATAATGGAAACTACAACGGTTGAAGACTCCGAAGACTAGGAGAATTTGAAGGCTCTGAAGAATTTCCAGATTTGTATGAACTAGGAAAGCTACCCTTATGCAACTTGGCAGACTATGGAAGCTGTCAATAACCGAGATCAAGGTGTATTGGAGAAAGACCGGAACATGAAGCAATAGAACTCAAAGTTTTGTCAAGGAAACCCTAAGGCAGGAGATATCAACTATGGAATGATAGCTCATGGAAATGACAAGAGAAGAAACACGGCTATCCATGATGTTATCACCCGCTTATGCTATTGTCACCGTGCTGAGTTAAGCATGCATTTCTTCGGAAGGATTGGATGGTAGAAGGCTGATGGAGCACCTATCAGCAAGAGATGAAGTTCTAATCTTAGCTGGTGTATCACCAGGATCTGGAGTATGACCTCAAGAAGTTTAAGATGGATCTTCAGGAAGCCGTATTTGACAAGGAAAGTACTTCGTGAAGAACTCAGGACTCAGAAGCTGAAAGTAGCCAAGCTGGAGGAGTAAAACCTCGAGATACCGGAGATTCGTCGGGAACCGAAGGACAGTAGGACCATGGTTCATGCCAAGGATGTTGAAACCCAGAAGTGTGGAACGCAACTCCAGAAATATTAAGGTACGTCATGAGAGACCTTGCGTCAACAGAAATGATCAGGCAAAAGAACTTGAGAAGGACAAGCACGGTCGGAAGAAGCCATCGGAGACATGAACAAGACTTGAAGAGTTGGTGACTTTGAAGATTTATTGACCTTTAGAAGACCAAACCCCTGTTATATACTTACGTTAGATGCGACGTTTGTGAGCTGTCATTTGTTTGTTGTTTTTTCGACAGCCACAAATAAAATATGTCTTTTCAAAACTATTGTTTGCATTATGTGTATCCCTCTCTATCTCTCTTATCCCACCCCAAAACCCATGGACCCAATAGAGGATGAATGGAGATGAACTCACCTTTCCGGGACCGAAGTCAATTGGAGACGGACCGATGGATTTAGAACATGGAAGATCACATGAAGAATAATACTATAGCCGGAAAGTATATGACCCAACATGCTCTTCGGTACTTTGAAAGAGGTGCTGCTACTTGGTGGAGGATGTACCTAACCCTCAATGGATGGCAAGGAGTAACCACTTGGGAAGAATTTAAGTTGACTCTGCTAAAGTCTCAGCTTGTGTCCCAGAAGTTGAAGCCTTATGGAAATTGTATGAAGAAACCTTGTGCATGCAAGCTTTGTGGAGAAATAGGACACAACCATAAAGAACACAAGGATGAATGCCCTAATTGTGAAGGAAGTCACCCAGCTAAAGAAGGCCCAACTAGGCAGACCACTTGTTTCTTGTGTGAAGGGACCACCCGCTACCCTGCTCAGTGTCACATTTACCCCATGGTACAAAGAACCGTACAGCCAAAGAAAGAAGCAATGAAAGGAGCCCTCATGGAAATTTTAGAAGAACTTGTGATGAAGAAAGAGGTGGAGGACACACCTGAGGAAGACCCAATTAAACCCTGCACTAAGTCATGCTATTCATGTGGAGAAGAAGGACACATCTTCCAAAATTTTCTGAATGGGGATCTAGTAGAATTCCCGACAGAGGAAGTAGAGTATGACCCATAGGAAATAGAAGCCTTGATTGGAACAGAAAAGTCCAGGAAGAGAAATAGATTGGAATCCAGGAAGGACCTGGGTCATATCACCTGTTTCAGGTGCAAGGAGTCAGGGCACTACTTCAGCAGTTGCCCAAAAAGGAAGCCGAGGACCCAAGGAGGCTATGTAGTCATAAGGAAACCACGAGACTTGTCGGAAGTAATATGGTTTCGTTGTAATGAAGCAGGGCATTTTGCCAGAGATTGTCCCAAGGAGAAGGAGACTTGTGATAATTAGTTGTGTCTGTGAGAAGTATAGTAGTAGTAGTGGGAACAACTCTTTTATATTGAGGTGTTGAGTTGAGGCATGTAATGGAAGTGCAGGAGATTGTAATAACCCGAGAGTAAATGAAGCTAGCATCGTTGGTACTGATTTGGATTTTAGGAGTTGTTACTCTATGAAGAAATATTTTGACCATTTTCGAGGATATGAGAAATATGGTCTATGGATGAGTTTGTGCATTTCAAGGGTGGTAGTACCCTATGAGGACACTTGACCTCTGGAAGGATTATGATATTCCACGGAGTGGACTTTGGACAAAATAAGTACGAGTTTTACCTCGATATGTGGGATAACCCAAGGGTATGAAGGGATGAAGTACTATTGGATATAAATGAGGTATGATGTTGGTATTATGGAGCAATGGTGACTCTATGATGAGTCTGAGTAATCACATCTTAGTTTGGTACCAATAGAAGGAAGGAGACAGTACAATTGGATGGATTTAAGAATGCTAGGAAGCTAGATGTTGAGATAATGATTAGTTTACCCCGATGATGAGTTCAAGGTTTACAAGTGATGAGATGGGCCATAACCCACAGGCCCCAGGACCTGCCAATAAGCAAGCACACTCTTGCTGAAGGAAAAACCCTGGAAGAAGTTACGTTTATCAACAGACGATCTTATAGGAGTAACGCAAAAATCTGAGAGTTGTGAAGGAACGATAGATGTTTTGTTTGGCTTGCAGAATCCATGGATGATCCGAACTTAGTTCATCGACAAGAGAAATTCTGCAATGCTTGTGAGGATGAACGAGTGTTTAGAATGCGAGATTCGCTAAACCGTATACAAGGTAATGATTTGGGTGCGGGATGGATTGATCACCATACCGACTTACTCTTATTATTCGCCTTGCTATACGGGATGGTAAATCTGAGTGACATACCCATAATAGAGAGACGACGATCAAAGTCTTGTTTGAACCTTAGAATGGTACGGCAATTTTTTTCCCTTGTATAGGGCAGCTGTTGCCAATCGTAGGATATACGGTGAGGTTCAACCCAGACCCATTTCCTGCAGGAGAAACCATAAATTGTTGACCACCATGAGATATCGATAGTTGTTTAGTATTGGCGCCAGACTCGTCAGCTAAGAACACCCAGTCATGGAATAACCTTACCAAGATGAAATGGACACAGGAATTGAGGAAAAGGTTATGCCACTACCAGAAGAGCCCAGAGTAGGAATTTTCCCGAGAATCTGAGAAGGCCGACACTGTCAAGAATAAGGACGGAGTATATGAGTATTGATGGAACTGTAACAATGCTTCTAAGGGTGGTAGCACCCCAGACCCCCTATGACGATCAATGGATTTTGAGAAGACCCCGAACCTAACCTATTTCTTGCTAGCCTCTCCGAATCTCGAGGACGAGATTCATTTTAAGGGTGGCAGGTTTGTAACATCCCAGAATTCTAAATTTTGGAATATTATAATAAATAAATAGTTTTGATTGTTTGTTTGATTGTTGTGTGATTGATTGACTGAAAGTGGGTGAAATTTGAAACTTTTGAAAGTTAAATGAGAGGGAATAAAAGGACTTTCCCAAACTTTCATTTTGCTTTTATGATATCCATGAATTCAAATTCATTTCATCACAAAACCCTAGAGATAAGATGACATGACCTCTTCCATTTAAATAAATGAAAAGGGTTGTTGAAAATATTTGAATTTCATTTGAAAATATTTCAAATTCAGAAACTTTAAGCAACTCAATGATTTTCATGAGAGAAGATAAAAGGACTTCTTCAAAACATATGAAATATGAGTTGGAAGTTTAAAAGGATTAAATTTAAAGCCCTTTTGAAATTATTTTCAATTTGGAGTTATTTGGATTTTATTCAAATTATTTTTCTCCAAGAATAAAATATATGGAAAATAGGGTAACATGATTCCCTACATCAGAAAATTTGAGAGAACTAAATTTGAATTTATTTTGGTATTTTTAAAATGATTTTTATTGGGTTTTATTATAGAAGTAGCACTGTTTGAATTATTTGAATTTTTGAGGATTTTATTTGACGTTAGAAAAATGTTCATGCTGTAGGAAATCTTGTTATGAAAATTTTGATATATAATATGCCTATATAAATTGTTATTTTATTTTTGTTATTCAGTTTTCCTTTTTGTTTCTATTTAAAAAAAACTGTACGTGCGGCCCACAATTATTTGTCGCCCACGTGCGCTGGATAGTGGCATCGGGCGCCCCATCATTTTATTTTTTCTTCTCTCCTACATGGGCCAGGCCCAGCCAGCCTTTTTTTTCACTTTGACCGAATTTGTTTTTTTTAAACTACAGCGCCCGGCCGGGCCGAACTTTTAGCGCATGCGCATGATCTTTTCCAAATTTCATCCATACGTATAGGTTAGTCCCACATTGCCTAGCCTTTGACCCTTAAACCTCTTATTTCCACATATAAATATAGACCCATAGAGCCTCAAAAAATCATCCGATTCGGATTAAATCAATATTTTGGTTTGACTAGATTCACTAAGGTATCTTTCTTCATATATACTTCCGTAGCTTATTATTTCTAAACTAGTACGGTAGAATAATTAGATTATCAATTAGTCTTTGTATTTATACATTAGACATAGAATTCTCTCAGCCGTAGTTATTTTTCTCCCGTAAAACAGCTTGGCCCTGATTTTTCAAATAGCATAACTTTTTACTCGTTCATCCGATAAAACCAGCGCCTATAGTTTCGTCTTGTTTTCACCTATCCAGTGAACCTGTCACATCAACTTTTTGAAATTTTCAAATTTTGAAATTTGTTCAGATTCATATTCAAACTTCTTTTGATCGTAACTCGAGTTTTATAACTCTGATTTAATTGATCTTTTTGCTAATCGAAGCTCTTGACTTAAACTTTCTGATAAGGCCAAATCTAACATTCTTAAGAAGTTGCTCCCCACTACAAGGCATTCTCTTAACATGCAGATAGTCCACCTCAGCATTGCCATGTCATCACCTTTTTCTTTTGAGGAATTGTCATTTGATCACTTCAGTTACAGATAAGAACCAACGCGAACATTCTCTGATTGACTCTCTCTCTCACCAGTTCCTCTTCGGCCTCTTCCTACCCCCCAATAATCCCCCAATTAACTCCTCTACCCATTGATTTCCATCACCATAATCTCCCCAATTAAATTCTCTCCCCATTGATTTCCGTCACCTATTCCTATTCATCTTCTCCATCAAATAAGTTCATGAGTAACAGAAAATTCCATCTTCACCACAGCGATTGGAAGCGCATCGACCATCGTATGGCCTAGATAGCTGCTGCCCCTAGCCGTCCACCCCACGAGGGTCATCTGCCGCTGCCCATCCCCCACCCGCCTCCCCGTCTGGATCATGCAGGTCGCTGCCATCGACCAGCACGCCTGAAGGAAATATGCCCTAGAGGCAATAATAAAGTTATTATTTATTTCCTTATATCATGATAAATGTTTATTATTCATGCTAGAGTTGTATTAACCGGAAACATAATACATGTGTGAATACATAGACAAACAGAGTGTCACTAGTATGCCTCTACTTGACTAGCTCGTTAATTAAAGATGGTTATGTTTCCTAACCATAGACATGAGTTGTCATTTGATTAACGGGACCACATCATTAGGAGAACGATGTGATTGACTTGACCCATTCCATTAGCTTAGCACTTGATCGTTTAGTATGTTGCTATTGCTTTCTTCATGACTTATACATGTTCCTATGACTATGAGATTATGCAACTCCCGTTTACCGGAGGAACACTTTGTGTGCTACCAAACGTCACAATGTAACTGGGTGATTATAAAGGTGCTCTACAGGTGTCTCCGAAGGTACTTGTTGGGTTGGCGTATTTCGAGATTAGGATTTGTCACTCCGATTGTCGGAGAGGTATCTCTGGGCCCACTCAGTAATGCACATCACTATAAGCCTTGCAAGCATTGTAACTAATGAGTTAGTTGCGGGATGATGTATTACGGAACGAGTAAAGAGACTTGCCGGTAACAAGATTGAACTAGGTATTGAGATACCGACGATCGAATCTCGGGCAAGTAACATACCGATGACAAAGGGAACAATGTATGTTGTTATGCGGTTTAACCGATAAAGATCTTCATAGAATATGTGGGAGCCAATATGAGCATCCAGGTTCCGCTATTGGTTATTGACCGGAGACGTGTCTCGGTCATGTCTACATTGTTCTCGAACCCGTAGGGTCCGCACGCTTAAAGTTCGATGACGGTTATATTATGAGTTTATGTGATTTGATGTACAGAAGGTAGTTGAGAGTCCCGGATGAGATTAGGGACATGACGAGGAGTCTCGAAATGGTGGAGACGTAAAGATCGATATATTGGACGACTATATTCGGACATTGGAAAGGTTCCGAGTGATTCGGGTATTTTTCGGAGTACCAAAGAGTTACGGGAATTCGCCGGGGAGTATATGGGCCTTATTGGGCTTTATGGGAAAGAGAGAGGAGAGGTTGCGCCCCCCCAAGGCCTAGTCCGAATTGGACTAGGGGGAGGGGCTGCGCCCGCTCCTTCCTTCTCTTCTCTTTCCCCTTTCCTTGACTCCTACTCCTACTACTTGGAAGGGGGGGGGGGAATCCTACTCCCGGTGGGAGTAGGACTCCTCCAAGGGCTCGCCATAGAGAGGGCCGACCCTCCCCCTCCTCCACTCCTTTATATACGGGGGCAGGGGGCACCCCAAGGACACAACAATTGATCGTTTGATCTTTTAGCCGTGTGCGGTGCCCCCCTCCACCATAGTCCACCTCGATAATACTGTGGCGGTGCTTAGGCGAAGCCCTGCGTCGGTAGAACATTATCATCGTCACCATGCCGTCGTGTTGACGAAACTCTCCCTCAACACTCGGCTGGATCGGAGTTCGAGGGACGTCATCGGGCTGAACGTGTGCTGAACTCGGAGGTGCCGTGCGTTCGGTACTTGATCGGTCGGGTCGTGAAGACGTACAACTACATCAACAGCGTTGTGCTAACGCTTCCGCTTTCGGTCTACGAGGGTACGTGGACACACTCTCCCCTCTCGTTGCTATGCATCACCATGATCCTGTGTGTGCGTAGGAATTTTTTTGAAATTACTACGTTATCCAACAACGCCGTCGCCAGCCACTTGACCATCGGTGCTACCCTCGACCAAGCTGTTGCGCGCGCCACTTGCCCCAATCTTACCGTGTGCCACCGCTAGCAATATTCCCGAGCTCCTGCCGTCAATGCAGCTACATGTCACGTGACACGCCGACAGCCTCACCAATCCTCAGTCGCGAATCCAGCTCCTCCTACACCGATCAGTGCCCGCTGATTCGATCTCCCCCTGCTGGCCAGTCTCCTTCAGCGCCACCGGGCTTGGCTCCCACCCTCCTCACTCACACCCATGGAGCAGCGCTTGCCCAACGCGACCAGCTTCACATGTGTCAGCGGCCCCACCCTTCCCCACCGACCAGACTACTTCTTCCTCCTTGATCTAAAGACGGCGAGCTGGAGCCTGGAGGATCCCACTACTGTGTCCCGTTTCTTCTCTGGTAAAGCTCTTATTTTCTTCTAAATAATGCATTTGTCAAGTTCTTGCGCTGCCAAAATCTCGGATTGCATAGAGCTGTAGCCATGGCGGTGATATTGTCTGACTATGAAGATCAGAGGCGGAGCCATATTTGGAGCATACTCTGGGCTGGCAATTGTAAATTTTCTTTGTGACGTTAATCAACACATGTTCTCTTATCTATATACATCTTTTACTGGTCCTATAAGTGATACTGCAGAGTTACCATGTTACATGACTTTCACAGAAACATGAATACGGGAGTACATTTGTTTTGGGACAGGGTGAATTTATTAGGAGGAGACATACCAGTAAGTACTATCTTACCTTAATCCCTGATTATATCACTCAAATTAGTCTTGCCGTGCTATTTATTTGCTCTCTTAATGTATGTTACTCTCATACAAGTTATAGTGCTCGGAGAAATTTGGAGTTCTCACCGCCTGCTGGTACGCAATCTTCCTACTTACTGTGAAGCTATCCTATATAATTTTATGATTATTATTTTCCCATGCCTTATGTAATTATGTTTGTAGAGAATGAATCTTTGCATTATTTGTCATCCATTGATACATCTTTATTGGTTGTTCTTCTGGATTATTGTTAAATTGTGCTATCTAATTTCCTACATCAGGATAGTGAAACATGGATGGTTATGGTACATGGAAGGCTGGAGTTTCATTATTCATCTTCCCATGCGCAACATCAAAACAAAACCAAAATATAACATCATATTGTAGACAAATTATTGAGCACTGCAGGTTGTTTCACTGGCTCTATGGGATATCGTGCACACTTCATGTTTAATACCTCCCTTCCAGTTGTGAAAAACCTATTGCCTCACTATCGTGTCTCGCTTTTGTAGGAGATCTTGCAGCTTCCACTCATCGGCGATCTTAATGGAGTGGCTATGAACCAAAATATGAAGAGTATTCTCCCATTTTAGCTTCTTTGAGGAATCAGCAAGGCCAAGTACAACACAACTTCTAATTGTTGCCTTGCTATGAAGGAAAACGTAAAATCATATGAGTATGGAATTTCTAGACAGGGTGCACCTACAGATATAAGTCTTTCAAAAAAGTTATCATGCCAATATAAATAAATAAAATTTAGTTTTGTTTCTGTACAATATTGCTTCCTTAGCAATTAAAAGAACTATATCAATGTATGCTATTCATGATGCCTCTTTGGATGTTTGAAACATATATCTCAACTAAATTCTCATGTGTGATCCATGTGTACTATCATATGCCCATACTTTATTTTTCCAGTTTTTAAGATTTGGCCACACAAATTTGAAATTCTTTGTAGGTGAACAAATGTCTCATTTGGAGCAACTGTATGCTAACCAAGTGTACCAGAATTACTTCAATGCTCCCTAAATCCAACATAGTTACTTGGGAGATGAATCGGTGCACATTACTGATAATTCTCTTTATGTTTGTGTAGAAATATATTTGTCCAGTATTTCAAATGTAAATATCAACATTCCATTGGATCTCCAAAATCAAAATTTAAAATGTAAATGTACAGTATATGTATTTCTTTGAATCTGCTCATGGAAAGCAAAAAGTCCCGCAGCAACGCACGGGGTATCATCTAGTTCACTTAATTTTGGTACTGTTAGAAATTGTTTTCTGTTGCAAGAGTTGTTTGCTTGTTTTCGAAGTTTTCCGAGATCTTTTCTTTGATTATTTTGCATGAGTGCTTATGTATGCAATTGCTTGCTTACGATAGATTGACCGGAGTGTGACGAGTAGAACTATCAGGAGTTATGAGTGCGAATCATCTTCATCAACAGTACAAGGCAAGTTCACACTTTGATCATACTCTTCATACCCAGTTTTTATGCATTAGTTTCAACCCTCAAACATTGCATGAGTAGGATTTATAACATGTGGGTATTGGGAACTAGTTGATGAGGTAAGAACCTATTGTCCTGCATTCAAACCTTGGGAGTTACTTCTATGTTATGCTCATACTGCTCTGCTATGCTCGTAGACGTGGATTGGTTGAGTGTATTCATGATAGATGTGAGAGTAATCATTAATGGTTAACTTAAGGTGGCTACTTTAATACACATCTGGGTGGATTGGTTGGGGCACCCTGGGGATATACCAGTGGTTTGCCCGGACACCTGGGGATATACCAGCGTTGTCCTAGGAGATCCCGGGGTACCCGTGTGATCATCCTATGGTTCGCCACCCAGGCTCAAAGGGATCATAAGATTATTCATGCTAGAAACTTCCGTGTGCAGCCACAAGATATTATGGGCTCTAGCATAGTTGAGTATGTTGCATGACCTCTTTCAGTGGTAGGCTAGAAGATGTAGGGGATGTAGGTTGGTACTATCTACCCAGAGTAAAGAGTTAATGCTTCTGAAAGACTGTGTCTCGGTCATCCGTTTCTCAAACACCATGTAGTGCGAGAAATCCAACGGAGGAGATCGAGTCTTGTGGGGAAAAGTACGCAAACCTCTGCAGAGTGTACAAACTAATCATGATTAGCCGTGTCCCCGGTTATGGACATCTTGAGTATCTGGTTCTTGAATTATCATGTTGATCTCATCATTCTACTTAATTAATAATTTGTTGGGTTGTTCACTTTTAATTGGGATTGAGTTGGGGATATACCTTCTCAATATTTTCAAACAACTGTGTAGTTAAACAAAATTTATTCCTTTGCAGTAGGGAAAAATTGGCTTTTCGGAAAAACATGTTAACCGTAGAGCTTCCACCAGCCAAATATGCATGTAGTGATAGTTATTATTCATCATTATCCTATGGTGTGAATTTGCTAGTACATTCAATGTACTGACCCTTTGTGGCTGCAACATCTCATGTTGCAGGAATCTTATGACGAGTAAGTGATACGTTAGGGTTACGATTTCTGCACTCAACTTTGCCGTTGGTGTTGATGGGAATCCACAACCTTGTTGTTACTTCCGCTATTTGGATTGAGGTAATGGTATTTATGTTACTTTATACATGTGATTTACCTCTGTTATAAATCCTCGAGTACTGTGTGTGTCAGCATACCGATCCAGGGATGACACTTAAGCACAAAGACTTGACCGTCTGAGGTCGGGTCTCTACATACTAGCAGAATCTCGAGGGCAGATCCTTTTCCATTGCACCCGGCGAGTAACACCATTCCCTACTATATTCTTTTCCTTGCTCTTTTTTTACTTTGCCAGGTCAAGCCGTACCCACAACACAAAAGAATAAAATCACTCTTCAGAACTCATTGATGCATGATACAGACAAGCAATACTTTGATGTAAGACAACCATATGAAGATGGAATATGTAAGAAAAATAGGACGACGTGACATATTCACAGCTAAGATGTGTAAACTAAGCAGAAGGATTTTCAAGAAAATAGAAGTAATGCAAGATAGACACCATATGAAAGATGCAACCAATATCACTCTGCCAAGTTAAAAGTGTCTTGTCATGAGTGGCATTTCAAAAAATTAGAAGCAGTACAAACTAGAAATCATTGCAAGATGTAACCACTATCAAGCTGCCATGTTAAAAGCGTCCAATCATGAGTGACTGATGCAGGATACACAATAGCAGTACTTTGATGTAAGTACATGGAATGATAGATAGATGCAGTGTATTCTAGACACAAAGGCATGTCATATGCACATGTATAACGTATATACTTAGTAGGTGCAATTTAATCACAATAGAAGAAATACAGGCTAGACAACATATGTAACATGAAACCAATTATCACATTGTCAACTTAGAGCAAGGACCTGCGATGGTGGAGTACGGGAGATGAACTCATCATGTAGACTTGGGACTTCAACTGCATTAGCAGTAGTAGTGGAAAATCTAGAGAATCTCAGTTTGCGTCGGTCCAGAGGACCACCAGCATCCCCTAACTTACTCTTTTCCTTCCTCTTTTCTGATATTTCCTTATGAAGTCAAAACCACAAGAAGATGAATAAAATTAGCTCTGCATAACTGGTTGATGCATGATACAGACGAACACTACTTTGATGTAAGGCAAGCGCAGGATAGGATGATGGAATATATACAAAAAAAGACAGCATTGCATATTCACACGTACGATAGGAGGATGGAATATGTATGAAAAACAGTAAGCAGAAGGCATTTCAACAAAATTGGAAGAAATGAAAGCTAGGCACCATATGAACATGCAACCAATATCACTCTATCAGGTACAAAGTGTCTCGTCATAAGTGCCATTTCAAGAAATTAGAAGTAGTACAAGCTAGAAGACAATGCAAGATGCAACCTACATCACACTCCCAAGTTAAATGTGTCTTATGGGTAAGTGATTGTTGCAGGTATAAGTTGTAAGCTACACAGATGCAATTCAACAAAATTAGAAGCAATACAAACTAGACATCATACGGAACACGCAACCACATATAACAGTTCCAAGTTAGAGCAAGCACCTGTGATGGTGGAGTAGGGGAGATGTGCTCATCATCTACACAGCTACATTGACTATCCAGCCTTGTGTTGTCTTGCGAATCTTGTTGGGAGGATGGCAGAGTAGAATCTGTAGAGATCCTCTGTTTGAGTTGCTCCGAAGGACCACCATCATCCACTGCTGTACTAATTTTCTTTCAGCTGTATTGATTTTGCATTATGAAGTCAAACCGATAAGAAAAAGGAATAAAATTCGCTCTTCAGAACTCATTCATGCATGATACTGAAGAACACTACTCGGATGAAAGGCAAACACATGACACGAGGATGGAATATGTACGAAAAATAGGACCGCATGACATATTCACACCTATGATGTGGTAACTAAGCAGAAGGCATTTCAAAAAATTAGAATCATTACAAGCTAGACACCATATGAAAGATGCAACCAATATCACTCTGCCAAGTTCAAACTGTCTGGCATTTCAACAAATTAGAAGCAGTACATGCTAGAAATCATATGCAATACACAACCAATATCACAGTGGCGACTTAAAGGTGCCTTATCATAAGTGACTGATGCGGGATATGCAAGAACAGTAGTCTGATGTAAGAACATGGTGTGATCAAATATAGTATGTTCTAGAAACAGGAACACGTGTCATATTCATAGGCATTATGTGTAAAGTAAGCAGATGCAATTCAACAAAGTTAGAAGCAATACAAGCTAGACATCATACGCAACATGCAACCACATATAATAGTGCCAAGTTAGAGCAAACACCTGTGATGGTGGAGTAGGGGAGATGTGCTCATCATCTACACAGCTACGTTGACTATCTAGCCTTGCGTTGTCTTGCGAATCTTGTTGGGAGGATGTCAGAGTAGAATCTGTAGAGACCCTCCGTTTCAGTTGCTCGAAAGGACCACCATCATCCAATGCCTTACCAATTTCCTTCCGCTTTATTGATTTTGCATTATGAGGTAAAACCGACAAGAAAAAGGAATAAAATTCGCTCTTCAGAACTCATTCATGCATGATACTGATGAACACTACTCTGATGAAAGGCAAAGTCATGATACGAGGATGGAATATGTACGAAAAACTGGACGGCTTGACATATTCACACCTATGATGTGGTAACTAAGCAGAAGGCACTTCAACAAATTAGAAGCACTACAAGCTAGACACCATATGGAAGGTGCAATCAATATCACTCTGCCAAGTTAAAACTGTCTCGTCATAGGTGGCATTCATTAAACTAGAAGCACTACATGCTAGAAATCATATTCAAGATGCAAACCAATATCACACTGCCAACTTAAAGGTGTCCCATCATAAGTGACTGATGTAGGATACACAAGAAGAGTAGTTTCATGTAAGAACATGGTGTGATAGACAGATATAGTATGTACCAAAAATAGGAAGGCGTGCCATATTCACACGTATCATGTGTAAGCTAAGCAGATGCAGTTTACACTAATTAGAAGCAATACAAGCTAGACACCATATGCAACATGCAACCAGATATCACACTGCCAAGTTAGAGCAAGCACCATGGATGGTGGAGTAGGGGAGCGGAGACTTGGAACTTGTAATGCACTAGCAGTACGAGGAGAATCCGTACAGATGCTCCATTTACGTTGCTGCAGAGGACCACCATCATCGCCTTCCTTACTCTTTTCCTTCCTCTTTTTAAATTTTGCCTTGTCAAGTCAAACCCACAAGAAAAAGGAATAAAATTTGCTCATCAGAACCAATTGATGCATGATACCGACGAACACTACTTTCATGTAAGGCAGCCGCATGATAGGAGTATGGAATATGTATGAAAAACAGGACGGCATGACATATTGACATGTATGATGTATATATGAAAGTGCGTTATATCGACTAGGGGGGGGGTGAATAGGCGATTTTTATGAATTCTTCACTGAGGAATTTACGGGTGAGGAAATTCCTTAGCGAAGAACTACTTGCAGCGGAATAAGTACTCAACAGTAAACATAACAGAACACAAGCATGGTCTTCATGATGAAATGAAGACAAGCACAGAGTACAGAAAGCGTAAACACATGATAACACATGATGAAGACAAACAGACTGAAGAAATTGAACTGAGGAAAATGAGAAAGTCTTCAAACACAGATAAGAACAAGTGTACAACACAGTTATGAGGAAATGAAAGAGTTGAGGAAATAGAACCAGTAAGCTTGGTGAAGACAATGATTTGGTAGACCAGTTCCAACTGCTGTCTCAGTTGTACGTCTGGTTGGAGCGGCTAGGAACTTAACCCTGAGGACACACAGTCCCGGACACAATCCTCACCGTATTCTCCTTGAGCTAAGGTCACACAGACCTCGCCCAATCACTCGTGGTAAGTCTTCAGGTGACATACAAACCTTCACAAACTCGGTCACTCGGCGATCCACAATTCCTCTTGGATGCTCTAGACCATGATGCCTAACCGTCTGGAAGAAGCACAGTCTTCAAAGGTAACAAGCATCGGATCCACGCAGGATCAATCTCTTCAGTGATGCTCAATCACTTTGGGTTTGTAGGTGTTTGGGTTTGGGTTTCCTCACTAGATGATTTTCGCTCAAAGTCCTCGGAGGATGGGATGCTCTCAAATGACAAGTGTCAGTTTCTCTCGGAGCAGCCAACCAGCTAGTGGTTGTAGGGGGCGGCTATTTATAGCCTAGGGAGCAGCCCGACATGATAAGACTAAATGCCCTTCAATGATATGACCGTTAGGTAGGTAGATATTTTGGGACAGCAGGCGCGTAGCACAACAACGGTCGGATATTTGAGGCTCAAATTCCTCAGGGCTATCATGTTCCTCACTGTGTAGGCAATTCGCACTGGCGAATTCCTAACTCCTCAGTCAGAACAAATTCCTCAGCGACCAGAAGAACTTCGTCTCTATCACTGAAGAAATTGACTGAACAGTATGAGATTTCCAATGGCTTCACTCGAAGGGATTGGTAGGTGTAGGATTTTGAGTTGAGCATCACATGGAAATTTTTCCTTAGTATTTCCTCTACCCCCTTTAACAGTACGGTGTTTCCTATGACTCAAGAAAGAGAAAATGAAACTACGAAAACTAAAGTCTTCACGCTTCATGTTCCTCGAATGAATACCAAGTCTTCAGGGCACACCAATTTCTTCACTTTCAAAGTCTTCAGAAAGTCTTCAGAAATCCAAAGTCTTCAGTTGAAGAACTTCATTTTTAGGGTTCAACTTTCTCTGTAAATATCAAACTCCTCATAGACTTATAGACCTGTGTACACTCATAAATACATTAGTCCCTTAACCTATAAGTCTTCAATACACCAAAATAACTAAGGGGCACTAGATGCACTTACAATCTCCCCCTTTTTGGTGATTGATGACAGTATAGGTTAAGTTTTCAATGGGAATAAACATATGAAGTGTAAATACTGATATTGAGGAATTTGATTGCAAGATATAGAAGAACTCCCCTTGAAGATGTGCATAGTGAGGATTTTGCTTTTGAAGCAATGCACACTTGAAGAGTAGAATCATGGAGATCTCCCCCTATATCTTGTAATTCATACATGCATTTGACATATAATATGAAGAATTTGAAATGCATGATCAAATATGGTGACTGATGTAATTCAGCATGCGTGCATTAACATTAATGAGGAATAACCATGCAGAAAAACACAGCAAAAGTATCAGGCCACCATAGAGTTTAAGTTTACAACTCGATCCAGCAAAGTCATCAGAAGAACGAGAGTTCTAACTTAAAAAATGCCCATATAGGATAGAACCGCTTGAAGACTAACTCAAATTTCTCCCCCTTTGTCATCGAATGACCAAAAGGATCGAAAATGAGGACTAACGCCCTTGAAGAATATCATGTTGATGGAGGAGCGCCAACGTTGTTGGGGTCGTTTATCGTAGTAGGGCCTGCCGCAGTGTCGTCCAAGTCTTCATGCTCGTCGGTTTCGCGCGATGAAGAATATGAGCTGGCCACCAAGGAAGGAACCTTGACCTTCTTGTATTTCTTCGGTGGAGGTGCAGACCAATCAAAGTCCTCCTTGAGACCCATTTGCTTCAGATCTTCTTCACCATACAGATTTGATAGAATATCCCAGGTGCGACCGAAGACTTCATGGAGGTAGTAATGGTTTTTCTTCACTGCATTGTGTGTAGCAGTCATGTTGTGAAGAATAGAACCAAACTAACGCTTAACCCATTTATGGTTTCGATCCACCTTCTGGTGAAGACTAAGCAGAAGCTCATGGGCAGTCATCACTCTTGGAGCTGTGGCTTGAGGATTTGGCTTGGATGCATTAGCAGCAGAATCATGAGTGGCAGAGTCATCATTGGTGGAATAAGATGTAGCTTTGCGAAATTGACCATCCAATGGACGAATGCCTTCATCAATGACAGCTGGTGCCTTGCCCTTCGCATCAGCTGAGGAATATGTCCGCTTGAGGACTTCAATTGGGGGCAAGTAGTTGAGGTGATTCTGAAAATCAGCCTTGTAGTTGAGTGAAGACCTTGTTCTGAGGAATCTCATAATCCAAGGAGCATAAGGCTTCAACTCAAACGGAGAGAGTGCAGCATTTGCCAGAGTCCTCATGAAGAAATCATGATAATTGATAGGAATGCCATGTATGATGTTGAATAGCAGATTCTTCATGATGCCAACAATTTCCTCATCAGACGAGTCGTGGCCTTTGATTAGACTCATAGTCTTCGTCAGAATGTGATAGACTGTTCTTGGCACATATAGCAATTCCTTCACGAAGAATTTGGTCCTTGGAGCTTGACCGGGCTTCAGAGGCTTCATAAGCACTTGCATATAGTGAGCAGTGAGCTCAGGCTCTTGGTACAGGCAATGAGCTCCTTCAAGGGGAGGACTGATTGGCACGGCGTGAAGTAATTCAGAGGCCGGTGCTTTGAAATGAGTGTTTTCGGTCATCCAGTCCAGAACCCAGGTATTCACATTGTCAGCATCTCCTGTGATGTGCGGCGTTGCGTAGAACTGAAGAATAAGTTCTTCATTCCAATCAACAATGTCAGAGCAAAAGTTGAGGAGGCCTGCGTCATGAAGCACAATGAGGACAGGAGAGAAGCATAGCAATGATTCCATGTCCACGTGAGGAATATGCTCATGGTCGAAGACTTTATCCTTGTTGAAGAGCAGTGAAGAATAGAAATTGGCCTGGCTGGCAGTCCAGAAGCGCTTCCTTCTAAGACGAGCAGAGTCATAAGGATTATAGTCAGTGAAGAACACATGCTTGCCGAAGAAGTCATCAGCCTTGAACTTCTGCTTCTTCGAGAAGGGATCCTTTGGCTTGGGCTGAGGAGTATCAGTCAATTGCATCATGACCTCAGGAATAGCAATCTCAGGTTCCACAGGCTGAGGAATTTCAGCTTCTTCTTCAGTGGCAACCTGGGTATTCAATTCTTCATTTACATTTTCTCCAGCACTAGTGGCTAGAATCTCTTCATGTACAGATGGAGTGGCATGAGGTTCTTCAGATCCCATTTGAACTTCAGTGTTGACAGGGGACTGAGGAATTTGTTGAAGTGGTGTGAACAGAGGAGAGTTGGGGTGCTGACTTTCCCAAAAGTCATCATTCAGCACTGGTGTTGTACACCCAATGTCCACATCTTCATCTTCTTCTTGTTCTTCAACGCCGGCCTCTTCAACAGTAAACTGAGGCATGGGCGATGAGACTATTGGGGTTGAAGGGATGGCATCCGCTTCAATTTCTTCATCCAGCTGCTTTGACGAAGCAACAGAGGGAATGTCATCATCAGATTCACTAGGAATCACATATTCTTCATCGAAAGGAACAAGGTCCTTTGATGGCATGGATGAGACTGGAACAACATCAATTGGATTGTCATATGAACTAGTCAATGGCTTCATCTTCTTCGGAGCTGAAGAATCTGATGAAGTTGATGCCTTCCTTTTCTTCACCGCTGCATGCTCTGCAGCCTTGGTCTTCTTCACATATGATGCATATGGAAGGATCAGAGTTGGTGTAGGCGTAGGAGGAGCAGAGGAATTTGGCTCAAATTCTTCAGGCACAACTGATGCAGTTTCCCCGACTTCTTCATTTTCTTCAGGCACAACCATTGAAGCTTCAGCTGTCTTGACATTTTCTTCAGACGCAACACTAGTGGTTGCCCTGGCTATTTCTTCAGCGGCTGGAATGCAGTCATCAGCCCTGGTGCTCTGAGTTTCTTCAGTAGCCTGAATGTCATCAGCGGTGCTGGCATTTTCTTCAGTCGGCTGAGCAGATGCTTCAGCCCGAGGATTTTCTTGTTGCATTGGGGCTGCAACATTGGAAGTGAACTTTTCAGACAATTTCACAAACCTGACTTTGGCTCCAAGCCAGTCAGCGTGGTATACGTCAAATTCATCACTGAGTTTCTTGATGTCATATTGAATATTGACAAGTTCTTCAGTTGTCATAGAGACAACGTGTTTCTTCAGGAAGCGCTCCTTCTCATACTGCGCTTTCTTGATCTGCCTGGCCTTCTCAAATTTCCATTTCTCTTCTTGAATGAAGGCAGTCAGCATATGACTTTGGCCGGGAGTCAGCTTGAAATCAGGCATAGGAGTATTGGGTCCTTGTGCCAGATATCAATGTAATCAAGGATCAACTTTGGATCCAAAAGTAGAGGCACATTTGTGCCTTTGGCTCTAGCGGCCCTCAGCTGCCTGTCTTTGATGATTTCAGCAAGTTCCTCATCATCAGCTTCATCTTCATCAGACGACACTTGAAAGACGACCTGCTTCTTGTGAGGACTTGGGCGAGAGCCACGTCCAGCAATGGCCATTGTCTTCAGCAGAGAGGGTCCAGTTGAAGAATTTGGTGTAGCCGAGGAACTAGCAGAAGCTCCTGAGGCAATAGAGATGCCTTGTGTCCTTTGGCATGTGGCGAGATGCACAGGTGCTGAGGATTTGGACGGAGCAGCTGAGGACTTTGGCGGAGGAGCTGAAGACTTTGGAGGAGCTGGAGCAGCTTGAGGAGTTGGCCGTGAGGGCTTTGAAGAATCTGGCCATGAGGGCATTGAGGGTGAAGCACTTGGCTTATGAGTAGGCTTCTTTGCCATGGCCTTCTTTGGCTTGCTTGCAGAGGCCTCAGCAGAGGCAGCAGGAGCAGCAGAGTCTTCATTAAATTTCCTCACTGCTTCTCTTGCTTGTCTGGCCAATTTGGCCTGGCGCTTGGCCCATTCATCAGGATAATCCTCACCGCGCTTGAGGCTGGTGGGATCTGCTTCTTGGCCAGGTGCCAACGGAAGTCTTGGGCATGGAGGATTTAGAGCAAATTCTTCATATACTTGGGAGTAACATACCTGTACTCCCTCCATTCCCGTGCCCGTCTCCTCTCAATTCTTTGAATGCGCACCTTGCGCTGATTTTTGTCCTCCTTGCCAAACTTGGCCTCATAAGGAGTGCAGTAATCCTTGTATATTTCACCAGGGATCTCAAAAGCAGTATTGATTTCAGGCCTCTTCCCTCCCTTCTGTGGCTTCTTTCCATCAGCCATTTTCTTCAGATGAGGAATATGAACAACTGAATTTTCTGAAGATGTGTGCAACTTTTCTTCGAGGAACGCTGCAAATGAGTTAAGTTGATGAGAACCTAGTGATTCAGCAGCGGACATGAGTACCTGTGAACAGAGTATAGTTGCGAGGAATTTGGAGAGTTCATATGCGTTCTCAGAATGTTTTGCAAAATGAACAAGTTTGAGGAATTTGACCGATGAGCCTTGAAGAATTTCACTAAGCGTTCTTTGACTTAGGTTCCAGAGTTGTACAGATTGAAAATCCACACAATTGAGGAATCTTGAAGAAAAATATTGCTTAGAGAAACGGATCAAGAATAGATGACTGTGAGGTGTTTTAGTGTGTGAGGATTTCAAGGAAAAAAACACCTTTGAAGATTTTGTAGAAATCATTCGAATCAAAGAGGGTAGTCAAAGTAACTTTTAATTACCCTTGACGAAGAACACGATGAACTGGGAAGTGTAGATGTGAAGTTCATTAGTTCAGATCTTCCACGCCCTAACTCGGCTGAGGAAGACAGCTACGGCGGCGGCGGAGTGAAGAAATCCGCAGCCGGCGCGAGTACGACGACGAGGTCGAGGCAATGAAGCTCTTCCTCACCGGCGACGATGAAGTAGCGGCGGCGCTAGGGTTTGAGAAGCTCGAGCTGGAGTGAGGTCGAGCGGAGTAAAAACGGAGTGAGGAAGGGGAGGGGTATATATAGTCATGGTGAAAAACTGTTAGCTCGAAGAAATTGGACGAACGTTCCCCTGACCCTTCTCATTCGCTTGACATGTGTCACCCACGTACTGAGAGGTGGCGATCGTGTGAGATCGTGGGTGAATAGATAAGTATTATCGTGGAATGTGGAATGATTTGACCGGCAAAGCCAAAAATTTAGATAAGATAAGTTTTAAAGTTCCGTTCGCAGATTCTTCAGCTGACAAGGACAAAGTGAAGATTTTGAACGGGTTTCAAATAGAACGCACATGAAGAATTTGTGAATAGATTGGGTTGAGTTTAGCATAGAGGGGGAAGTGTCCGATCGCATTCACTTAGCAGAAAAAGCAACTTGAAGAAATAGCAATAAGTGAATGCTGCAGAGGACATAAACTCATATATATATATATATATATATATATATATATATATATATATATATATATATATATATATATATATATATATATATATATATAGCCAATGAAGAAAAACGACGGAGATAGTGAAGTCAATGCAAAGTTGAAGAAAATTGAACAACTGAGGAATTTCAAAAAGAGGAAAAACTCAAATTGAAGATTTTAAACTTTTGGTGGTGGCGTGACCCACCGTATAAGAATGATGATTTCAGACACCGCGTACAATTGTCGTAGGGCTATGAGAACCAAATTCTTCGTTAATTTCTTCACACTTAGAGTGTTATTCTTCATTGATTGAAGAAAAACGTTTCTTCATGTGTTTCACATCTAAGTCATCAATTTTGCATAAGTGTTAGGATGAGTGTTGTTTTTAAAGAACATTCGAAGATTCTAAGATATTTAGCTCACACCGCAACTTGCTAAATCTCTTCTCATCCAAGGGCTTTGTGAAGATATCGGCTAGCTGTTCTTCAGTCTTCACATGTTCAATAAAAATGTCGCCCTTCAACACATGTTCACGAAGAAAATGATGACGAATCTGAATGTGCTTTGTCTTCGAGTGCTGAACTGGGTTGTGAGCAATCTTGATTGCACTCTCATTGTCACAGTAGAGAGGCGCATTCTTCACGTTGACGCCGTAGTCCTTGAGAGTTTGTTTCATCCACAGCAATTGAGCACAGCAAGAACTAGCAGCAATGTACTCAACTTCAGCAGTAGACAGTGATACGCAGTTCTGTTTCTTCGAGGACCAACAGACCAAAGATCGTCCGAGGAAATGGCATGTGCCAGATGTTGACTTGCGGTCCACACGATCACCAGCATAGTTAGAGTCTAAATATCCAATGAGATCAAAAGCCGAGCCCTTGGGATACCATAATCCAAGTGTTGGTGTGTGAGCTAGATATCGAAGAATATGCTTCACAGCCTTATGGTGTGATTCCTTCGTGTAGCTTGAAATCGGGCACACATGAAAACACTAAGCATAATATCTGGCCTAGATGCACATAAGTTGTAACATCCCAAAATTCTAAATTTTGGAATGTTATAATAAATAGATAGATTTGATTGATTGACTGAAAGTGAGTGAAATTTGAAACTTTTGAAAGTTAAATGAGAGGGAATAAAAGGACTTTCCCAAACTTTCATTTTGCTTTTATGATCTCCATGAATTCAAATGCTTTTCCAATACAAAACCCTAGAGAGAAGATGACATGACTTCTTCCATTTAAATAAATGAAAAGGGTGTTTGAAAATATTTGAATTTCATTTGGAAAATATTTCCAATTCAGAACTTTAAGCAACTCAATGATTTTCATGAGAGAAGATAAAATGACTTCTTCAAAACATATGAAATATGAGTTGGAAGTTTAAAAGGATCAAATTTAAAGTCCTTTTTAAGTTTATTTTCAATTCAGAGTTATTTGGTTTTATTCAAATTATTTTTCTCCAAAAATAAAATATACAGAAAATAGGGTAACATGATTCCCTACATCAGAAAATTGGAGATAAATGAATTTGAAATTATTTTGGTATTTTTAAAATGATTTTTATTGGATTTTATTAGAGCAGTAGCACTGTTTGATTTATTTAAATTTGTATGGAATTTATTTGATGCTAGAAAAATGTTCATGTCGTAGAAAATCTTTTTCTAAAAATTTTGATATATAATATGCCTATATAATATTTTTTATTTATTTGATTTATTATTTGTGTTTGTGTTTAAAAAAAGTTATAAAAAAAACTTCTGGACCGACCGGACCGGGCCGGCCCAACCAGCCAGGCCTCGGCCCAGCCGGCCCGACGCGCCGTCCGCCTCGCCGCCGAGCTCAGGACAGGGTCCCGAGTGCTGCCGCAACCGCCGCCGCCTCGACGTCCGTGCGCCGCCTGAAGTCCTCTGACGCCTTACCCCTCCTCCAAGGCCACCTCCTCCCCTCCCCTACTATAAAGCTGCCGCCCCGGGCCCCATTTCTCTCTTTGCTCGCGCCGCCGCCTCCTCCCGCAGCCGCCGCCGCCGCCTTACCGCGCCACCACATGCTGCTCGCCGCCGCGCCGCCGCTCGCTGCTGTCGCACCACCCCGCCGCCCGCGCCGCCGCAGCCGCCGCTCGCCGCTGCCCGCCTTGCCGGAGCCGTTGCCGGCTTTTCCCAGCCAAACCGCCCCGACCGGTAAAACCGTTACCCGGTTCGATTCGGTTTATTTTCGGTTTAGTGCGGTTTTCTGAAAAACCCTAGATTTGTTTTTTTAGGTTTATTATTTAACGAACGTTTTCTGTTTAGTTAGTTTTAGTGAACGTTTTCGTTCTGTAGATCTGTGTAGCGAACGTTCGTTGTTTAGTATTTTTCTTTTTCTTTTTAATTTCGGCCAAGGACCTACCTGTGATGATTTTATTACAGATTAGTCCCTGATTTCCAAACGATCACTACGTTTTACTCGTTTGTCCAAATCCAACGAAACTAACACCCACTTCTTTGTTATGATCCCCTCTATCCAGTAAAACTACTTAAACATGTTTTTGAAAATTTAAAAATTGAATTCAAACAGATTTGATTTTGAATCTTCTTTTGATCGTAACTTGAGTTTTATAACTCCGTTTGAGTTGATTCTTTTTGCAAATTATAGCTCTTGACCTAAACTTTCTGATAAGGCCAAATTCACATAATTTTGGCACTGTTAGAAATTGTTTGATGTTGCAAGAGTTATTTGTTTGGTTTTGATGTTTTCCGAATCGTCTTCTTCGATCTTTCTGATCTTTTGAGTGATTGCTTATGTGTGGTTACTATTGCTTGCTTACGATAGATTGACCGGAGTGTGACGAGTAGAACCATCAAGAGTTTTGAGTGCGAATCATCTTCATCAACATTGCAGGCAAGTTCACACTTTGATCATATCCCTTTCATACCCAGTTTTTATGCATTAGTTTCACCCTCAAACATTGCATCGTTAGGAATTGATAACATGTGGGTATTGGGAAGTAGTTGATGAGGTAGGAACCTATTGCCCTGCATTAAAACCTTGGGAGTTACTATTACGTTATGCTTATACTGCTATGCTATGCTCGTAGACGTGGATTGGGTTTGAGAGTATTCATGACAGATGTGAGATTGTTAATTAATGGTTCAACTTAAGGTGGCAACTTGAATACACATCTGGGTGGATTGAGGCACCTGGAGAATTCCAGTGATTGCTTGTATTTTTTTGGAAATCTCGGGGTACCATGTGATTCTCCTATGGACTGCCACCCAGGCTCAACGGGATCATGAGATTATTCATACTAGAAACTTCCATGTGCAGCCACAAGCTATTATGGGCTCTAGCATAGTTGATTAAGTCGTGTGAACTCTTACAGTGGTAGACTAGCAGATGTAGGGGAAGTAGGTGTAACTGTCTACGCATCGTAAGGTGCTAACGCTTCTGAAAGACTGTGTCTCGGTCATCCGTTTCTCAAACATCATGAAGTGCGAGAAATCCAACGGAGGAGATCGAGTCTTGTGGGGAAAAGTGCGCAAACCTCTGCAGAGTGTACAAACTAATCATGGTTAGCCGTGTCCCCGGTTATGGACAATCTTGAGTATCTGGTTCTTGGATTATCCTGTTGATCTCATCACGTTACTTAAATAATTTGTGGGGTTGTTAATGATTACTTTTAATTGGGATTGAGAGGGGGTTTACCTTCTCAATATTTTCAACCAACTTTGTAGTTAAATAAAATATATTCCTTTGCAGTAGGGAAAAATTGGCTTTTTGCAAAAACATTCTAACCATAGAGCTTTTCCACCAGCCAAATATGCATGTAGTGATAGCCTTTATTCATCATTATCCTATGGTGTGAATTTGCCAGTACATTCAATGTACTGACCCTTTGTGGCTGCAACGTCTCATGTTGCAGGACTTCTTACGACGAGTAAGTGATACGTTAGGGTTACGATTTCTACACTCAACTTTGCCGTTGGTGTTGATGGGAATCCACAACCTTGTTGTTACTTCCGCTATATGGATTGAGGTAATAGTATTTACATTATTTTATACATGTGATTTACCTCTGTTATAAATCCTCGAGTACTGTGTGTGTCAGCATACCGATCCAGGGATGACACTTAAGCACAGAGACTTGACCGTCTGAGGTCGGGTCGCTACATAAGTACAATAAAGAGCTAATCATGGAGCGGTATACCTTTTGATCAAAGTCAATAGCATTTTCATCAGTGCACAGATGGCCATTTGTGGGCATTGGAATTTTGACCCCTTTGCAATCTTGCATGCCGAATTTCCTCAGTACGTCCTTGAGGTATTTCTCCTGAGATATGAATATGCCATTGGGCTGTCGACGAATTTGAAGACCTAAGAATAATTTCAATTCGCCCATCATAGAAATTTGATATTCTTCAATCATCATATAGGCAAATTCATCACTGTAACGTTGGTCAATACAGCCAAAGATAATATCATCAACATAAATTTGGCACACAAACAATTCACCATCATAAGATTTAGTGAAAAGAGTTGGGTCAAGTGAACCGGGTTTGAAGCCTTTCTTCATGAGGAATTCCTTCAAAGTATCATACCACACCCGAGGGGCCTGCTTGAGGCCATAGAGGGCCTTATTGAGTCTGAAGACTTTGTCAGGATTCTTTGGATCATCAAAACCTGGGGGTTGAGCAACATATACTTCTTCCTCGAGCTTACCATTGAGGAATGCACTTTTCACATCCATTTGATATAGAGTGATATCATGATGGTTAGCATAAGCAAGTAATATGCGAATAGCCTCAAGTCTAGCAACTGGTGCAAAAGTTTCATCGAAATCATTTCCTTCAACCTGTGTGTAGCCTTGAGCTACAAGCCGTGCCTTATTCCTCACCACAAGGCCATTTTCATCTTGCTTGTTGCGGTAGATCCACTTTGTGCCAATGATATTGTGCTTGCGAGGATCTGGATGTTTGACCAGTTCCCAGACGTTGTTGAGCTCGAACTGATGTAATTCTTCTTGCATAGCTTGAATCCACTCAGGCTCCAGAAATGCTTCATCTACCTTAGTGGGCTCTGTGATAGAGACAAAAGCAAAGTGCCCACAAAAGTTAGACAAATGTGAAGCTTTTGAGCGTGTGAGAGGACCTGGTGCTTCAATGTCATCGATGATCTTCTCAATTTGCACTTCGTTTGCAACGCAAGGATGAGCGGGTTGTCGTCGAGGAATTTGATCAGCATTTTCTTCAGCACCATTTTCTTCAGGTGCATCAGCTCGACGTTCTTCATGTTCTGGAATGATTTCTTCAATTGATTCTTCGGCAGGAATGACATCCTTAGTAGCCTTGAACTTGATAGTTTCCTCAGGTGACTGTTCATCTAACACAAAAGGTAGGTGCTCTCTTTGTGAGCCATTAGTTTCATTGAACCGCACATCTACAGTTTCAACAACTTTGTGATGAACGTTGTTGAAGACTCTGTAGGTGTGCGAGTCCTTTCCGTAACCAAGCATAAAACCTTCACGTGCTTTCGGTGCAAATTTAGAGTTGTGATGAGGATCTCTAATCCAACATTTAGCACCGAAGACTTTGAAATAACTCACATTGGGTTTCTTGTCAGTGAGGACTTCATAAGCGGTCTTCTTGAAGAATTTGTGAAGATATACCCTGTTGATGATGTGGCAAGCAGTATCAATTGCCCCAATCCAGAAACGATGAGGTGTCTTGTATTCACCAAGCATAGTGCGAGCCATCTCAACAAGAGTTCTGTTCTTGCGCTCCACGACGCCATTCTGCTGAGGAGTATAAGGAGCAGATAACTCATGAGTGATACCAAGTTCATCAAGATAGTCATCAAGACCAGAATTCTTGAACTCAGTTCCATTGTCACTCCTGATGTGCTTTATCTTCACACCAAAGTTGGTTGAAGCCCTCGAGGAAAATCGTTTGAAGACTTCCTGCACTTCATGTTTGTAAGTGACAATATGCACCCATGTGTAGCGAGAGTAATCATCAACAATAACAAAGCCATATAGAGATGCATCATTTGTAAGGTTAGGACCAAAGAGATCCATATGAAGCAATTCAAATGGTCGAGTGGTAGTCATAATTGTCTTCACTGGATGTTTAGCCTTGGTCATCTTTCCAGCTTCACAGGCTCCGCATAAGTGATCCTTGAGGAATTTGACATTCTCAATGCCAATGACATGCTTCTTCTTCGCAAGCGTGTGCAAATTCCTCATTCCTGCATGACCAAGTCGTCGATGCCATAGCCAGCCTTTTGAAGCTTTTGCAAGTAGGCATACGGCTGGTTGTGGTCCTGTAGAGAAATCAACAATATACAAGTCTCCTCTCCTAAAGCCTTCGAAGACTTTGGAATGGTCAGCTTCCATGATCACAACACAATGATACTTGCCAAAGACAACAACCATATCAAGATCACAAAGCATTGAGACAGACATGAGGTTGTATCCTAAGGACTCGACAAGCATGACTTTGTCCATGTGTCGATCCTTTGAGATCGCAACCTTACCTAGACCCAATACCTGACTTTTGCCTTTGCCAGCGAAGATGATATGCTTAAGATGCGATGGAGATAAGGGAGCATCCATCAATAGATTCTTGTCACCAGTCATGTGATTTGTACATCCACTATCAAGGACCCACTCATTGGCTTTGGGTTGATCATCCTGCAGATGAATTAGTGCAGCTTACGAACTCATATACTTCATAAGTGAAGAATATGACATCAAGTTCATCAGATCAATTTCATCAAGCAATAGAACAGATAAAGTAGTATGAGGACGTGAGAAATGAAAGTTCATTTCTTCATGATTAGCCTGCGTCCTTTCAGGCAATTTCAGGTCTCCAGCAAATTCTTCAGACGTTTTAGCACGTCTGGAGACCTGACCCTGCATAAGAGATTAGTTCTTTTTCTTCACCACCCACATCTGAAGGGGTGGCAAAGAGTTCATCACTCTGCGGGCTCCATATGAGAAAGGTGGCATAGAAGCCAGTCCATTTCATTTCACATAAGAGGGGTTAGGGTAAGCATATGAATAAGCAGAGAAATTCTCGAGGACTTATGAACATAATGGTTAGAAGAGTAATGCTGATATTCATAGCCCTTAGCCCTTCCCTGCGAAACAGAGGTGTTAGCACGATGATGATCATATGAGGACTTTGATCCTTTTGAGGAATTTGATCCACATGAGGAATTTGGTCCGTATGAGGACTTGGATCTATATGAAGAATTTGATCTGGGGTTCATATTCTTCACAGGTGGTGTCATGAGGACATTCACCTGAAGACTTTCAAGGCACATTTTGGGAACCCAGATTTTCTTCATAGGGGAACCGTTCCTGTAGCAAATACTTCACCATTCTGATTTTTGAATAGTTTATAGTTGGAGTCAAATGACTCATCAGAAGAATGAGGAGATTCACATGTAAAGCCAGATAAATTGGATGGATCAACTGGAGGTCCCTTTGTAGCAACCCCTGAGATTTTGGGGTACTGCTCAGGCTTCCAATATGTACCATCAGCATTGAGTTTCCTCTCAAAGGCAATACCCTCTTTCCTAGGGTTCCTGTTGAGGATCTGCTTTTTAAGCACATCACAAAGAGTCTGATGCCCTTTGAGGCTTTTGTACATGCCTGTCATATACAATTCCTTCAGCCCTGCATCATCAGTGATACTAGCAATGTCCTCAGATGAGGAATTAGTGATAGCCGAGACAGTTGAAGAATTTGTAGCATTAGAAGCATTTGAACATTCAGGTGAAGAATTAGCAGATTCACGTTCAATGCATTTCAAACATGGAGGAACAAATTCTTCCTGAGAAGCACTGATTTGTTGAGCAAGTAATGAATCGCGCTCCTTCTGAAGATCTTCATAACTCACTCTTAGCTTTTCAAGATCTTGCTTTCTCTGAAGAAATTCATAAGAAAGCTTCTCATGATCAGATAAGAGAGTGTTATGATGACCTTGAAGGTTGTCAAACCTAGACTGAAGTCTCTGAAGATTTTCAGTCAAGGTTTTAGTGCGGTCCATTTCTTCACCCAACATATCATCACTTTTGTCTAGCATGTGTTGAACCTTTTCAAAAGCCTTTTGTTGTTTCACAGCAATCTTAGCAAGTTTAGAGTAGCCAGGCTTGTGGTTTTCATCAGATTCATTCTCACTTGATTCAAAGGAGGTATATTTGAGTACCTTGGCACCCTTTGCCATGAAGCAATAGGTGGGAGCGTAGTCATCATTGCCTTCATCAGCCTTGTTGGTGGAGCCATTTTCTTCAGAGTTGAAGATAGACTTGCTGACGAATGCAGTAGCGAGAGCTAGACTCGCCACACTGACTCGGACTCCTCAGATGCCTCCTCTTCCTCATGTTCCTCAGATTCAGCCTTACAGTCCATTTCCTTGCCAATGAATGCCCCAGCCTTCTTGGAGCTGCTCTTCTTGTGAGATGAAGACTTTGAGGATTTTGATGATGAAGACTTTGAAGATTTCTTCTTCTTCTTTGCATCATCAGAACTGTAATCCTTGTATTTCTTCTTCTTTGATTCCTTTTCCCACTGAGGACAATCTTGAATGTAGTGACCAGGTTTCTTGCATTTGTGGCATAGCCTCTTCTTGTAGTCACTGGATGAGGAATCATTGCTCCTTGAGGGTTTTCCAAAGAGACCATGTCTTGAGAACTTCTGAAATTTCTTCACGAGCAGTGCTAGTTCATGGCTCAGTTCTTCAGGATCACCAAGGCTGCTGCCAGAATCTTCATCTTCAGACTCAGAAACTGCCTTGGCCTTCAGGGCACGTGATCTGACATAGCTCGAACCATAGAGGTCTCTCTTCTCAGCAAGCTGGAACTCATGAGTGTTTAGCTTCTCGAGGATATCAGCGGGATCAAGTGACTTGTAATCTCCACGTTCTTGTATCATCAGTGCTAGAGTATCAAATGAGGAATCAAGCGATATCAGCAGTTTCTTCACTACCTCATGGTCGGTGATGTCAGTGGCACCAAGTGCTTGAAGCTCATTTGAGATGTCAGTTTGGCAATCGAAGGTTTGTTGAAAATTTTCATTGTCGAGTCTTTTGAAGCGGTTGAAGAGATTGCGAAGAACGTCAACTCGAGAGTCACGCTGTGTTGAGACTCCTTCATTGACTTTGGACAGCCTATCCCAGATAAGCTTGGCAGTTTCCAAAGCACTCACTCTGCCATACTGCCCTTTGCTCAGATGGCCACATATGATGTTCTTCGCTTGGGAGTCGAGTTGCTTGAATCTCTTCACATCAGTAGCATTTAGAGAAGGTGTGACTGAGGGAACACCATTTTCCACAACATACCAGAGATCGTTATCAATTGCCTCAAGATGCATTCACATCTTATTCTTCCAGTAGGGGTAGTCTGTCCCATAGAAGGTAGGACACCCAGCAGAGACCTTGATCATACCTGCGGTCGACATAACTAAAACTCCAGGCGGTTAAACCAAAATCACACAGAGCAAGGGAGTACCTTGCTCTGATACCAATTGAAATTGCATTATATCGACTAGAGGGGGGTGAATAGGCGATTTTTATGAATTCTTCACTGAGGAATTTACGGAGGAAATTCCTTAGCGAAGAACTACTTGCAGCGGAATAAGTACTCAACAGTAAACATAACAGAACACAAGCATGGTCATCATGATGAAATGAAGACAAGCACAGAGTACAGAAAGCGTAAACACAGGATAACACAGGATGAAGACAAACAGACTGAAGAAATTTAACTGAGGAAAATGAGAAAGTCTTCAGTCAAAGTCTTCAAACACAGATAATAACAAGTGTACAACACAGTTATGAAGAAATGAAAGAGTTGAGGAAATAGAACCAGTAAGCTTGGTGAAGACAATGATTTGGTAGACCAGTTCCAACTGCTGTCTCAGTTGTACGTCTGGTTGGAGCGGCTAGGTACTTAAACTTGAGGACACACAGTCCTCACCGTATTCTCCTTGAGCTAAGACCATGACGCCTAACCGTCTGGAAGAAGCACAGTCTTCAAAGGTAACAAGCGTCGGATCCACGCAGGATCAATCTCTTCAGTGACGCTCAATCACTTTGAGTTTGTAGGTGTTTGGGTTTGGGTTTCCTCACTAGATGATTTTCGTTCAAAGTCCTCGGAGGATGGGATGCTCTCAAATGACAAGTGTCAGTTTCTCTCGGAGCAGCCAACCAGCTAGTGGTTGTAGGGGGCGGCTATTTATAGCCTAGGGAGCAGCCCGACATGATAAGACATAAATGCCCTTCAATGATATGACCATTAGGTAGGTAGATATTTTGGGACAGCAGGCGCGTAGCACACCAACGGTCGGATATTTGAGGCTCAAATTCCTCAGGGCTATCATGTTCCTCACTGTGTAGGCAATTCGCACTGGCGAATTCCTAACTCCTCAGTCAGAACAAATTCCTCAGCGACCAGAAGAACTTCGTCTCTATCACTGAAGAAATTGACTGAACAGTATGAGATTTCCAATGGCTTCACTCGAAGGGATTGGTAGGTGTAGGATTTTGAGTTGAGCATCACATGGAAATTTTTCCTTAGTATTTCCTCTACCCCCTTTAACAGTACGGTGTTTCCTATGACTCAAGAAAGAGAAAATGAAACTACGAAAACTAAAGTCTTCACGCTTCATGTTCCTCGAATGAATACCAAGTCTTCAGGGCACACCAATTTCTTCACTTTCAAAGTCTTCAGAAAGTCTTCAGAAATCCAAAGTCTTCAGTTGAAGAACTTCATTTTTAGGGGTCGACTTTCTCTGTAAATATCAAACTCCTCATAGACTTATAGACCTGTGTACACTCATAAACACATTAGTCCCTTAACCTATAAGTCTTCAATACACCAAAATCACTAAGGGGCACTAGATGCACTTACAATAAAGTGTAAACTAAGCACAAGGTGTTTGAACTAGTTAGAAGCAATACAAGCTAGAAACCATATGAAAGATGAAACCAATATCACTCTGCCAAATTAAAAGGGTGGCCTCATAAATGTACTTGACCAAATTAGAAGCAATACATGGCAACATGCTAGAAATAATGTGCAATATGCAATGAATAAAGGTGTCTCATCGTAAGTGATTGATGCAGGATACATAAGAGAGGTAGTTTCATGTAAGAGCATGGTTAACAAATAGATGTAGTATGTACCAAAAATAGGAAGGCATGTCATATTCACAGGTATAATGTGTAAACTAAGAAGATGCAATTTACCCTAATTAGAAGCATTACAAGCTAGACATGTATGCAACATGCAACCACATATGACACTGCGAAGTTAGAGCAAGCACCTGCGATGGTGGTGTAGGGGAAATACAGTCTTGAAGTACAGAGCTACGTTCAATATCTTCATTTAGGCTTGCTGTTTCTTGAGAATCATGTGGGGAGGATGAAACTGCACTCTTTATAAGAGTAGCGCGTCTCAGAGTAACCCACGGGCATGACTGTCTCATCATAAATGATAGATGCATGATACACAAGAACAGTAGTTTGATGTAAGAACATGGTGTGATAGGCAGATGTAGTATGTACCAAAAACAGGAAGGCGTGTCATATTCACATGTATAATGTGTAAGCTAAGGAGATGCAATTTAACAAATTAGGAGCAATACAAGCTAGGCACCATATGCAACATGCAACCAGATATCACACTGCCATGTTAGAGAAAGCACCTGGGGTTGTGGAGTAGGGGAGATGAGATTTGGAACTTGCACTGCAGTAGGAGTAGCAGGAGAATCTGCAGAGATCATATGTTTTGTTTGCTCCAGAGGACCACCATCATTCCGTGCCTTCGTCCTTTTATATTTTGCCTTGTCAAGTAAACACACAAGAAAAAGGAATGAAATTTGCACTTCCAAATTCGTTGATGCATGATACTGATGAACACAACTTTTATGTAAGGCAACCACATTGTAGGAGGATGGAATATGTACGAAAAACGCTAAGCAGAAGGCATTTCAACAAATTGGAAGCAATGCAATCTAGACACCATATGAAATATCCAACCAAAATCACTCTAGCAAGTTAGATCTGTCTCATTATAAGTGGCACTTCAACAAATTAGAGGCAATACATGTTTGAAATGATATGCAAGATGCAACTAATATTACACTGTCAACTTGAAGGTGTCTCGTCAGAAGTGATTGATGAGGGATACACAAGAAAAGTAGTTTGATGTAAGAACATGGTTAATAGAAAGACGTAGTATGTACCAAAAATAGGAAGGCATGTCATATTCACAGGTATAATGTGTTAACTAAGCAGATGCAATTTACCCTAATTAGAAGCATTACAAGGTAGACACCATATGCAACATGCAACCACATATCACATTGCCATGTAAGAGCAAGCACCTGCGATGGTGGTGTAGGGGAATTGCGGTCATCAACTAGAGAGCTACGTTGACTACCTTCATTTAGCCTTGCTGTTTCTTGAGAATCATGTGGGGAGGATGACACTGCACTCTTTAAACGGGTAGCGCGTCTCACAGTAACCCACTGGGGTAACTGTCTCATCATAAGTGATTGATGAGGGATACAAAAGAGCATTAGTTTGATGAACAAACATGGTTAATAGACATATGTAGTATGTATCAAAAACAGGAAGGCATGTCATTATCAAAGGTATAATGTGTAAAGTAAGCAGATGCAATTTAACCAAATTGGAAGCAGTACAAGCTAGACACCATATGCAACACGCAACCACATTTGACAGTGCGAAGTTAAAGCAAGCACCTGGGATGGTTGCGTGTGGAAATTGAGATCATCAACTGTAGAGCTACATTTACTGTCTCCATCTGCTGAAACTACACCCTTTAGAGCGCTGAAACACTTAGTGCTTATCTTCGAATAACACTGGAGCGACTTCTGCCTTTTCTTTTGTGTATTCATCAACACTGCGTTAGAGTCTGAAATACCCATGCATAAAAAACAATAGTGTGAGTATGGGTGAAGTGTGTGCACAAGTAGTACAGTGTAAAAGTAGCAGATAGCAGGCTGGTGAGAAATAAATGACAAGAGACATATGATAGCTCTACAACATGCATGGCACACGAAATTACTAGATTCTAGGATTTTGAGATATGAGCACAGGGATGGCTGGGAAATGCAGATACTCCTCCAGCACACCACAAGGTGTGGTCCTATGAAAATAGCAATCGACTGAAAACAAATAGGTCAGTCCATTTTTTCTGCACCGTCCGATGTACAAAGAACGGGCAGATCGCCTTCATCTATGTCCAGCCAGTCAGTGTCGACGATCTTCCTCGAAACGCTAGCAACCACCGGCACAGTCCCCTGCCTCCTCCCTCCCCTCGACCTCACTGCACCGCCGTGCTTGGCACCGCCCCCGGCCATCCCTTCAAGCCCTGCCGACCTCCAGATCGGGCGCAAGCAGCTCCTGCGCCCCACACCCCTATGATAGACACCGATGCGCCGCTTCCCCGGTGAACAGACGGACTAGGTGCTCCGCGTGGCTAAGCGGTGATGAACCACAAGTGTAGGGGATCTATCGTAGTCCTGTCGATAAGTAAGAGTGTCGAACCCAACGAGGAGCAGAAGGAAATGACAAGCATTTTTCAGTAAGGTATTCTCTGCAAGCACTGAAATTATCGGTAACAGATATTTTTGTGATAAGGTAATTTGTAACGGGTAACAAGTAACCAAAGTAAATAAGGTGCAGCAAGATGGCCCAATCCTTTTTGTAGCAAGGGACAAGCCTGGACAAACTCTTATATGAAGGAAAACGCTCCTGAGGACACATGAGAATTATCGCCAAGCTAGTTTTCATCACGCTCATATGATTCGCGTTCGTTACTTTGATAATTTGGTATGTGGGTGGACCGGTGCTTGGGTGCTGTCCTTCCTTCGACAAGCATCCCACTTATGATTAACCCCTATTGCAAGCATCCGCAACTACAAAAGAAGTATTAAGGTAAACCTAACCATAGCATGAAACATATGGATCCAAATCAGCCCCTTACGAAGCAACACATAAACTAGGGTTTAAGCTTCTGTCACTCTAGCAACCCATCATCTACTTATTACTTCCCAATGCCCTCCTCTAGGCCCAAACAATGGTGAAGTGTCATGTAGTCGACGTTCACATAACACCACTAGAGGAAAGACAACATACATCTCAGCATAATATCGAACGAATGCCAAATTCACATGACTACTCATAGCAAGACTTCTCCCATGTCCTCAGGAACAAAGGTAACTACTCACAAATCATATTCATGTTCATAATCAGAGGGGTACTAATATGCATAAAGGATCTGAACATATGATCTTCCACCAAATAAACCAACTAGCATCAACTACAAGGAGTAATCAACACTACTAGCAACCCACAGGTACCAATTTGAGGTTTTGATACAAAGATTGGATACAAGAGATGAACTAGGGTTTGAGAGGAGATGGTGCTGGTGAAGATGTTGATGCAGATTGACCCGCTCCCGATGAGAGGATCGTTGGTGATGACGATGGCGATGATATCCCCCTCCCGGAGGGATATTTCCCAGGCAGAACAGCTCCACCGAAGCCCTAGATTGGTTCCGCCAAGGTTCCGCCTCGTGGTGGCGGTGTTTCGTCTCGAAAGCTTGCTTATGATTATTCTAGGGTAAAAGACTTCATATAGCAGAAGATGGACACCGGAGGCCTGCCAGGGGGCCCACAAGGCAAGGGGCGCGCCCAGGGGGTAGGGTGCGCCCCCACCCTCGTGGATGGTGGGTGGCCCCCCTCTGGTACTTTCTTCGCTCAGTATTTTTTATTAATTCCAAAAACTGCTTCCGTCAAGTTTCAGGACTTTTGGAGCTGTGCAGAATAGGTCTCCAATATTTGCTCCTTTTCCAGCCCAGAATTCCAGCTGCCGGCATTCTCCCTCTTATTGTAAACCTTATAAAATAAGAGAGAATAGGCATAAGTATTGTGACATAATGTGTAATAACATCCCATAATGCAATAAATATCGATATAAAAGCATGATGCAAAATGGACGTATCAACTCCCCCAAGCTTAGACCTCGCTTGTCCTCAAGCGGAAGCCGATAATGAAAAATATGTCCACATGTATAAAGATAGAGGTGTCGATAAAATTGTTGGAAATATGCCCTAGAGGCAATAATAAAATGCTTATTATTGTATTTCCTTGTTCATGATAATTGTCTGTTGTTCATGCTATAATTGTATTAACTGGAAACCGTAATACATGTGTGAATACATAGACCACAACATGTCCCTAGTAAGCCTCTAGTTGACTAGCTCGTTGATCAATAGATGGTTATGTTTTCCTGACCATGGACATTGGATGTCATTGATAACGGGATCACATCATTAGGAGAATGATGTGATGGACAAGACCCAATCCTAAGCATAGCACAAGATCGTGTAGTTCGTTTGCTAGAGCTTTTCTAATGTCAAGTATCATTTCCTTAGACCATGAGATTGTGCAACTCCCGGATACCGTAGGAATGCTTTGGGTGTACCAAACGTCACAACGTAACTGGGTGGCTATAAAGGTGCACTACAGGTATCTCCGAAAGTGTCTGTTGGGTTGGCACGAATCGAGACTGGGATTTGTCACTCCGTATGACGGAGAGGTATCTCTGGGCCCACTCGGTAATGCATCATCATAATGAGCTCAATGTGACCAAGGTGTTGGTCACAGGATCATGCATTACGGTACGAGTAAAGTGACTTGCCGGTAACGAGATTGAACAAGGTATTGGGATACCGACGATCGAATCTCGGGCAAGTAACGTACCGATTGACAAAGGGAATTGTATACGGGATTGATTGAATCCTCGATATCGTGGTTCATCCGATGAGATCATCGTGGAACATGTGGGAGCCAACATGGGTATCCAGATCCCGCTGTTGGTTATTGACCGGAGAGTCGTCTCGGTCATGTCTGCATGTTTCCCGAACCCGTAGGGTCTACACACTTAAGGTTCGGTGACGCTAGGGTTGTAGAGATATTAGTATGCGGAAATCCGAAAGTCGTTCGGAGTCCCGGATGAGATCCCGGATGTCACGAGGAGTTCCGGAATGGTCCGGAGGTAAAGATTTATATATGGGAAGTCCTATTTTGGCCACCGGAAAATGTTCGGGATTTTTCGGTATTGTACCGGGAAGGTTCTAGAAGGTTCCGAAGTGGGGCCCACCTGCATGGGGGGGACCCACATGAACGTGGGTAGTGGGGGCAAGGCCCCACACCCCTGGTCAAGGCGCACCAAGATCCCACCTTAGAAGGAATAAGATCATATGCCGAAGGGATAAGATCAAGATCCCTAAAAGAGGGGGATAACAATCGGTGGGGAAGGGAAATGATGGGATTTCTTTCCCCCACCTTTGCCAACGCCCCAATGGACTTGGAGGGCAAGAAACCAGCCCCCTCCACCCCTATATATAGTGGGGAGGCGCATGGGAGCAGCACCCCAAGCCCTGGCGCGTCCCTCCCTCCCGTGACACCTCTTCCTCCCCGCTTGCGCTTGGCGAAGCCCTGCCGGGATCCCGCTACTTCCACCACCACACCGTCGTGCTGCTGGATCTCCATCAACTTCTCCTCCCCCCTTGCTGGATCAAGAAGGAGGAGACATCCCCGCTCCATACGTGTGTTGAACGCGGAGGTGCCGTCCGTTCGGCGCTAGGATCATCGGTGATTTGGATCACGACGAGTACGACTCCATCAACCCCGTTCTCTTGAACGCTTCCGCTCGCGATCTACAAGGGTATGTACATGCACTCCTCCCCTCTCGTTGCTAGCATCTCCTAGATTGATCTTGGTGACACGTAGGATTTTTTTTGAATTTCTGCTATGTTCCCCAACAGTGGCATCATGAGCCAGGTCTATGCGTAGATTCTATGCACGAGTAGAATACAAAGTAGTTGTGGGCGATGATTTGTTCAATTTGCTTGCCGTTACTTGTCTTATCTTGATTCGGCGGCATTGTGGGATGAAGCGTCCCGGACCGACCTTAGACGTACTCTTACGTGAGACAGGTTCCACCGACTGACATGCACTTGATGCATAAGGTGGCTAGCGGGTGTCTGTCTCTCCCACTTTAGTTGGATCAGATTCGATGAAAAGGGTCCTTATGAAGGGTAAATAGCAATTGGCATATCACCATTGTGGCTTTTGCGTAGGTAAGAAACGTTCTTGCTAGAAACCCATAGCAGCCACGTAAAACATGCAACAACAATTAGAAGACGTCTAACTTGTTTTTGCAGGGTATGCTATGTGATGTGATATGGCCAAAAGGATGTGATGAATTATATATGTGATGTATGAGATTGATCATGTTCTTGTAATAGGAATCACGACTTGCATGTCGATGAGTATGACAACCGGCAGGAGCCATAGGAGTTGTCTTAATTTATTGTATGACCTGCGTGTCAATGAAAACGCCATGTAATTACTTTACTTTATTGCTAACCGTTAGCCATAGTAGTAGAAGTAATAGTTGGCGAGACAACTTCATGAAGACACGATGATGGAGATCATGATGATGGAGATCATGGTGCATGCCGGTGACGAAGGTGATCATGCCGCGCCTCGAAGATGGAGATCAAAGGCGCAAGATGATATTGGCCATATCATGTCACTTTATGATTTGCATGTGATGTTTGTCATGTTTACATCTTATTTGCTTAGAACGACGGTAGCATAAATAAGATGATCCCTCACTAAAATTTCAAGAGATGTGTTCCCCCTAACTGTGCACCGTTGCGAAGGTTCGTTGTTTCGAAGCACCACGTGATGATCGGGTGTGATAGATTCTAACGTTCGCATACAACGGGTGTAAGCCAGATTTACACATGCGAAACACTTAGATTGACTTGACGAGCCTAGCATGTACAGACATGGCCTCGGAACACGGAAGACCGAAAGGTCGAACATGAGTCGTATAGCAGATACGATCAACATGAAGATGTTCACCGATGATGACTAGTCCGTCTCACGTGATGATCGGACACGGCCTAGTCGATTCGGATCATGTATCACTTAAATGACTAGAGGGATGTCTATCTAAGTGGGAGTTCATTAAATAATCAGATGGACTTAATTATCATGAACATAGTCAAAAGGTCTTTGCAAATAATGTCGTAGCTTATGCTTTAGTTCTACTAAGATATGTTCCTAGAGAAAATTTAGTTGAAAGTTGATAGTAGCAATTATGCGGACTGGGTCCGTAAACTGAGGATTGTCCTCATTGCTGCACAGAAGGCTTATGTCCTTAATGCACCGCTCGGTGTGCTGAACCTCGAGCGTCGTTTGTGGATGTTGCGAACATCTGACATACACGTTTTGATGACTACGTGATAGTTCAGTGCGTAATGTTGAATGGTTTAAAATTGTGGCACCAAAGACGGTTTTGAAACGTCGCAGAACATATGAGATGTTCCAAAGACTGAAATTGGGATTTATGACTAGTGCCCATGTCAAGAGGTATGAGACCTCTGACAAGTTTCTTAAGCCTGCAAACTAAGGGAGAAAAGCTCAATCGTTGAGCATGTGCTCAGATTGTCTGAGTACTACAATCAGTTGAATCGAGTGGGAGTTAATCTTCCAGATGAGATAGTGATGGTTCTCCATAGTCACTGCCACCAAGCTATTAGAGCTTCGTGATGAACTATAACATATCAGGGATAGACATGATGATCCTTGAGCAACTCGCGATGTTTGACACCGCGAAAGTAGAAATCAAGTAGGAGCATCAATTGTTGATGGTTAGTAAAACCACTAGTTTCTAGAAGGGCAAGGGCAAGAAGGGATACTTCATGAAACGGCAAATCAGTTGCTGCTCTAGTGAAGAAACCCAAGGTTGAACCCAAACCCGAGACTAAGTGCTTCTGAAATGAGGGGAACGGTCACTGAAGCAGAACTACCCTAGATACTTCGTAGATGAGAAGGCTGGCAAGGTCGACAGAAGTATATTGGATATACATTATATTAATGTGTACTTTACTAGTACTCCTAGTAGCAGCAGGGTATTAGATACCGGTTCGGTTGCTAAGTGTTAGTAACTTGAAATAAAAGCTGCAGAATAAACGGAGACTAGCTAAAGGTGAGATGACGATATGTGTTTCCAAGGTTTATGTGATCAAGCATCGCATGCTCCGTCTACCATCGAGATTGGGGTTAAACCTGAATAATTGTTATTTGGTGTTTGCGTTAAGCATAGACATGATTGGATTATGTTTATCGCAATACGGTTATTCATTAAAGGAGAATAATGGTTACTCTGTCTATTTGAATAATACCTTCAATGGTCTTGCACCTAAAATGAATGGTTTATTGAATCTCGATCGTAGTGATACACATGTTCATGCCAAAAGATATAAGATAGTAATGATAGTACCACATACTTGTGGCACTGCCACTTGAGTCATATTGGTATAAAACGCATGAAGAAGCTCCATGTTGATGGATCTTTGGACTCACTCGTTTTTGAAAAGATTGAGAGATGCGAACCATGTCTATTAGTATATATGCATGAAGAAAGTCCATACAGATGGATCATTTGGACTCACTTGATTTTGAATCACTTGAGACATGCAAATCATACCACATGGGCAAGATGACTGAAAGGCCTCGTTTTCAGTAAGATGGAACAAGAGAGCAACTTGTTGGAAGTAATACATTTGATGTGTGCAGTCCAATGAGTGCTGAGGCACGCGGTGGATATCGTTATGTTCTTACTTCACAGATGATTTGAGTAGATGCTGAGAATATTTACTTGATGAAACACAAGTCTGAATTATTGAAAGGTTCAAGTAATTTCAGAGTGAAGTTGAAGATCGTCGTGACAAGAGGATAAAATGTCTGTGATATGATCATAGAGATGAATATCTGAGTTACGAGTTTGGCACACAATTAAGAAATTGTGGAAATTGTTTCACGACTAATACCGCCTGGAACACCATATTGTGATGGTGTGTCCGAACATCATAACTGCACCCTATTGGATATGGTGCATACCATGATGTCTCTTATCGAATTACAACTATCGTTTATGGGTTAGGCATTAGAGACAACCACATTCACTTTAAATAGGGCACCACGCAATTCCGTTGAGACGACACCGTATGAACTATGGTTTAGAGAAACCTAAGCTGTCGTCTCTTAAAAGTTTGGGGCTGCGACGCTTATGTGAAAAAGTTTCAGGCTGATAAGCTCGAACCCAAAGCGGATAAATGCATCTTCATAGAATACCCAAAACAGTTGGGTATACCTCCTATTTCAGATCTGGAAGCAAAAGTGATTGTTTCTAGAAACGGGTCCTTTCTCGAGGAAAAGTTTCTCTCAAAAGAATTGAGTGGGAGGATGGTGGAGACTTGATGAGGTCATTGAACCGTCACTTCAACTAATGTGTAGCAGGGCACAGGAAGTTGTTCCTGTGGCACCTACACCAATTGAAGTGGAAGCTTATGATAGTGATCATGAAACTTCAGATCAAGTCACTACCAAACCTCATAGGACGACAAGGATGCGTACTACTTCAGAGTGGTACGTAATCCTGTCTTGGAAGTCATGTTGCTAGACAACAATGAACCTACGAGCTATGGAGAAGCGATGGTGGGCCCGGATTCCGACGAATGGCTTGAGGCCATAAAATCCGAGAGGATCCATGTATGAAAACAAAGTATAGACTTTGAAAGAACTACTTGATGGTCGTAAGGCTGTTGGGTACAGATGGATTTTAAAGGGAAGACAGACAATGATGGTAAGTGTCACCATTAAGAAAGCTCGACTTGTCGTTAAGATGTTTTCCGGCAATTCAAGGAGTTGACTGCGATGAGACTTTCTCGCTCGTAGCGATGCTAAGAGTCTGTTAGAATTATATTAGCAGTTACTGCATTATTTATGAAATCTTGCAGATAGGATGTCAAAACATTGTTTCCTCGACGATTTTCTTGAGGAAAGGTTGTATGTGATACAACCAGAAGGTTTTGTCAATCCTGAAAGATGCTAACAAGTATGCAAAGCTCTAGCAATCCTTCTAAGGATTGGAGTAAGCATCTCGGAGTTGGAATGAACGCTTTGATGAGATGATCAAAGATTTTGGGTTTATACAAGGTTGATGAGAAACTTGTATTTCCAAAGAAGTGAGTGGGAGCACTATAGAATTTTTGATGAGTATATGTTGTTAACATATTGTTGATCAGAAATGATGTAGAATCTCTGGAAAGCATCCAGGGTTATTTGAAAAGTGTTTTTTAATGGAAAACCTGGATTAAGCTACTTGAACATTGAGCATCAAGATCTATAAGGATAGATCAAAAACTCTTAATAGTACTTTCAAATGAATACATATCGTGACAAGATTTTGAAGGAGTTCAAAATAGATCAGCAAAGAAGGAGTTCTTGGCTGTGTTACAAGGTGTGAGTATTGAGTAAGACTCAAGACCTGACCACGACAGAAGAGAGAGAAAGGACGAAGGTCGTCCCCTATGCTTTAGACGTAGGCTCTACAGTATGCTATGCTGTGTACCGCACCTGAAGTGTGCCTTGCCATGAGTTAGTCAAGGGGTGCAATAGTGATCCGGGAATGGATCACATGACAGCGGTCGAACTTATCCTTAGTATCTAGTGGACTAAGGAATTTTCTCGATTATGGAGGTGGTAAAACAGTTCGTCGTAAAGGGTTACGTCGATGCAAACTTTGACACTAATCCGGATGACTCTGAGTAGTAAACCGGATTCGTATAGTAGAGCAGTTATTTGGAATAGCTCCAAGTAGCGCGTGGTAGCTACATCTACAAGATGACATAGAGATTTGTAAAGCACACACGGATCTGAATGTTGCAGACCCGTTGACTAAAACCTCTCTCGTAAGCATAACATGATCAAACCCTAGAACTCATTGAGTGTTAATCACATGGTGATGTGGACTAGATTATTGACTCTAGTGAACTTTGAGTGTTAATCACATGGTGATGTGAACTAGATTATTGAATCTAGTGCAAGTGGGAGACTGTTGGAAATATGCCCTAGAGGCAATAATAAAATGGTTATTGTTGTATTTCCTTGTTCATGATAATTGTCTGTTGTTCATGCTATAATTGTATTAACTGAAAACTGTAATACATGTGTGAATACATAGACCACAACATGTCCCTAGTAAGCCTCTAGTTGACTAGCTCGTTGATCAATAGATGGTTATGGTTTCCTGACCATGGACATTGGATGTCATTGATAACGGGATCACATCATTAGGAGAATGATGTGATGGACAAGACCCAATCCTAAGCATAGCACAAGATCGTGTAGTTCGTTTGCTAGAGCTTTTCTAATGTCAAGTATCATTTCCTTAGACCATGAGATTGTGCAACTCCCGGATACCGTAGGAATGCTTTGGGTGTACCAAACGTCACAACGTAACTGGGTGGCTATAAAGGTGCACTACAGGTATCTCCGAAAGTGTCTGTTGGGTTGGCACGAATCGAGACTGGGATTTGTCACTCCGTATGATGGAGAGGTATCTCCGGGCCCACTCGGTAATGCATCATCATAATGAGCTCAATGTGACCAAGTGTTTGGTCACGGGATCATGTATTATGGTACGAGTAAAGTGACTTGCCGGTAACGAGATTGAACAAGGTATTGGGATACCAACGATCGAATCTCGGGCAAGTAACGTACCGATTGACAAAGGGAGTTGTATACGGGATTGATTGAATCCTCGACATCGTGGTTCATCCGATGAGATCATCGTGGAACATGTGGGAGCCAACATGGGTATCCAGATCCCGCTGTTGGTTATTGACCGGAGAGTCGTCTCGGTCATGTCTGCATGTCTCCCGAACCGGTAGGGTCTACACACTTAAGGTTTGGTGACGCTAGGGTTGTAGAGATATTAGTATGCAGAAATCCGAAAGTCGTTCGGAGTCCTAGATGAGATCCCGGACATCACGAGGAGTTCCGGAATGGTCCAGAGGTAAAGATTTATATATGGGAAGTCCTATTTTGGCCACCGGAAAATGTTCGGGATTTTTCGGTATTGTACCGGGAAGGTTCTAGAAGGTTCCGAAGTGGGGCCCACCTGCATGGGGGGACCCACATGAACGTGCGTAGTGGGGGCAAGGCCCCACACCCCTGGTCAAGGCGCACCAAGATCCCACCTTAGAAGGAATAAGATCATATCCCGAAGGGATAAGATCAAGATCCCTAAAAAAGGGGGATAACAATCGGTGGGGAAGGGAAATGATGGGATTTCTTTCCCCCACCTTTGCCAACGCGCCAATGGACTTGGAGGGCAAGAAACCAGCCCCCTCCACCCCTATATATAGTGGGGAGGCGCATGGGAGCAGCACCCCAAGCCCTGGCGCCTCCCTCACTCCCGTGACACCTCTTCCTCCCCGCTTGCGCTTGGCGAAGCCCTGCCGGGATCCCGCTACTTCCACCACCACGCCGTCGTGCTGCTGGATCTCCATCAACTTCTCCTCCCCCCTTGCTGGATCAAGAAGGAGGAGACGTCCCCGCTCCGTACGTGTGTTGAACGCGGAGGTGCCGTCCGTTCGGCGCTAGGATCATCGGTGATTTGGATCACGACGAGTACGACTCCATCAAACCCATTCTCTTGAACGCTTCCGCTCGCGATCTACAAGGGTATGTGGATGCACTCCTCCCCTCTCGTTGCTAGCATCTCCTAGATTGATCTTGGTGACACGTAGGATTTTTTTTTGAATTTCTGCTACGTTCCCCAACAAAAATAAAATACGGACATGAGGGCATCATGATCATTCTTATAACAGCAACATAAATATATATATTGTCATATGATTTCTTATGCTCAAGTAACAATCTATTCACAATGTCAAGTATGAATCAGAAACTTCATTGAGAACTAACAAACTATGATCTCAGTCATTGAAGCAACTGCAATTTATCCTAACATCAGAAAGAGTCAATATAAGAGCTTTTCAGCAAGTCCACATACTCAACTATCATTTAGTCTTTCATAATTGCTAACACTCACGCAATACTTGTGGCTATGGAGTTTTAATCGGACACAGAGAAAGATAGGTGATGCAGAGCATCCTACAGTCATCCCCATGGACCTACCATCGTCTCGTCAAGAGCCAAGAGGACCTATGACACGAGCACGAGCTAGAGCTCTCGAGAACGAGGTGACTTCCTTCCTTAGTGATATCACATATGATCCACTCGAGACATGGCTACTACCTAAGTCCGATATGCTATGCATGCTCAGGTGTCAAGAGGACCCTCACGAAGATGCACGTGAAGACGGACAAGCCACCAAGTCCATGGATGAAGAGAACCAACGGAAGAAGGCAAGTCCACCTTCCAGGCCCCGGACATCCGGCCCCTGAAGATGTAAACAACAGCAGCAACCCAGCCATCGAAGTGCTACAGGGCCCGGACATCCGGCCCCAGCCCCGGACATCCGGCTCCTCCCGAAGCCCTGGAAATCCGGCCCCTCGCCCGGACATCTGGCGCCATGCGACAGAAACTACAGTAGCTGAACCCTCCAGCCTGGACATCCGGCCGCCAAGCCCGGACATCTGGCCCCTCGGGAAGGTCCGGACATCCGGCCCGTCGCCCGGACATCCGGCCCCCTTTGTCTGCGCACAGTAAAGGGCCGAAGCCCGTGTACCCCTTCGACCCTCTAGACTATATATACTCCTTCTCCCCCATCTTTCTAGGGTTAGCATTGGTTTAGCTCATACGTGAGATAGAGCATTGCTCATCCATACGGATCTCCTCGAGAGAGACTGCGGCCCCTCTTCGAAGACGATCCACGTTGGATTCAAGACCCCCTCTTGGGTGGCCCCCTCAAGACCTCCTTTCGGAGAAGAACCGGTTACCTATGTATCGTCCCTTGTTGGATTTGGATCGTGTATCTCTTTGTGTTTCGAGGATCTAGCACATGTGTGATTGTTCTTGTTGGTTTGAGTGATTCTCTCGTGTCTTCCCCTCGTGTTTCCCCTCGTGTTCTTCGTGTTCTTAGTTGGGATCCGCTCCTTTCGTGAAAGATCGGTTATATAGGGTTCCACCCTAAATCATCTTGGTATCATGAGCCACGTTGATCACGATTTCGGAGCCCCCTCTCTTTGTTTTCTAGCTTGATTTTGTTGTTTTTCGTCCTAACCCGAAAATTGCCCCAATTTTTTTTTGTGATTTGTTGGTGTGATGAAGTTTTGTTGGATTTGATCCGCGGATTTCTTGTGTTACAGGTAGATCTAGCTTTTCCCCATCTTTTCCCCAATTTCCATCCACAAAATCTTCTGAATTTTGCCCCGGATTTGACCTCTCCACGCGGTGTTCATCCACGGATCCCGAGCCCAGACATCCGGCCCGACCAGCCCGGACATCCGGCCCGACCAGCCCGGACATCCGGCCCCTGACAGCATCAACTCCATCCTCCACTCCGTTTACCGCCTAACTTTCGTCCAATTTTGTTCCGGAGCCCACATACACTTCCGCATACCACCACCATTTCCGCATAGCACCACCATAGCCTTTCCCGCTACCAACTCCGACAATTTTGACCCATTTTGTTTTGAGAATTTGAGTTGTGGTTTCCGTATCCTATTGTGTTTCGGCTATCTAGGTACGGTTCGGCAACAACATCACCACCGCTCATCTTCGCCAAGGACTACTACGAACGGCTACATTGGTATCACCTTCACCTTCATATCATCTTGGTATAGCGATATCATCATACTCTCTTGCATTTGCATTGATAAACCCATGGCCTTACTTTTGCGTAGCTTACCCATCGAGACTAGCCTTTGAGTATTGCCGGCAACGTGACTTGTGCACATTAGTGTTCATACTTCACATAGCATACATACCATCATTGAGTTGCATATCTTGGTATCATATCTTGTGTCACAAAAGTTGTCTTCGCATACACAATTGCTATCTTGGTTCGTGAAGCATTGCATGAGAAAAGAGCTCAAACAACAAAGAGCCAACCAAGCTTTTAAGCAAAAAGGAGAAAGATAAGCAAAGAGCTTATAAGCAAGAACCATAGCATCATACAACATTAAGATTGTCATACTCGATCATCTTGGATCAAATCATAGAAACATCATACATATAGCATACTTGGGATAGAAGTCGTTGCATTTTTGCTTAGTAGGTTGTGCACAAGTTCGTATCCGCCTATTGTGCAATCGTGCTAGCGTCTCTCTAGTGTTGTGCAACAAGAGCATCTTGGTGGATTCCACATTTTGGCTCACCCTTGGTTGCCCAACCCCACTTATCTATTTGCGTGTGTGTTTCCGTGTACCATATCTTGCTATTGGTCTACTTGTTGCATTTGCAAATTTGTGAATCTTTTCCAACATTATTGAGTCTCACTTACAATTGCATCAAATTTTGTGCCACCATCCTAACCAAGCTCCACCATAAGCTTTTACTTGTGTAGGTGTGAGAACCGACAAGAAACGGTACTAATTGTGCTATTCCCTTGATACACATTGGAGTGATCTTTGATCCATTTTCAACATCGGTCAAGGTACATTTGGTATTGGTTCTTCTCTTTCTCCCACTCACATATCTTTGTTTGAAATGATGGATAGGCCAAGTACTTCTACCAACCCACTCTTCTTGGAGCAAGACGACGACATGTCATCCTACGTCACCAAGACTCAACTATTTGGTGCACACCGAGCTTTGCATCAAGAACAACTTGCTTTGGGTGATCGCATCGACAACCTCGCCACCGATCTACGACAATCTGAGCTACGTACAAGAGACTACTTCGACACATCCATGAGTTCCCTCAAAGAAGATATCCGAACCATGATGGTCCGCTCTTCTACAACTTCGTTCTCGTCAAGACGGAGCCGCTCAAGTCGACACTACGACGACACTATCTCCGGTTCAAGTACACCAACATCGAACACTCTTCTTCGTGTCGCGCGTCAAGACCGTCAAGCTAACCGCAATCCTCTACACGACACCGACTCTCAAGAGCATCGACATCGTCACAACCAAGCTGCTTTCGCACAAGCACAAGAACGGCAACGCCAACGACAACAAGAACAAGAGGAGCGAGCGCGACAACATCAAGATGCACAAGACGCCGAGGCGCAACGTCAAGAACAATAACTACGTGAAGCTCAAGCACTTGAGGCGCAACGTGCTCTTCAAGACTCAAGTCGTGCCGTAGCCAATCGAGGCCGACAAGCTCGACTACATCAAGAAGCACTTCGCGACGAAGCTCAAGAAAGGATTTACGAAGCACGTGTGCATCGACAAGCTCCTCGACATGATCGACAAGTTCCTCGTCAAGATCGACAAGCTCCTCCTCATGCGAGACAAGAACGTCAAGTCCATCGAGAGCAAGAAGACAATGGACCACCTCCTCGCCAAGAGCATCATGAGGAAGACAACCCTCCTCACCAAGAGCAACATGAGGAAGACAACCCTCCTCGCCAAGAGCGACATGAGATTGCCAATCCTCACCGACATGGGCGTCATCATCCCCGACCCCAACACAATGAAGAGCAACGATATGGCAAGCTAAAGTTCACCATGCCCAAGTTTACCGGAAGCAATGACCCCGAAGAGTACATATCATGGGCATTGAAGGTTGACAAAATCTTCCGCTTGCACAACTACGTAGAAGAGAAGATCGCAATGGCATCCCTCGAATTCCAAGACTACGTACTCATTTGGTGGGAACAAGTCATTGAGCGCCATGCAGCAAGAGGTGAAACACCCATCACCACTTGGGCACAAATGAAGGATGTCATGAGAGCACGATTCGTGCCAAACTACTACAACCGCGACCTCTTCAAGAAACTCCAACAACTCAAGCAAGGAACCAAGAGCATTGAAGAGTACTACAAGGAAATAGAGATTGCCATGATACGAGCCAATGTCAAAGAAGATGATGAGCAAACTATGGCACGTTTCTTGAATGGACTCAATCACCCTATCAAGAAGATTCCCGACTTCCAACCATACTCGAACCTCATCGAGCTAGTGCATCAAGCTACCAAAGCGGAACGGCAAGTACAAGACGACTTCAAGTATGCCAAGTTCTCATCCAAGTCCTATGGCCTCTCCAACAATCAAGCTTCGATGACTCCCACCACGAGCAATGGCGACAAGTCAAGTTACAAGAAAGCTTCGACAAGCTCAAGTCGTCCTCCTACTACAAGCAACTTCAAGCCGAAAGCTTCATCATCATCTACTCCAACCGATGTGACCATCAAGACAAGTTCCATCAAATGTTTCACATGCGGAGGCCGAGGCCACAAGTCCTTCGAGTGCACAAACAAGCGCACCATGATCCTCAACGACGACGGCACCTACGACTCCATGAGTGAAGGAGAAATGGAAGCTCTTGAGCAAGTGGCCATGCACCGACAAGTGAACAATGAAGAAGAAGCTGATCACATCTTTTGTGACGAAGACTCAAGTCCCGCTCTTGTTGTCTCCAAGGTCTTGACTCTTCAACATCAACAAGACGAAGATCAAAGATGCCATATCTTCCACACAAAGGCCGGCATCAATGGACGGTCCGTCAAGGTCATCATCGATGGAGGGAGTTGCCATAACTTGGCAAGTGAAGAACTATGCTCCAAACTCCAATTGGTCAAGATGAAGCACCCGCACCCCTACAAGGTTCAATGGCTAAGCGATACAGGCACCATACAAGTCGAGCAGAGAGTACAAGTCTCTTTCAAGATCGGCGCCTATGAAGACACTTTGGAGTGTGATGTCCTTCCGATGACCGTGTGCCACCTCCTTCTTGGACGGCCATGGCAATTTGACCGAGGTGTCATTCACAATGGGCGTACAAATCACTATAGCTTCAAGATGAAAGGGAAAGAGTTTGTGCTACGTCCTATGTCTCCAAGCCAAGTGCTCGCCGACAAGCAAAACACCCATCGTGGAGAGAATAGTGAGAGAGTGAACCACCAAAAAGAGAGTGAGCGCCACAAGCCCAAATTGAGTGCCTCCACGATGAGCGACAAGAAAAACTTAGTCCTATTTGCCACCAAACGTGAGATGAGAGAAGTGTGTGAGAACCCATCAAGTGTCCTACACTATGTCCTATTGTGCAAGGATGAGGCACCAAAAACTAACAACTCTCACGATCTACCTTTGGTGTTATCTTCTTTATTGCAGGAATTCCAAGATGTTTTCCCCGATGAGCTACCTCCGGGTCTACCTCCACTACGAGGCATTGAGCACCGAATTGATCTCATCCCCGGAGCGCCGCTTCCAAACAAAGCGCCCTACCGCGTCAACCCCGAAGAAACCAAAGAAATTCAAAGGCAAGTAAAGCATCTCATAGACCATGGACATGTGCGTGAAAGTTTGAGTCCTTGTGCCGTACCGGTCATTCTTGTGCCAAAACGAGACGGTAGCTTTCGCATGTGTTCCGATTGTAGACCTATCAATGCTATCACCGTTCGTTATAGGTATCCCATTCCACGCCTTGATGATATGCTTGATGAACTTTGCGGTGCCACTATCTTTTCCAAAATTGATCTTAAAAGTGGTTACTATCAAATCCGCATACAAGAGGGTGATGAATGGAAAACCGCTTTCAAAACAAAGTTTGGTCTATATGAGTGGTTAGTCATGCCTATGGGTTTATCGGAAGCACCCGGTACTTTCATGCGTCTTATGCATTACGTGTTTCGCCCTTACATTGGTGAATTTGTTGTTGTCTACTTTGATGATATCCTTGTGTTTAGCAAATCTCTCAAAGAGCATGTCACCCACCTTCGCACCGTGCTACAAACTCTTCGAAAAGAGCAACTTTATGCTAATATGGAAAAATGCCTATTTGGTGTTGATAAGCTTGTTTTCTTGGGTTTCGTAGTATCTTCTAAGGGTGTTCATGTTGATGAATCTAAGATCAATGCTATTAAAACTTGGCCCCAACCAACCAATTTGCAACAAGTGCGTAGTTTTCTTGGTTTAGCCGGTTTCTATCGCAGATTTGTGAAGGATTTTAGCACCATTGCTTCACCTTTGCATGCTTTGAGTAAGAAAAATGCACCGTTTGTTTGGGGAACATCTCAAGATATCGCTTTCAATGAGCTTAAGAATTTGCTTACTCATGCTCCCGTGCTTGCATTACCCAACTTTGACAAACCTTTCGAAATTCATTGCGATGCTAGTGGTAATGGCATAGGAGGTGTGTTAACGCAAGAGAAGCGCCCAATTGCTTATTTTAGTGAGAAACTCTCCGGAGCGCAACTCAATTACCCCATCTATGACAAAGAGCTATATGCTTTAGTGCGAGTTTTGCATGAATGGGAACATTACCTACGCCCTCATGAGTTCATCATCCATACCGACCATGAAACGCTTAAATACCTTAAGGGTCAAACTAAGTTGAACAAGCGTCATGCTAAATGGAGTGAGTTCATTGAGTCGTTTCCTTATGTCATCAAGTATATTAAAGGTAAGGAAAATGTTGTGGCGGATGCACTTTCCCGTATATGCATGCTTGTTAATCAACTTGAGTTAAATGTCATTGGCTTTGAGCATATAAAAGACTTGTATGAGCATGATCCTACATTTTCTATTCCTTATGCCAAGTGTTTGACGCATACTTCTTGGGATCGATACTACATCAAAGATGGATATCTTATGAGAGCTAACAAACTTTGCATCCCCGAGTCCTCTCTTCGCTTGTTGCTTTTGCAGGAATCTCATGGAGGCGGACTCATGGGACACTTTGGACGCGACAAGACATTTGCTACGCTCTCCAAGAACTACTTTTGGCCCAAGATGTTCCGCGACGTCAATCGCTTCACCAACCGATGCTCTACATGTCGCAAAGCTAAGTCCAAAGCTCAATCTCATGGCCTCTATATGCCACTTCCAATTCCATATCACCCATGGGAAGACATTAGCATGGACTTTGTGCTTGGTTTGCCTAGAACTCGAAATGGCAAGGATTCCGTTTTTGTTGTTGTGGACCGATTCTCCAAAATGGCACATTTCATTCCTTGCAACAAGATAGACGATGCTTCACATGTTGCAAATTTGTTTTGTAGGGAAATCTTGCGCCTTCATGGAGTGCCAAAGACGATTGTCTCGGACCGCGACGTCAAGTTCTTGAGTTACTTTTGGAAGACATTGTGCGCCAAGCTCGGAATCAAGCTTTTGTTCTCTTCGGCATACCATCCACAAACCGACGGCCAAACGGAGGTGACCAACCGCACGCTCTCCACTCTACTACGCGTGTTGATAAAGAAGAACATCAAGGAGTGGGAGGAGTGCCTACCCATCGCCGAGTACGCCTACAATCGTGCAAGACATTCGACTACCGGCAAGTCCCCCTTCGAGGTCGTCTATGGCTTCAACCCATTGTCTCCATTGGACATTCTACCTCTACCGCTACAAGAGTGCACAAACATAGACGCGAGTGCCCGAGTCAACTTCCTCAAGAAGATGCACGAAGATACAAGAAACACCATCGAGCGCCAAGTACAACGACTCGCGACCAAGCTCAACGTCAACAAGCAACCCATGATGTTCAATGTTGGAGATCTTGTGTGGCTACACCTTCGCAAGGATCGCTTCCCCAAGGAACGCAAGTCCAAGCTACTACCCCGAGCAGATGGACCCTTCAAGGTGCTTGCACGCTACAACAACAACGCATAGAAGATCGACATCCCACGCGACAAGTACTCCGTGAGCGACATCTTCAACATCAAAGATCTATCCCCGTACCATGGTGATGAGGATTTCGATCCGAGGTCGGATCTTTCCTAAGGGAGGGGAGATGATGCGGAGCATCCTACGGTCATCCCCATGGACCTACCATCGTCTCGTCAAGAGCCAAGAGGACCTATGACACGAGCACGAGCTAGAGCTCACGAGAAAGAGTTGACATCCTTCCTTAGTGATATCACATATGATCCACTCGAGACATGGCTACTACCTAAGTCCGATATGCTATGCATGATCAGGTGTCAAGAGGACCCTCACGAAGATGCACGTGAAGACGGACAAGCCACCAAGTCCATGGATGAAGAGAACCAACGGAAGAAGGCAAGTCCACCTTCCAGGCCCCGGACATCCAGCCCCTGAAGATGTAAACAACAGCAGCAGCCGAGCCATCGAAGTGCTACAGGGCCCGGACATCCGGCCCCAGCCCCGGACATCCGGCTCCTCCCGAAGCCCCGGAAATCCGGCCCCTCGCCCGAACATCCGGCGCCACGCGACAGAAACTACAGTAGCTGAACCCTCCAGCCCGGACATCCGGCCGCCAAGCCCGGACATCCGGTCCCCTCTGTCTGCGCACAGTAAAGGGCCGAAGCCCGTGTACCCCTTCGACCCTCTAGACTATATATACAACTTCTCCCCCATCTTTCTAGGGTTAGCATTGGTTTAGCTCATATGTGAGATAGAGCATTGCTCATCCATACGGATCTCCTCCTCGAGAGAGACTACGGCCCCTCTTCGGAGACGACCCACGTTGGATTCAAGACCCCCTCTTGGGTGGCCCCCCTCAAGACCTCCTTTCGGAGAAGAACCGGTTACCTATGTATCGTCCCTTGTTGGATTTGGATCGTGTATCTCTTTGTGTTTCGAGGATCTAGCACATGTGTGATTGTTCTTGTTGGTTTGAGTGATTCTCTCGTGTCTTCCCCTCGTGTTTCCCCTCGTGTTCTTCGTGTTCTTAGTTGGGATCCGCTCCTTTCGTGAAAGATCGGCTATATAGGGTTCCACCCTACATCAATAGGGGCTTATGGTTTCGCCTCCCAACCTTTTACCTCAAGGGTAATGTTAAGAATAATAGTTCATGATAACTTACATCCAATTGGATATATATATCAGGATCTTTCCAGCACAATGTGCTTGCCAAAGGGTAAAACGTAAAAAGGAAAGGTGAAGATCACCTTGACTCTTGCATAAAGTATAAGACATGAATAAAAGATAGGCCCTTCGCAGAGGGAAGCAGAGGTTGTCATGTGCTTTTATGGTTGGATGCACGAAATCTTAATGCGAAAGAACGTCACTTCATATTGCCACTTGTGATATGGACCTTTATTATGCAGTCTGTCGCTTTTATTTCTTCCACATCACAAGATCGTATAAAGCTTATTTTCTCACACTAATAAATCATACATATTTAGAGGGCAATTTTTATTGCATGCAACAAGGACAACTTACTTGAAGGATCTTACTCAATCCATAGGTAGATATGGTGGACTCTCATGGCAAAAACTGGGTTTAAGGATATTCGGAAGCACAAGTAGTATCTCTACTTGGTGCAAAGAGTTTGGCTATCATGAGGGGGGGGGGGAAAGGCAAGCTCAACATATTGGATGATCCATGACAATATACTTTATTTCAGATATAAGAAAACATAACCCATTACGTTGTCTTCCTTGTCCAACATCAACTCTTTAGCATGTCATATTTTAATGAGTGCTAACAATCATAAAAGATGTCCAAGATAGTATATTTATATGTGAGAACCTCTCTTTCTTTATTACTTCCTATTAATTGCAACGATGACCAAAACTATGTTTGTCAACTCTCAACAACTTTTATTCATCATACTCTTTATATGTGAAGTCATTACTCTCCATAAGATCAATATGATCTCTTTTATTTCCTTTTTGTTCTTTCTTTTTCTTTTATCCCCTCAAGATCATAGCACGATAATCAAGCCCTTGACTCAACACTAATCTTTATTATATATATATCTCATGGACTCGATTACATAGAGGGATCATAAGGCAAACTCAAAACTAGATCATACTAAAACTTTATTCTACTAGATCAAGATATTACCAAAAGGATCGAACTAAGAAAAATGGTAAAGATAAAAGTGTGATGGTGATACGATACCGGGGCACCTCCCCCAAGCTTGGCAGTTGCCAAGGGGAGTGCCCATATCCATGTGCTTATATCTCTTTCCTTGGAGGTGGTGATGATGGAGTTGTTGATGATGTAAATTGTGCTTTCAGCTTCTTCATGTTGTAATTGAGAAGAGAAATTTCCTACTTTAAATCATCGACCTTCGATTCCAATTTCAAGATCTTGTCACATAAGCCTCCTCTGCTTTTCTGCCGAAAACGAGAAAAAATAGATCGGTTGTTAGACAGTTTAGCCCTCTTAGGGAGACTAGACTTCTTGAGCTTCACGTGCATATCCCCAGGTTGAGGTAGAGGGACATCCTCCTCCTCCGAACTTGAATCATTGATCCTCATCAAGTGAGCATCCTCCTCCTCATCCATAGTTCGACCACAAGGAGATAGATCCCCATAGGTCTTTGGGTTAGCAATAAGATGTGAGACATAGCTCTCTCCGTCTGAGTCTTGAGAAGACATCTTGATCTAATCTGTGACAGAAACACCTCGAAACAAAAACAGAGGATATTTGCGTGATACGGTGGTCAAAACCTTTGGGAGATTATATAGTGATTTTTTACCGACCAAAAGACGTATTGTGCGAGAAAATGGAGTCCGGAGAGCACACGGGGTGCCCACGAGGCAGGGGGCACGCCCAGGGGGTAGGGCACGCCCTCCACCCTCGTGGATGCCTTGTGTCCTTCCCGGACTACTTCTTAATTTCCTATTTTCTTAAATATTCCAAAACGGAGAAAAATTACCATTAGAACTGTTTTGGAGTCGGTTTACTTACCGTACCACATACCTATTCCCTTTCGGAGTCTGAAACGTTCTGGAAAGTGTCCCTTATGTACTCCTTCAGGGTTACGGTTTCAATAACATTAGTTTCAACATTTATGGGATTACCTGAGATATAATGTTTGATTCTTTGACCATTTACCACCTTCGGATTTGTGCCTTCGAAGTTGTTGATTTTTATGGCACTGGAACGATAGACCTCCTCGATAACGTAAGGACCTTCCCATTTAGAGAGAAGCTTTCCTGCAAAAATTCTTAAACGAGAGTTGAATAGCAACACATAATCACCTACATTAAACTTACGCTTTTGTATCCTTTTGTCATGCCATCTTTTAACTTTTTCTTTAAATAGTTTTGCATTCTCATAGGCTTGAGTTCTCCATTCATCAAGTGAGCTAATGTCAAATAGTCTCTTCTCACTGGCAAGTTTGAAGTCATAATTGAGATCTTTAATGGCCCAATATGCCTTATGTTCTAGTTCGAGAGGTAAGTGACATGCTTTTCCATAAACCATTTTAAGTTTCTTGGACCAATTCTTTCTAGATCTATTAACAGTCTTTTGCAAAATTAATTTGATCTCTCTATTACTTAATTCTACCTAGCCACTAGATTGTGGGTGGTATGGATATGCAATTCTATGATTAACGTCATACTTAGCAAGCATTTTACAAAAGGCGCCATGAATAAAATGTGAACCACCATCAGTCATTAAATATCCAGGGACTCCAAACCTCGGAAAAATAGCTTCTTTAAGCATCTCAATGGAGGTGTTATGATCAGCACTACTAGTTGGAATAGCTTCTACCCACTTAGTAACGTAATCAACATCAACTAAAATATGAGTATAGGCATTAGAGGAAGGAAATGGTCCCATATAATCAAAACCCCAAACATCAAATGGTTTAATAACAAGTGAATAGTTCATAGGCATTTCTTGACGTCTACTAATATTACCAATTCTTTGACATTCATCACAAGACAAGACAAACTTATGGGCATCTTTGAAGAGAGTAGGCCAATAAAAACCGGATTGGAATACCTTATGTGCAGTTCTATCTCCAGCGTGGTGTCCTCCATAAGCCTCGGAGTGACACTTGCGTAGGATCTATTCCTGTTCATGCTCAGGTACACAACGTCTAATAACACCGTCCACTCCTTCTTTGTAAAGGTGTGGGTCATTCCAGAAGTAATGTCTTAAATCATAGAAAAACTTTTTCTTTTGCTGGTATGTGAAACTAGGTGGTATAAATTTAGCAACAATGTAATTAGCATAATCAACATACCATGGAGCAGTACGAGAAGCATTTATGACAGCTAATTGTTCATCAGGGAAGCTATCATCAATAGGTAGTGGGTCATCAAGAACATTCTCTAACCTAGACAAGTTGTCTGCAACGGGGTTCTCAGCTCCCTTTCTATCAATAATATGCAAATCAAATTCTTGTAGCAGGAGAACCCATCTAATAAGTCTAGTTTTAGCATCTTTCTTTTCCATAAGATATTTTATAGCAGCATGATCAGTGTGAACAGTTACTTTGGAATCAACAATATAAGGTCAGAACTTATCACAAGCAAATACAACTGCTAAAAATTCTTTTTCAGTAGTAGCATAATTTCTCTAGGCATTGTCTAGAGTTTTACTAGCATATTGAATAACATTTAATTTCTTATCAACTCTTTTTTCCTAGAACAGCACCTACAACATAATCACTGGCATCACACATAATTTCAAAGGGTAGATTCCAATCAGGTGGCTGAACAACAGGTGCAGAAATCAAGGCTTTCTTAAGTATTTCAAATGCCTCTACACAATCATCATCAAAGATAAAAGGAACATCTTTTTGTAAGAGATTAGTCAGAGGCCTAGAGATTTTTGAGAAGTCCTTAATGAACCTCCTATAAAATCCGGCATGACCAAGGAAACTTCTTATACCTTTGATGTCCTTAGGACACGACATCTTTTCAATAGCATCAACTTTGGCTTTATCAACTTCAATACCTCTTTCAGAAATTTTATGCCCCAAGACAATACCTTCATTAACCATAAAGTAGCACTTCTCCCAATTCAAGACAAGATTAGTTTCTTCACATCTCTGCAAAACTCGATCAAGGTTGCTCAAGCAGTCATCGAAAGAAGTTCCATAAACAGAGAAATCATCCATGAAAACCTCAACAATCTTTTCACAAAAATCAGAGAATATAGCCATCATGCATCTTTGAAAAGTAGCAGGTGCATTACATAAACCAAAAGGCATACGTCTATAAGCAAAGGTACCGAAGGGACAAGTAAAGGTGGTCTTTTCTTGATCCTCTTTTGACACAGGTATTTGAGGGAAACCAGAATAACCATCTAGAAAGCAAAAGTGTGTATGTTTGGATAATCTTTCTAGCATTTGATCAATAAAAGGTAAAGGGTAATGATCCTTTTTAGTAGCTTTATTTAATTTGCGAAAATCAATTACCATCCCATAACCTGTAACAATTCTTTGTGGGATCAATTCATCTTTATCATTAGGAACAACCGTAATACCTCCCTTCTTAGGGACACAATGGACAGGACTTACCCAATGACTATCAGCAACGGGATAAATTATACCTGCTTCGAGAAGCTTTAGTATTTCTTTTCTTACCACTTCTTTCATCTTAGGATTTAACCGTCGTTGGTGATCAACAACTGGTTTAGCGTCTTTCTCCAATTTTATTTTGTGCTGGTATAAAGTGGGACTAATGCCCTTAAGATCATCAAGAGTATATCCAATAGCAGCACGGTGTTTCTTCAGAGTTTTCAATAATTTCTTTTCTTCATGCTCTGAAAGGTTAGCACTGATAATAACAGGATATATTTTTTTCATCAAGATAAGCATATTTAAGAGTATCAGGTAATGGTTTAAGCTCAAAAACGGGATCACCCTTGGGTGGAGGAGGATCCCCTAGGATTTCAACAGGCAGATTGTGTTTCAAAATAGGTCCCTATTTAAAGAATACTTCATCTATTTCCCTTCTTTCATTCATAAACATATCATTTTCATGGTCGAGCAAATATTGTTCTAAAGGATCATTAGGAGGCACGGCAATAGAAGCAAGACCAATAATTTCATCTTTACTAGGCAATTCTTCCTCATGGGGTTGTCTACGAAATTTAGCAAAATTAAACTCATGAGACATATCACCCAAACCAATAGTAACAACATCCTTTTCGCAGTCTATCCTAGCATTAACAGTATTCAAGAAGGGTCTACCAAATATAATGGGACAAAAGTTATCTTGTGGGGAACCAAGAACAAGAAAATCAGCAGGATATTTAACTTTCCCACACAAGATTTCAACATCTCTAACAATCCCAACTGGTGAAATGGTATCTGTATTGGCAAGCTTAATTGTAACATCAATTTCTTCTATTTCAGCAGGTGCAATATCATGCATAATTTCTTTTTATAGGGAATGGGGTATTGCAATTGCACTAGCACCCATATCACACAAGCCATGATAACAATGATCTCCTATTTTAACAGAAATAATAGGCATGCCTACAACAGGTCTATGTTTATTTTTAGTATCAGGTTTAGCAATTCTAGCAGCTTCATCACAGAAGTAAATAACATGCCCATCAATATTATCAGCCAAGAGATCTTTAACCATAGCAATGCTATGTTCAATTTTAATTTGCTCAGAGGGTTTGGGTGTCCTAATATTACTTTTGTTGACCACAGTTGAAGCTTTAGCATGATCCTTTATTCTAACTGAAGGTGGTTTCTCAATATAAGTAGTAGGAACAATAGGATCATTATAAGTGATAGTCTTTTCTTCAACATTAATAGGTGCAACTACTTTTACTTCAATGGGAGGATTATATTTAAACCACTTCTCCTTAGGGTGATCAACATGAGTAGCAAATGATTCACAGAAAGAAGCTACTATCTCAGAGTCAAGTCCGTATTTAGTGCTAAATTCAAGGAAAACATCGGTATCCATAAAAGATTTAACACAATCAAACTTAGGTGTTATACCTGACTCCTTACCTTCGTCGAGGCCCTAATCTTCAGAGTTGCCTTTAATTATTTCCAATAAATCCCATTTGAATTCAATAGTATTCATCATAAAAGAACCAGTACAAGAAGTATCGAGCATGGAGCGATTATTGAGAGAAAGCCGAGCATAAATTTTTTGAATAATAATTTCTCTTGAGAGCTCATGATTGGGGCATGAATATAACATTGAATTAAGCCTCCCCCAAGCTTGAGCGATGATTTCTCCTTCGCGAGGCCAAAAATTATATATATAATTACGATCACGATGAACAAGATGCATAGGATAAAACTTCTGGTGAAATTCCAATTTCAATCGGTTGTAGTTCCATGATCCCATATCATCACATAGCCTAAACCATGTCAATGCCTTTCCCTTCAAAGATAAAGGGAAAACCTTCTTCCTGATAACATCCTCGGGCATACCTGCAAGCTTAACTAATCCACAAACTTCATCCACATAGATTAAGTGCAAATCGGGATGCAATGTTCCATATCCTGCAAAGGGATTAGCTAGCAGTTTCTCTATCATACCTGAAGGAATTTAAAAGTAAACATTTTCAGTAGGTTCAGTAGGTTGAGGAGCAATTCTTTGCTCTACTGGTCGGGGTGAAGATACCCCGAACAAGCCCCTCAAAGGATTACTTTCCATAGTAACAAGTGACAGTAAATTTCAGCACACTATATAAATTTTTCCTTACCAAAGGCGCTTCACTCCCCGGAAACGGCGCCAGAAAAGAGTCTTGATGACCCACAAGTGTAGGGGGTCTATCATAGTCCTTTCGATAAGTAAGAGTGTCGAACCCAACGAGGAGCAGAAGGAAATGACAAGCAGTTTTCAGTAAGGTATTCTTTGCAAGCACTGAAATTATGGGTAACAGATAGTTTTGTGATAAGGTAATTTGTAATGGGTAACAAGTAACCAAAGTAAATATGGTGCAGCAAGATGTCCCAATCCTTTTTGTAGCAAAGGACAAGCATGTACAAACTCTTATATGAAGGAAAACGCTCCCGAGGACACATGAGAATTATCATCAAGCTAGTTTTCATCACGCTCATATGATTCGCGTTCGTTACTTTGATAATTTGGTATGTGGGTCGAGCAGTGCTTGAGTGCTGTCCTTCCTTGGACAAGCATCCCACTTATGATTAACCCCTATTGCAAGCATCTGCAACTACAAAAGAAGTATTAAGGTAAACCTAACCATAGCATGAAACATATGGATCCAAATCAGCCCCTTACGAAGCAACGCATAAACTAGGGTTTAAGCTTCTGTCACTCTAGCAACCCATCATCTACTTATTACTTCCCAATGCCTTCCTCTAGGCCCAAACAATGGTGAAGTGTCATGTAGTCGACATTCACATAGCACCACTAGAGGAAAGACAACATACATCTCATCAAAATATCGAACGAATACCAAATTCACATGACTACTCATAGCAAGACTTCTCCCATGTCCTCAGGAACAAACGTAACTACTCACAAATCATATTCATGTTCATAATCAGAGGGGTATTAATATGCATAAAGGATCTGAACATATGATGTTCCACCAAATAAACCAACTAGCATCAACTACAAGGAGTAATCAACACTACTAGCAACCCACAGGTATCAAGCTGAGGTTTTGATACAAAGATTGGATACAAGAGATGAACTAGGGTTTGAGAGGAGATGGTGCTGGTGAAGATGTTGATGGAGATTGACCCGCTCCCGATGAGAGGATTGTTGGTGATGACGATGGCGATGATTTCCCCCTCCCAGAGGGATGTTTCCCCGGCAGAACAACTCCACCGGAGCCCTAGATTGGTTCCGCCTCGTGGCGGCGGTGTTTCATCCCGAAAGCTTGCTTATGATTTTTTCCAGGGTAAAAGACTTCATATAGCAGAAGATGGACACCAGAGGCCTGCTAGGGGGCCCGTGAGGCAGGGGGCGCGCCCCCCACCCTCGTGGAGGGTGGGTGGCCCCCCTCTGGTACTTTCTTTGGTCAATATTTTTTATTAATTCAAAAACTGCTTCCGTGAAGTTTCAGGACTTTTGGAGCTATGTAGAATAGGTCTCCAATATTTGCTCCTTTTCCAACCCAGAATTCCAGTTGCCGGCATTCTCCCTCCTCTTGTAAACCTTATAAAATAAGAGAGAATAGGCATAAGTATTGTGACATAATGTGTAATAACAGCCCATAATGCAATAAATATCGATATAAAAGCATGATGCAAAATGGACGTATCAGCGGGTGCTACTTCTTTTAATTGCGAATCAACTGACCCTGAATTGAAATCCAGGCGGTCTACAGACCTGTAGCCAAGTTGAAATAGTAAATGGGTGGAAACCTTGTGCATTTAGTATCACGAAGAAGATGCAGTAAGAAGCGCTCAACTAGTTTCTTTCATGGGATGAATACGGTGTGAGAACAGACGTAAGATTTGCACGAGTAAGGGAAGGTGAGTACCTCTTTATACTGGCAGTGTTGTATCCTCCTTCTGTTTTTCCAACGATCTTGTTGCGGTTTGCTAGAAACGAGAAGTTGTGGAGGACGGTGGAGCCTTGGACGAACCCATGGCCAAGTTTTTGATTGTGGTGCGGTGGCCGTCTGTCGGCAGTGGGGAACCAGATCTGAGGCGGCGAACGACGGCGTAGCGGGAACAACTCCGATGTGGTGGACGGTTGCAACAGTGGAGCGGCAGCGGTGAGGCGCAGGACGACGTAGTCGAAGTGGTTTTGGTACGGCGCACGTCGGCGTCGGCGTCGTGGAGGTAGCTCTGCCTCGGCTTCAGCTACTAAGTCCTTGAGGGTGTTGCAGTTGCGGTTGCATTGGACGAAGACACCGGGGTACCAGCTCCGGTGTGATGGAGGAGGGCGGCGGTGGATTGGGCGCGATGGGGTGGAGGACGGAGGAGGCTGGGGTTTTGCGGCTGGTGGAGAGGGCGTTTTGGCGCCCACGGAGTATGAATGGGGAAACGGAGGGAGGGGAACTAAGGGGGAATAATATTTCGGTTTGGGACGCGCTTGTTTGAAATTTAGGGAAAGTTACAAACTTTGCCCCCATCTAAAATTTCGGACATATTGCGGGTGGGGGGGTAGGACAGTAATCTGAGGTGTCCGAAATGATGTGCGGGATAGATTTCGGCCGAGCGCATGGGTGTTTAGGTGCCCACGGCGTATGAATGCTTCTCGGAGGTGGTTGAGACTGGCATCTTGGTGAAGTTACAAACCTACCCCAGTTTAGACCTTTGGACATCGGGCCAATAGGCTACACGGGCCAGCGTCAGGACAGTAATTTCCTACCACCAAACATTAGTCTCACGCGGTTTCGGGTGACCAGAGGCTTATTTGGCGCTTCGTTCAATATTCGGGAGCAGAAGCATTAACGTTTTCGGTTCTCTTGAATTGAACTTTCAGGATTTGTCAAACTTCACAAATTTTGACTCTTGAAAATCCTAAAACTACGATTATTTTGGAATGGAGGGGGTACATTTGAATATACATTGTACACGAGTATATATTTAAAAAATGCAACTTACCTCAGTTCATGCACGGTTCCAGATATAATCTCCTTGGATGCAAAAAAATAGTTAGACATGCGTATGAATATATAGCATGTTCAAACGCACAAGAAAGATTGATGCCCCCTTTTAGATCTGATTTAAAAATGCCATTATCACGGATTCAAATAGATGAATGCACTTCCTATGAATTCGAATCTTCGAAACCCCTTTATGTTGAATTCAACATGTATTCTATTTCGTAGCTAGCAATTTGGAATGTATCCATGTAAGTGACAAATGTATAAAGTGCTTCACACTAACAACATGGAGTGCACTAATTAATGTTTATATATGAATTGCAAAAGCAATGCATTTTCTGGATTTCAAACCACTCTCACTCTATGGATCGATAATATGAAATAAGCACATGCACATGCTAGATTCAATAGAGTATGGGTGTCTGATAGACCGATGTTCGTTCATACGCAAATTGCAAAATTCATGATCTCATCCAAAAATAATAATGCCATTTATATTTTAATTTAATGCGTAGAACCATCTTTTACACGTAGATGCACTATGCCTCAGCCCATTCTCACACACGCGCTATATATCTCTCTATCTAACGCATAAGTGCACACACTTTATATACATTGTCATTTCTCTCTCTCTCCTGCTCACAATCTCTCCCGGGGTGTCTCACGCACACACACTATATATATATCTCCCTCTCTCTTTCTTACTACTATGTACCACTCTTTTCACTAAGCTCAGTTGGAAAACACTATTTCTCTCACATGCATATATACACACGCACGGTCTCTACTAGCCCTCTATAGGCACATATATGTGCCTACGTGTCTCCCGCACGCACATTATCTTTAGGCCTCTCTCACACACATTGCCCCCCCCACACCTCTCTCTTAGTAGTTGGCAGATATGATTCCATCAGATCATTCGGTAGGATATCCCTGACTGTTAGGCTATATGGTAATACGAGGCAAAGTTTTACCCAAGTCCGGGCCCTTGCAGTTGAGGAAAAAGCCTACTCCTGGTAATGTATATTTGTGATAGGGGTGTGAACAAAGTACACGTGAATACCAGGCATTGTGCGTGTGTGTATACTATCGACGAACTAGCCCCCGGGCTTCTATAACATAGTCGGGGCCTAGGGTTACAAATCATATATAGTCGGCTTATCATCAGTGGGGACAGAGTCCTCCACGACTCTGGTAGCTTCGTCTTATAGGCCGAGTCCTCCACATGGGTCTTCGTATAATGCATCTCGGTCCAACCTATGTGGCGCAGGATGGAACTGACCCATGAGTCCTCACGTTGACCCACCACAACTAGAAATGATGTGCCCACCACACCCCACACGCAATCGACCACTAAGAAAATAAGCATATACAATAGTGCAATGTTATACATGAAAGTTAATTGCATGGTGCATCCAATAATATTTGTTCTGCATTGTGAATGTTTATATTTTCTCCTAAAAAATTAGTCACGGGAAAGAGAAACGAAGGGCATATCTCTCCTTGTCTCCACCGGACACCCCCTCTTTCTACACCACTTTCATGTACGCACACAAACTATCTCTCGGCCCTCTAAAAGTATGCATGCCCCTGAAACATTCACGCGTGACGGTCACTGTATTTCAAGCGAAAGAACTATATGGTCACTGGACTTTTAATTATGCTCATTGCGGTCACCGTACACACTCTCGTGGTGATCATACGGTATCTAGCTCACGATACGTCTCCATATTTTGTTGATGACACTGGCGGACATTGTATTTGATGTGTGCTCCGTATTTTGTTGATGATACTTACAGTCATTGTATTTGAAGCGAAAGCATGATATGGTCACTGGACTTCAGAATAAGCTCATCACGGTTACCATATACATTTTGTGGTGCTAACCAACCTGTGGTTGGATGGTTAGGAGGACAATGGTTTCCCCAGCCCACCAGGGTTAAAGTCCTGGTGCTCGCATTTATCCTGGATTAATTTCAGTATTTTTCGGCGATGTGCGTTCAGTGGGAGGAGACGTTCCCCTCGACTACGAGGCACCTATGGTGACTTCGTAAAATCTCAAGATCATATGCTGGCTCACTCTCTCGAAGGTGCTCATAGGGGTAGGGTCTGCGCGTGTGCGCTTATAGCGGTGAGTGTTTGCGCGTATATATGAGCGCTTGCGTCTGTACTGTGTTAAAAAAATACATGTCGTGATTATACGGTCACTGGCTCACCCGTACAACTCCGTAATTTGTTGATGACACGATCAATTGACCAGTCAAACGTTACACGTGGCGCCACTAGTGTTGCACCATCAGCGTGCGTAACCGTGGGGCCCACCTATCAGCGCATATATGAAAGAAAGAAATGGTAGTTTGAGTCTGTACTGTGTTAATAAAATACATTTTATGGTGATCATACATTTATTGGCTCACCATACAGATCCGTAATTTGTTGATGACACGATCAACTGACCAGTCAAACGGTCCACATTCACCAGCGCACATTACCATAGGGCCCACCCGTCAGCGCATATATGAAAAACAGAAATGGTAATAAATTAGTGGTCGGTGGGGATTCGAAGTCGTGAGACCTCTGGTTGGCAGCCCGCACCCCCTAACCACAGCGGACAAGGATCGCCTTGTGATGATATGCTGAGTCGGCCGTTTTAATTGCACGCACACATGAGCCACTGTGGTGAATACAAACTCATCAGACATGCGCACAAACACGCCCGCAATGCCAGCATGCATGCATGCAATACTCACATGTACCGATTTAGCTACACTTCAGTCGACTGAATTGACTTTTTGGCTAGTCAATTTTCATGGGGTGGGGGGCTCCCCGGAGTTAAGGAAGAACCAACCGCAGCGGGAGGGGGGCTCTCCAGAGAGGTACCCCACTATCTATCTTAAGGTTCAGGGTGGGGGTGGTGGTCGCCGGCGGTGGGGGGCGTGGTGATGGGGCGGTGGCGTGGGGATCCCCAAAGAAAAACCTAGGCGCGGGGGGCCTAGAGGGATGGCCGGGGCGGCAGCGGACCGGCGGTGGTGAGTGGTTTCGGGGTGACGAGGCAGCGTGGGAGCGCCGCCGACCGCGGGCGGCGGGGGCCGGTGGTGGCTAGCGGCTCAGGGGTGGAGGTTGAAGATGAACTGCAGGCCCTTGATTTCGTATCCAACAGCTGGAAAATCGACTGACTAGAGATGAAAAAGTCAGTCAACTGACGTGTAGCCTCACCCCACACGTACAAATGCACGCACGCAATACTCACACGAACGCATGCACACATGCCGGCGTGCAACACTGACACATACACATGCACTCACGAACACACGCACACATGCATGCAACACTGAAATGTACACATGCACGCACGCAACACTCGCATGCCTGCACGCACACAGCACACGACGCAAGACACAGGCTCAACCTATACGTGCATGCACCCTTTGTTAAGGACATGGATTGTTACGGGTATTAATCAATCTTATCTGTGATAAGCAGAACATTGATGTTTGCAGTGGTCTTTATGAATCACAACGTATCGAAGGGGCTATCAACGTATATATGAACATTTTAAAATTCTCTTACATTATATAGTAGGCTTATCTACATGAAATAGATGACGTCACACTCAATGAACAATCATCGGTTTATAAAATGCCCGATTCTGACCGCCCTGGCCCACCAAAAGCTCCTCTGCCGTGCGCTACATGCATTGGGTCACTGACATGCAGGCCAGGTACCCAACGTGCCCACACGTCAGTGGAAGAACGGCGCGGTGTCGTACGTCAGAATCGAGGGCGCTGCTCGCTGCACGCCCGGGTGAACACACCTCCTTGCCGCATTCAAACGCCTTCATGAAACCCGTGTGGAAGCCGAGAAACCCACTTTGGACACATGTCCATTTATGACTGGGCCGGCATTAAACGCAACACCGGCCGAGCTCCTCCCGTCCGCCGTTAATCTCCTATTTAAACGAGGCCAGACGCCGGCCAAGAATCGCACACCTGCGCTGCTCCCCTATCCCCTCCTTCACCATTTTCTCTACTCTTACAATGGCTTACGAAGAGTAGTTATCTGACATCCAAGCCGGCTGGGTGGCCCGCCGAGCCCGCCGGATACGAGCTATGCAGCTCGCTGATCACCTCTCTCCCCTCGCTCGACGGAGCTAGTTGCCGCCCCAAGCCGGCGCGCGGTTCAGCAACTCGCCGCTCCAGGCCAGCTCGACGAGGAGCGGCGAGCTGCTCCACGCCGGCATGGCAGGGAGCACGGGCGTCGTCGCTGTCGTCCACACCGCTGCCTCATACCATGCCTCCCTTGTCTGCGACCGCGTCTCCCGTTTTTGTGGCCGAGACTCCCATGCCTACGGTCACGACATGCAAGCAGAGACAGAAGCCGGGTCCGCGGAGAGGGACGAGTTGGTGGCCAGCGCCTCCGCGTCCGCCACCATCATCGAGGAGAAGTAGAACACGGGAGGCTGCCGCCGCTTGGGTCCCATGAAGGCCACCACCGAGGCGACGCCGACATACATAGCAGGTGTCTTGACGGATCCTTTTGTTGCGAGGACCTTCGTCGACCCCGCATGGGCTCCACGGAAGCAGATAAGCCCCCTTCAGACTCCATCTTGGGTATCGGCCAATGGTGTCAGTTGAGCGGTGGGGAAGCGAGCCGTCCTTTGCGCTGAAGCATATACCTCCGAGGCTCCCAGCAGTTCGGTGATTGTGCTGCCGGACAGGAGGAAGACAAATGGATCGGCAGGCGACCATTTAGGCTAGGTATTATTATACCTGTGCTGTTCAGGACTAGCACCACTTAGTTGATTTGAATGTAATGAAATCCGTCATGTTTGTATGAAAATCCGGTATTTTATATGAATTCCGTCATTGTTTATATGAAATATCACCGTGTTTGCATGAATTTCGTCCGGTTGGTTGAGTTGCTATCAGAATGTGGGCGGCTACGGTTGGATGGCGTAATTTGTGGGTCGCCGGTCGGTCTGCGGCCGGCTCGGGCGGCGTGGTGGGACAAAAAAAGCACAGCTTGTGCAAGCTCGTCTCCAACACGCACGTTGGAGGATGCATGAGCACCCGAGCTCTTTGTCGTTCATCAGTGGCAAAGGCACGGGTGGACAAAAGGGTGTCCAATATTTTGGCTACCCCGGGCAAGATCCAAACAGCCCCTCCCAGCCCCACCCCTCCCAGCTGTTGGGGAACGTAGTAATTCAAAAAAATTCCTACGCACACGCAAGATCATGGTGATGCATCGCAATGAGAGGGGAGAGTGTATTCCACATACCCTCGTAGACCGTAAGCGGAAGCGTTAGGACAACGCGGTTGATGTAGTCGTACTCTTCACGATCCGACCGACCCTAGTACCGAAAGTATGGCACCTCCGCGATCTGCACACGTTTGGCTCGGTGATGTCCCACGAACTCTTGATCCAGCTGAGTGTCAGGGAGAGCTTCGTCAGCACAATGGCGTGATGATGGTGATGATGAAGCTACCGGCGCAGGGCTTCGCCTAAGCACTGCAACGATATGACCGAGGTGAATTATGGTGGAGGGGGGCACCGCACATGGCTAAGAGTTCAATGATCAACTTGTGTGTCTATGGGGTGCCCCCGTCCCCCGTATATAAATTAGTGGAGGGGGGAGGGCCGGCCCTCTATGGCGCGCCCTGGAGGAGTCCTACTCCCACCGGGAGTAGCATTCCCCCTTCCCTAGTTGGAGTAGGAGAGAAGGAAGGGGCAGAGAGGGAGGAAGGAAAGGGGGCACCGCCCCCCCTTCCTAGTCCAATTCGGACCAGAGGGGGAGGGGCGCGCGGCCTGCCCTGGCTGCCCCTCTCTCTCTGTCGGGGGTTGGGTGCGACATATGCCAAGGGATGGCTTATCATGGTGGGAGCGAGTAGAACGTCGCCGGTGCCTGGAAGCGGGACGAGGCATAGACACGAACGCCAGCATACTTTACCCAGGTCCGGGGCTCTCCTAGGAGATAACACCCCTAGTCCTGCTCTGCGGGGTCTCCGCATGATCACTAAGGCACTAGTGAGTACAATGGTGCTCCTCGAGCTGTATGCTAGAGGTAGAAGAAGGCAAGGCTTGCTCTCCTCTTCCCCTAGGTGCTGGTCTAATTCTAACAAGTTCCAACCCTTTACATGGGTGCCCTGGGGGGTTTTTATAGGCCTACCCCACGGGTACAACAGTAATCTGGCCGGGTGTAGGACCCGGCTGTCAGTCTCTCTGATCGCCGGCTTCTCCGCCGACTGCTGGGGCCCGCCGCCTGGTCTGGTACGGCACCGACAGGCCGCCCCCACCGCTCGCGGGTCTTGCCGGCTGCTGATTACTGTACCCGTAATGCTAATGACGCTTGCTTGGTCAGGGGAGCATGGCTACAGTCCCGCCGCCTGGCGGGAGGTCACAGTAGCCACTCCGCGTCTTATCTGGTTAATGGCGTGTGGGCCCCGAGGAAGGGGCAGGCCGACTGCTGGGGGCTGGCCTCCCTTGGGTCCGTCTGGTGAGGCTTCCGCCGTCTTCCGGGCTCTCGCTGATCGGTAGGGCCCGCCGTCTTCGAGCCGTACCGACAGGCAGTCATGGGAGTAGGGCTCCTTCTGACAGGAGTGATGTCATGGGCGGGGTGGCAACAGTACCGCGCCGGGCGGAGATCTCCGCCTGTACGTAGCACTATGGCCACGCCCGGCCCTGGATTCAGGGGTGATGGGTTGCATTGTAGCCTCACCATGTCTTGTCTTCTTAATGGGGGCGCAGACTCTGAGGGCGCCGGGGGCCGACTGCTAGGAGCCGGCCTCTCTGGAGGCCGCCTGCTAGGAGTCGGTCCGTGTCCGGGCCGCCTTCCTAAGCATGGCTGTCTTCCGGCAGTTGGCCGTTCAGCCAGCCGGCCACCAGAAGGCGGCGCTTCTGTCACGACCGGATTTTCGGGATATTAATTCTCCAGAAAATGGCCGTTGTGCTCACCAGCACCAGGATTACTGTTAGCTGATGAGGCACCAACTTGATACAAGAAAATCCAAGCAAGAACAAAAATATGTAGTACAAGACCATTGTGGCCTGGGAGTACAACATTTGGTACAACATTTGGTTTTCTAGTGGTTGATGGCGGAAGCGGTTGAGGTTCATCTGCGTCTATGGGACTCCATTTCCCACAAGAACAGCTGACCAGGATAACTCCTATCTTCGCGAGGCTGCAAACAACACTGCGTAGGCTCCGGGGCCGTCGTCGTAACACTCTGCTCCGTGCAAGAAAAATCTGGCCAAGACAATAGCCAGGGACAAGCCAGTGAGTACGTTTGAATGTACTCGCAAAACATCAAGAACACGGGTATAATATATCAAGGGAAAACAAGTGCCGAGAATATTCTATGATCATAACGTCAGTTACGAGATAAACAAAATATTCATGATGCACGCATGTGGGTAATGATAACCAAAAATAAAATACTGGGTGCCAAACGAGGGTCTGAATGACTCCTCGAGAGGAAGCTGCAAGAATAATAATGCCGCAGTCGGGCGTCGGGGCGACACCACATAAAGGGCTTATAACAGGAAATAAAAGACAGTGCGCGCCACAGTCGGGCGTCTAGGCGACACCACATAGAGGGCTTATAACAGAAAATAAAAGACAGTGCGTGCCACAGTCGGGCGTCTAGGCGGCACCACATAAAGGGCTTATAACAAAAAATAAAAGACAGTGCGTGCCACAGTCGGGCGTCTAGGCGACACCACATAAAGGGCTTATATAGAATAATAGTAGTGGGTATCCAGGAGGTAGAACCATCCCAGGGATACTCGAAAATACAAATAAGGTAAATGGTTAGTCCACAATAATAATGATCATAATCCACATATTTCACAGTTCATAATCAAGGTTCTGGTTTAGTAGTTTTCCCCCGAAGACCGACACTAAGACCGACACTTGACCTATCCCAGACTGTAGTCCTTAACCATGGACACGGCTATTCGAATAGATGTATAATCTCTGCAGAGGGTGTACTCTTTACCCACGGGTAACGGATTTCTTTAGTCCATCGGGACTAATTCCGTCTACGGTCTTTTGATTGAAAACACGCCTGACCTACACACACCAGCTTAACTTACCGGTGTCTGGAATCACCCACGACACCTGTCAAGCGAAACTCTAAGTGGGGAGGCTACAACCTCGACGTAGCATGGGATCACAAAATTTATACCGCGCGCAAACTAGGGGAGCTACCCCTTCGGCTACAACCGAAACACCCATGCCCCCGGACCGGATGACTGGCTTTAATCCATGGCCATGGGACCCTCATCCCGGCCTCTCTGTACGGTGTGTGCTAGACAGGGGTTGACAACTTACTGAACCGTACCCTACCTAAGGCAGGGACAAGTGGTAGTACCAGGCAAGTATGGGGGTTACTGGACAAGACTCGATCTAAGGCCGACTCAGGAGGTTCAAGTGTTCCCTGCATGATTAGCATGACAAAAGTATTTCCATTAACAGGTAGACTTATCACTCATCAAGCCTCACCATGCCATACCGGATATACTCATCCCGACGAGGTACTAGGGACAAGCCCGTGTCTACCCAAGACCACGACTTTCCCGGCTTCCTTCCGGTATGCAAGGGGAGCTTACGAGGACGAATACCATCACCAACATATCCATTATCACATCAAAGAAAAACTCCACCAAGCACTTATGCATATGACTTTTATCGTCACATAAAAATAGCGTATGCTCCAAGTCAAGTTGATGTTGTAAACGCATCAACAATATCCAAAAATATTAACCAGGGTTCAGGATGCTTGCCTTCAAGTGTATGCATGTGGGGGTGCACTTTTGAAGGTTGCCTTCCCTCCAAAAAATCCTATTTTGAGAAATATTCAAATAACACACATTTCAAAAACAGAACAAAAAGTTGTCTCAAATATTTTTGAAATAAATCTTAAAATAAACTAGATGAAATTTGAGAGAGGTAGGAAAAAGAATCAACTCATTTGGAGTTTTATTTTAAAAGTTATAGCCAGTCAAACATCAGTGAAAGTTCTGTTTTATTTAAAATCAGAAAAAGGAAAACGCTTCGGGGAAGAATCCATTTTCAAAGAAGAGGGGACGTACAGCGGTCTTTGCGCTATCACTTAAACAGAGAGGGCGGCCGCGCGGGTCACTGACAGTGGGTCCAGAGGGCCCACTGGTCAGGTTTGACTGGTCTCCCTCTCCCTCCTTTCTCTGTGCCCGAACGGTGGCGGGGCTCCGGCGATTGCCAGCGACGAACGGCGGCCCCTCGAGGGCATCTGAGGGCAGGGATGGGTTGGCCAGACCGAGGCAGTTCTCTCGGTGGGCGTTATGCAGGTGGGGACGGAGGAGGTCACCGGCAGCGAGCTTCGCGGCGGAGGGGGCTACGGTGGTGAAGTGATATTTGGGTTCCGGTGGTCCTTGGTCGAGCCTGAGGCGCTGGGCAGCTCTGCAAGACTACGGGGGAGTTCTTGGTGGCGTTGGATTGGCGGGGGAATGCTTGGCTGCGACGCATGGCACGGGATTGCGACGGCGACCGAGCTGGCCGGAGACGAGGAAGGAAGGACTTTCCCGTCGATTGCTGGCTGTGGGAGGGCTATGGGGGTGGCCTGGGGGTGCTTGAGTGATCGGTTGAGCTCGGGGTCCCTTTAAATAGGCGCTCGAGGCTGGCTCCCGCGGTGGCCGAGGATAAGATCGCCGGCGACCACTCTTCTGTAGTAGCAGGGCATCGTGGCGGCGACGAAAGCGTGCCGACGAGCAAGTGGATGAGCACGGGCTGTTCCCTGGGGCAGCTGGCGCGCGCGGGTGCCTTGGGCGGCGCCGTCCACGGCAGTGCCCGCTGCCGACGCCGGCGTGCCGCCAAGGTGGCGCTGCAGGGCGTCAGGGAGAGCTTGGAGGGTACTGGAGAGAGGGCGAGTGCTTGGCGTGGTTCCACAGGCGAGCAGGGGTCAGAGACGGGACGCGGCGAGGGTGACAGTGCGGCGCGGCGACTCAGTGCGCGCGCGTGCAAAACGTGCGCTCTGGGCGTGCCCAGAGCACGCACGGCAGGTGCTCGACGGAATGCCAGCGCGCTCTAGAGAGCTTGGGTGAGGCTGGCAGCTAACAGGCCAGGGTTAGGGACAGCTAGGATGTTAGTGGACATGCTGGAAGGGTCAGGGGCTCAAGTCCACAATGCAAACCAGGGGACATGCCAAAAATTGTTCCTGCACACAGGGTGCTCGACAGAATGCCATGGTCATCTAGGCAACTCTTGGGGTATCCAAACTCTCCAGATCCTAGTCTCTTTAGGAGCTCAAGAAGCTGGTAAGGTGAGCTTGGCAAAAACAGAAACTAGATAGTGCAAGATTTTGAGAAAACCAGTTTTGGGCAGAAACTAAAGTCTATCATTGCATGCACTAAAAATATGCCAATGGTTCCAATCTCCTGGACTTAAGAGTTTGGTAGGGACGACTGTAAGTAGGAAAAAAGCTCAAAGGTACTAGAGCAAAATAAAATGGGGTTGTAGTACAAATCACCAAACTGGACCAGAATGGAAATGAAGATGATTCACTCAAATTTTCAAAGAACAACACTGGGTTTTTGCATGAAGATGAATTGCATGCATCCACTGACATCTCCAAACACTTGGAGAATTTTTAAAGAAATATTTAAATGGGTTGTAGTGCAAAAGTGCCTACTGGACCAGATTTGAAAAATTGATGTGGAGCTCAAAATCTCCAATGACCAAAAGGATATTTTTGCATAAAAGTGATGGGGAAACCTCACATGACATCCCCAAATTTTGGTGGAAAATTTTGATAGCATCTATCAAATGGTTGCAGTGCAAAACAGGCTCCAAATTCAAAAGAATCTTTTTAAAAGAATAAAGTTCTGAGAAAACAAATCTTGAAATTTAAATCCACTGATAAAGGATGGTTTTATCATAGAGAGTATTCAAGTCCAAAATATCTTTTGAAAGTTTCCACTTGAAGTGAAAATCCACAATAACAAAAGGGTAAATCTTGACAAATGGAAAAGTTTTATTTCCTGGCCAAATTTTAATAAATAAAACAAGGTCAAAATTTTGGGTGTCACAACACTACCCCCCTTAAGAAAAATCTCGTCCTCGAGATTTGTTAAAAGCTGTTTTGAACAAAAATTGTTTTTGTCAAAAGAAATCATTCAACTGCACAAAAACAAAGCGGCTACAGTGGGAGGGCAATAAGTGGTGTAAAACCACAGTGTGGTACACTGGCGTAGTGTGGAAGAATGCATGGTTAGGGAAAACGAGATATTTCTACGCAGATACAGTAATTTAGAATAAATTCTAAATTACTAAAATACGCTGGTCGCACCCGAGAGCACAGTGCTCTCTTTGGCTGACAGGTGGACCCAGGGCCCACTGTCGGCCTCTTCTCCTACCTTTGGCTCTCTCTTCTCTCTCGCGCGCTCTCCCGCGCTTCCACCGGCGATGCCTAGCTCGTAGGGCATCGAGGCCGTACCGTGGTAGTGCGCGGCGTGCTAGCTGCCGGTGCAGCGTGCACTCACCTCGCGGGCCAGTGCGTTGTCGGCACTGCTCGCGGACTCGCCTCCGAACACCGGCGGTCGAGCGACGAGTGGCGCTGGTGGACCTCGCCCACCGTACACCGATCTCGGGCTATAAAACGATCGCGGTGCTCCTCTCTTCTTCCTCACACCTGGCCTCGCTTCTACTTCTCCTTCCTCCTTCTCCATTACTGCTAGCAGGAGCTCGAGCCGAGGCTCTAATGGCGGAGGCAATGCCGGACTGGTATGTGGTCCTGGTGTGTGGAGGCTTGGCGGTGCTGCTGGGGTTCTCCGTGCTCTTGTGCGCGATGATCCTGGATGATCGTCGTGATGCTGCCGCTCGAGTGTTAGCTCTTCGCGGTGGCGGCGATCACGTGGATTAGGCGCGGCATCGGGGCTAACTGCTGTCGGAGTGCTGGGGCAGCTCGCGCCCGAATGATTACTCACAAATCTCTCTTACTGAGACTATGGAGTACTCGGGTGTGGTTCGTTAGGCGCAAATATGTGTTCAAGGATTTGTAATAGTACTCGAGGTCGAGTGGTTGCTGCTGTGAGTCTGCTGTTACGATGCTGCACGAATAAAAATCTATGCCGTGAAAATATATACGCAGCAGTGACTCGGGGAAAGGAAATCTCCTCAAAACCTGCTGCGAGAGAGAAAAAAAAAACAAAACAAAACTAACAGCAGTAAAACTGCTCACATAACTGAAACTAAAGCAAAATCGGATCCGTCGCACAAATTTTTTACGAACAAGCTGTAACACATAAATACAAGTACTGAGACAATAAATACGTCGGAGGCGTTTACAAAGAAAACGGCAAAAAGACAGGGTCCTGAGAAAACGCCTCTGGCACTGGGGCACACTCCTCTTCTATCGGGGGAAGCGGGTTGACCAGTCGATGAATGCGCCCTTCCTGGTCAGGCCTCAGAGGTCTGCCAATAGCGATCCGAGGATTTAAATCAGCGAGGCTCTGGAGATAACCCATTACTCGCTGAGTTAAACGCTCCTGGGCAATAACGTACTGGGCAAGGTTGGCCAGTACTGGATCTCTCTCAATTCGTCCACCGGGAAAAGATGCAACTTCTCCGGGTGCTGCACGACTCGGAAAATAGTAATATCCTCGCTCGCTGGCATAGGGTACTGCAAACCGAAGACGAGTGAGCGCCTCGTATGCAGCAGCTTCTATGGCCATATGCGGAGTCGGCATGGATTTCCCCACGAAGGAGACTTCCGTTGGGTCTTGGTTTGGGTATGCGGGAGGGATGTGCACCACTGCCCAATATTTCGAGGTGGATGGGGTGATCCTCGATTTGAGCAACTCGTACTGGGGTGGATGGGTGGCACTCATGGTACTGCAGGTAAAGTCCCACAATAATTTGACAAAACTGCCCGGGGTTGCGTCTGGGGGTTCTCAGATAAATACTGGGGGTCGACATGGTAAGGAATGGCTATGAGTGCTGCGCACAATGGTGAGGGTTACTAGGCAAGGTCACGAGGTGGCCTTTATATAGCACCGGGGCTGGGTTATCTACCGGGGGTAAGGGTAACCGGCTGCCGATCCTGTTCTCGGGTCAAAGCCACAAATATACATATCACATAAATGTGACGCATTACTGTGGGTGCCGACGGGGTTGGTCTTGGTAGCTGTGCGCGAAAATTTAAAAAAATGCAAATGTACGCTAACGTACACATGCATAGCCGCTACTCCAAAGCTAGGAGCGTTCAAGTAGACCGCATGTAATAAATGCGATACAAGACCACCTCATTACAAAGCGTAGGAAAACTAATGCTCGATACAACTCGAGCGACTTAGTCTACTTCGTTAATGTCTAAGTGGGCTGGCCTTGCGGACGTCGGTGCTTCGCCACGGTTCTCACCGTCAGGATTTGCTGGTTGAGGCTGAGGGGCTGTAGGGTCGGGGTAGTGGTGATGACCATCGCGGGGGTTGTTGGCCACAATCCCGTTGGAATGGTTTCCCAAAAGGCGACGAAGTGCTTCTGGGGTCACCAAAGCACTCTGGTTGATGGCTGGCGCAGACCTCAAGGGGTCGATCGGGTGTCCGAACAGTACGACTGGGTTGTCGACGTCGGGCTCTGCTTCTCTTCTCGCCGGGGCTCGGCGAACCAGCTCTCCACGAGCTGCGATCAGATCAAGGGTGACCTGATCGAATAGTTGCTCTAGTGCGCTTACATAGCGCACCAGATGCAATAGTGCGGGATCCGTCTCGTGGTCTCCGTTGGCAACCTGGGGCGGCCTACCATACCCGTCACGAATGGGGTAGTAGTAGAACGAGCGACAGTTAACTCTGAGCGACAAGTGTCGGAGTTGAACTATAGCTTCTCGGGCTGCCAGTTGGATGTCCTGTGGCTCAAAGGAAGTTGTCCTTCCAGTGAACCTGTAAGGGCGTTCTGGCGACAGACCCCTACCGTAGATGTGCACAGTGGCCCAGTACTGACGGCTCTCACCGTACATGGGTCCCTGGTACACAACATATTCAGGAGGCTCTTCTAACGCATAGGCACGGAGGGTGAGGTTTGCGAGTACGGTCACAAAACCTCCAAGGTTGGTCGCTATGGTCTCATTGTGAACGATGGGACCAGGCATCGTGGCTTGGTTTTGGGGAAAAGAGGCTATGCTGTGCTGTGGCTAGCGTGCCCTTTTTATAGGAAAAGGGGACGGAGTCTTCCTCCGCACGCTTGCGATAGAGACGGGTTGGGTGCCGGTCACTGGCGCATGATCGACGGGATAGGCTGATAGGTTGGGCACCGTCCGCCGAAAGGCGTCGGGTCACTGTGGGGCTATCTTACGCGGGAAGCTTGACCGGGGGTTAGGCTAAGGTCTGGTGGTTGGGTTAATCTAGGTTTATTGACCTGGCTAAGATAGGATTAGCCAATGGTCAGCCTGGCTCTGATACCAAGTCTGTCACGACCGGATTTTCGGGATATTAATTCTCCAGAAAATGGCCGTTGTGCTCACCAGCCCCAGGATTACTGTTAGCTGATGAGGCACCAACTTGATACGAGAAAATCCAAGCAAGAACAAAAATATGTAGTACAAGACCATTGTGGCCTGGGAGTACAACATTTGGTTTTCTAGTGGTTGATGGCGGAAGCGGTTGAGGTTCATCTGCGTCTATGGGACTCCATTTCCCACAAGAACAGCTGACCAGGATAACTCCTATCTTCGCGAGGCTGCTGACAACACTGCGTAGGCTCCGGGGCCGTCGTCGTAACACTCTGCTCCGTGCAAGAAAATCTGGCCAAGACAATAGCCAGGGACAAGCCAGTGAGTACGTTTGAATGTACTCGCAAACATCAAGAACACGGGTATAATATATCAAGGGAAAACAAGTTCCGAGAATATTCTATGATCATAACGTCAGTTACGAGATAAACAAAATATTCATGATGCACGCATGTGGGTAATAATAACCAAAAATAAAATACTGGGTGCCAAACGAGGGTCTGAATGACTCCTCGAGAGGAAGCTGCAAGAATAATAATGCCGCAGTCGGGCGTCGGGGCGACACCACATAAAGGGCTTATAACAGGAAATAAAAGACAGTGCGTGCCACAGTCGGGCGTCTAGGCGACACCACATAAAGGGCTTATAACAGAAAATAAAAGACAGTGCGTGCCACAGTCGGGCGTCTAGGCGACACCACATAAAGGGCTTATAACAAAAATAAAAGACAGTGCGTGCCACAGTCGGGCGTCTAGGCGACACCACATAAAGGGCTTATATAGAATAATAGTAATGGGTATCCAGGAGGTAGAACCATCCCAGGGATACTCGAAAATACAAATAAGGTAAATGGTTAGTCCACAATAATAATGATCATAATCCACATATGTCACAGTTCATAATCAAGGTTCTGGTTTAGCAGTTTTCCTCCGAAGACCGACACTAAGACCGACACTTGACCTATCCCAGACTGTAGTCCTTAACCATGGACACGGCTATTCGAATAGATGTATAATCTCTGCAGAGGGTGTACTCTTTACCCACGGGTAACGGATTTCTTTAGTCCATCGGGACTAATTCCGTCTACGGTCTTTTGATTGAAAACACGCCTGACCTGCACACACCAGCTTAACTTACCGGTGTCTGGAATCACCCACGACACCTGTCAAGCGAAACTCTAAGTGGGGAGGCTACAACCTCGACGTAGCATGGGATCACAAAATTTATACCGCGCGCAAACTAGGGGAGCTACCCCTTCGGCTACAACCGAAACACCCATGCCCCCGGACCGGATGACTGGCTTTAATCCATGGCCATGGGACCCTCATCCCGGCCTCTCTGTACGGTGTGTGCTAGACAGGGGTTGACAACTTACTGAACCGTACCCTACCTAAGGCAGGGACAAGTGGTAGTACCAGGCAAGTATGGGGGTTACTGGACAAGACTCGATCTAAGGCCGACTCAGGAGGTTCAAGTGTTCCCTGCATGATTAGCATGACAAAAGTATTTCCATTAACAGGTAGACTTATCACTCGTCAAGCCTCACCATGCCATACCGGACATACTCGTCCCGACGAGGTACTAGGGACAAGCCCGTGTCTACCCAAGACCACGACTTTCCCGGCTTCCTTCCGGTATGAAAGGGGAGCTTACGAGGACGAATACCATCACCAACATATCCATTATCACAGCAAAGATAAACTCCACCAAGCACGTATGCATATGACTTTTATCGTCACATAAAAATAGCGTATGCTCCAAGTCAAGTTGATGTTGTAAACGCATCAACAATATCCAAAAATATTAACCAGGGTTCAGGATGCTTGCCTTCAAGTGTATGCATGTGGGGGTGCACTTTTGAAGGTTGCCTTCCCTCCAAAAAAATCCTATTTTGAGAAATATTCAAATAACACACATTTCAAAAACAGAACAAAAAGTTGTCTCAAATATTTTTGAAATAAATCTTAAAATAAACTAGATGAAATTTGAGAGAGGTAGGAAAAAGAATCAACTCATTTGGAGTTTTATTTTAAAAGTTATAGCCAGTCAAACATCAGTGAAAGTTCTGTTTTATTTAAAATCAGAAAAAGGAAAACGCTTCGGGGAAGAATCCATTTTCAAAGCAGAGGTGACGTACTCCGGTCTTTGCGCTATCACTTAAACAGAGAGGGCGGCCGCGCGGGTCACTGACAGTGGGTCCAGAGGGCCCACTGGTCAGGTTTGACTGGTCTCCCTCTCCCTCCTTTCTCTGTGCCCGAACGGTGGCGGGGCTCCGGCGATTGCCGGCGACGAATGGAGGCCCCTCGAGGGCATCTGAGGGCAGGGATGGGTTGGCCAGACCGAGGCGGTTCTCTCGGTGGGCGTTATGCAGGTGGGGACGGAGGAGGACACCGGCGGTGAGCTTCGCGGCGGAGGGGGCTACGGTGGTGAAGTGATATTTGGGTTCCGGTGGTCCTTGGTCGAGCCTGAGGCGCTGGGCAGCTCTGCAAGACTACGGAGGAGTTCTTGGTGGCGTTGGATTGGCAGGGGAAGGCTTGGCTGCGACGCATGGCACGGGATTGCGACGGCGACCGAGCTGGCCGGAGACGAGGAAGGAAGGACTTTCCCGTTGATTGCTGGCTGTGGGAGGGCTATGGGGGTGGCCTGGGGGTGCTTGAGTGATCGGTTGAGCTCGGGGTCCCTTTAAATAGGCGCTCGAGGCTGGCTCCCACGGTGGCCGAGGATAAGATCGCCGGCGACCACTCTTCTATAGTAGCAGGGTATCGTGGCGGCGACGAAAGCGTGCCGACGAGCAAGTGGATGAGCACGGGCTGTTCCCTGGGGCAGCTGGCGCACGCGGGTGCCTTGGGCGGCGCCGTCCACGGCAGTGCCCGCTGCCGACGCCGGCGTGCCGCCAAGGCGGCGCTGCATTGCGTCAGGGAGAGCTTGGAGGGTACTGGAGAGAGGGCGAGTGCTTGGCGTGGTTCCGCAGGCGAGCAGGGGTCAGAGACGGGACGCGAGGAGGGTGGCAGTGTGGCGCGGAGACTTAGTGCGCGCGCGTGCAAAACATGCGCTCTGGGCGCGCCCAGAGCACGCACGGCAGGTGCTCGACGGAATGCCAGCGCGCTCTAGAGAGCTTGGGTGAGGCTGGCAGCTAACAGGCCAGGGTTAGGGACAGCTAGGATGTTAGTGGACATGTTGGAAGGGTCAGGGGCTCAAGTCCACAATGCAAACCAGGGGACATGCCAAAAATTGTCCCTGCACACAGGGTGCTCGACAGAATGCCATGGTCATCTAGGCAACTCTTGGGGTATCCAAACTCTCCAGATCCTAGTGTCTTTAGGAGCTCAAGAAGCTGGTAAGGTGAGCTTGGCAAAAACAGAAACTAGATAGTGCAAGATTTTGAGAAAACCAGTTTTGGGCAGAAACTAAAGGCTATCATTGCATGCACTAAAAATATGCCAATGGGTCCAATCTCCTGGACTTAAGAGTTTGGTAGGGAGGACTGTAAGTAGGAAAAAATCTCAAAGGTACTAGAGCAAAATAGAATGGGGTTGTAGTACAAATCACCAAACTGGACCAGAATGGAAATGAAGATGATTCACTCAAATTTTTCAAAGAACAACACTGGGTTTTTGCATGAAGATGAATTGCATGCATCCACTGACATCTCCAAACACTTGGGAGAATTTTTAAAGAAATATTTAAATGGGTTGTAGTGCAAAAGTGCCTACTGGACCAGATTTGAAAAATTGATGTGGAGCTCAAAATCTCCAATGACCAAAAGATATTTTTGCATAAAAGTGATGGGGAAACCTCACATGACATCCTCAAATTTTGGTGGAAAATTTTGATAGCATCTATCAAATGGTTGCAGTGCAAAACAGTCTCCAAACTCAAAAGAATCTTTTTAAAAGAATAAAGTTCTGAGAAAACAAATCTTGAAATTTAAATCCATTGATAAAGGATGGTTTTATCATAGAGAGTATTCAAGTCCAATAATATCTTTTGAAAGTTTCCACTTGAAGTGAAAATCCACAATAACAAAAGGGTAAATCTTGACAAATGGAAAAGTTTTATTTCCTGGCCAAATTTTAATAAATAAAACAAGGTCAAATTTTTTGGGTGTCACAGCTTCGTCTTGACGCCTTGAGGGGCGCAGCTTGCCCCGATGTCTTGAAAGGTTCTGGGACTCGGGTTAGGCTACCTGTGGCCCATTACTCCGACAGTAGTCCCCGAAGCTGATGAGGCTCCATGGCTGAGGGGCCGAGAAGCCTCAGCAGTTTCCTCCTCTGGGCGCTCCGGACTGAAGCTTTGTCCGACTCTAGGCTGGCCGCCTGGCGGGGAGTCGGTCACGTCCAGTTGGATCTGACTGGAATTTCGAACGCAACGGCGGGAAGTAGGTGGCGTGCTAGCCAAGCTTCTAGGCCCGCCGCCCGTCGTGGGCGTGCCACGCGGCGCCAGCCAGCCGGGCCAGCCTGCCAGCCCACGCGCGTGATGGGATGCGACTGCAGGCTGGGCCCGCCATCATCAGGCCTCGGCATGCGAGCGGATCCGCTGCGGCCGAGGCGGGTGGTTGGGATTCCCCGCGGAGTTACTGCGTGCAGTAACTCGCACGGTAAAGGTGGGAAGGTGGGGTCATGGGCACAGTTAATCCCACGATCCCACGCCCGCCCCCTCGGCTTCATAGCCTGTAGGCTATAAGTAGGGAGAGGGGTGGGAGCGGCGAAGCACGCGCGCCCCTGCACCCCATTTTCCCTCCTTCTTCCTCTCGTCGCGGCGCCCCCGAGCTCTGCCGGAGCACCACCGCCGCTCGTCTCTGAGCCCTCTTGGCCCCGCCCCAATCTCAGCTCTCCCGCCGCGCCTTTCTCTTCGTCGAGCCCTCCATGGCGCGTGAGCATGGAGGGGACTGGGACGGGTCGAATGTCCATGAAGACCACATCGGTTTCCTCCGCGACATGCGGCGTCTCCCCGGCGCGGGCTTCGTGAAGGCGCGCGTGCCGCCGGAGGGAGAGATCTCGCTGGCACCGGGGGAGGGCGAGTGGGTCGTCTTCCGCTCGCACTTCATCCGCGGCTTCGGCCTGCCGGCGAGCGCCTTCCTCCGCTCATTCCTCGAGTTCTATCACCTCCAGCCTCATCACCTTACGCCCAGCACGGTGATGCTCCTGGCCGCCTTCGTCACGATGTGCGAAGGCTACCTCGGCATCCTCCCCACCATCAAGCTGTGGGGAGCGTTTTTCTACACCAAGCTGGGCACCTCCGTCCGGGAGGTGGCTGCCCAGTGCGGTGCCTTCATCGCAGTTCGCCGGCCGTCGTCGAAGAACGCCTTCCCCACCATCAAGCTGCCACAGTCGGTTAAGATGTGGCAGCCGTCTTACTTCTACGTGGAGAACGTGGACCCGGCCGCCGACTTCCTTAACATGCCGGCTTACATAGACGGCCCACCGGCTGAGCCTCGGGCCAGCTGGGGCTACAAGCCGAAGCCGGTGTCGGCAGACGGCGCCGCCGCCATCCAATGACTCCGGGAGCTGACCAACACCGAGGGCCTCAAGGCGACCGACTTGTTGGTTGCCTTCGTCGCGCCGGGTTCTCCCGCTCCAAGGCCGGCCTCACCTGATCAGCCGGATGAGCGGGCATCGTGACCCATGCCGGCTGAGCACCAAGGAGATGCCGGCTGCCGAGGTGTCCAACTTGGTGAACGAAATCTCCGATTTCAAGCTGGAGGTGTCCTGGCAGTTTGGCAAGCCACCGTACCCTCGCGCGGACCCGCCACCCGCCGTAAGTCTTTCATCCTCTCCTTTCCTTAATACTTCGTCTTGATTCCATCTAGTGGTCTTGAGCAGTCAGACTTTGGGATGCAGATATACATGTCTCCGGCGACAGCTGCTGTCGTGGGGCCGGGTGGTGACTACGCACCGGACCGGGCCGTGAGCGACGTGGACGACCCTGACTTGGGGGCGGCCGCCTTGGAGGACACCGCAACAGGCGGCGTCTATGGAGCCGGAGGTTCTGAGGAAGGCAGCATCGAGACCTGGCCAAACGACGACGACGAGGAAGACGAGCCGCGCCCTTTACGAGGCGCGGGCAAGACGGACGCGGGCCCCTCTGCCGAGTCGACTGCTCGGGGCGGCACGCAGAAGCGAAGACAGGGCACCGCCTTGTTTGGCAGTGTGCCGAAGAAGGCCAAGAACCCGACCGCTGCGACCCGGCGGAAGGAGGCCGCCGCGAAGGCGGCCAAATTTCAGAAGCTCCCAAAGGCGCTCCCATGGTGTCGGCGTAAGTGTCTTTCCTTACGTTATTCTTCTTTCCTTGTAGATTCTTTCTGAATTTCCTTTGCTCTATTTCTTGATTTTAGGGCTCCGCTCTCTCTCGAGAAGTCAGCCGCCGCTTCCATCGTTGGGTCGGCGGAGACCTCTTCCACCACCCGGCGGATCAATCTGGCCGCCGACCTCCGAGAGGCGACGGAGCGAAACGCGCGGGAGGCGTGCGAGGAGCAGGAGGCCGCCTGCCTGGAGAAGGCAGAGGCGGACAAGGCGGAGGCCGCCGCTTTGAAGAAGCTGGCGGAAGCCGAGGCTGCAGCCGCAGCGAAGAAGCAGGCCGAGGAGGCCGCGCGCCGTCAGTCGGCGATATTCGTCACCCCCTGAACTCCGCGCCGCAGCCACCAGAATTTGTGGCGCCGACTGGGGGAGCCGGCGACGAGCACCCGGTCATGGAGAGGGACGGCGGCGATGTCATTATGCCGGACGTAATCGTGCCCCAGCCGCCGCCTTCTGAGGAGGCGCGAGACAAGCAGCCGGCTGATCCACCAGCGCTGCCAGCCTGAGACGAGATGGCGACGAACCCAACTCCTGAGGTCCGCACCCCGACGCGCCGCCGGCTCACAAAGGCGGCTTCGGCGCCACGCCCGCAGGAGACCGCCGTCGCGAGCTCGTCGATCCCGGACGCCGAGGTGACCAGCGCCGCGCCCACTGGGTGGGTGCAGGGAGGCGGGACGGGCCCTTTGAACACGGCGATCCTAGACGTCCAAGCCAAGCTTCAGGCCGAGGCCGACGCTCTTAAGCGTTGCAACAATGTGTTCTTGGAGTCGCGGGCCACCGTCCGGGTATATTTCTTGCTTCTTAGATTTTCATGCTTCTCCGCGGGGGCGTGCCAGCGCACCCACTGGGTGTAGTCCCGAGTTTCGGGCCGGCTGCTGAGCAGGCGGCTCGGAACTTTAACTGGCAAGCTCCAAGTACTAACATTATCTAATATCTTCATTGCAGGATTATCACAACCTCCGTGCGACCGTCTTCAACTGCAAGGTCCAGGAGCTAACTCAACGGACCGCCAACTTGTCGGAAAGCCGGAATAAGTCTTTGTTTCTTTCTCTGCGGGGGCGCGCTGGTGCACCCGCGGGCTGTAGTCCCCGAGATTCGGGCCGACTGCTGAGCAGTCGGGCCGGATCTCCTCGGCGACTGTTCTTCTTTTCGTTGATATTGATGACTTCTTTCTCTGCGGGGGCGCGCTGGCGCACCCGCGGGCTGTAGTCCCCGAGATTCGGGCCAACTGCTGAGCAGTCGTGCCGGATCTTCCTCGCAACTATATCTCTCTTTGTTGATTGTTGATGTCCTTTCCTTTTTTCCCTCTCTTTCAGAGGCCAATGCCGCCCTGCAGCAGCAGTTGGGTGAAGCCAACACCGCGCTGTGTGCCAAGGAGGCGGACTATAGCAAGCTGACCGAGGAGCGTGACCGGCTGGTCACGCAACTGCGGAACAGGCGGAGCTTCTCAAGAAGGCCCAGAAGGAGGCGGAGGACAAGGAGGCCAGTCTCCTAGCTGAGTTCGAGACCGAACGCTCCGCCTGGACCGACAAGGAGGCGATGCTGACTGTCGGCTTTGGCGAGATTGAAGACATGGTTGACGGTAAGCTTCCCTCTTTACTCTTTCTTCAAGCCGCCGTCTTCTGGTCAGGCCGGTTTCTTGCTTCTAACTTTGGCTTTTTGGCTTTCTGTTTGAGCAGACTTCTTCCCCGGTCACTCCGTTGCTGCCAATCGGGCCATCGAGGCTGATCGCGAAGGGCGGAGGGCGGAAGGTGCGGAGATTGCTGCCTACGCCCCCCGAACCCTCAGCAAGAAGCTTCTCAGCATCCAGGCCCGTCTCCAACCGGCTCATCGGATGTTGCGCCGTCCTCAACGTGTCGGCGCCCAGGCGATCGCTGCCCTATGGCCGGACATGCCGGCACCGCGCACTCCCAGTCAGACCGTCGACTGGCTGGAGGTGGCGGCCGGCCGTTTTGAGGCCTGGAAGGGCTCCTCGGCCCGGGCTGGAGCACATCGGGCCTTGGAGTTCATCAAGGCGTGGTACCCTGGGCCAAATCTAGCCCAGTTGACCATGTTTCAACTGGAGGCCCAGGAGGAGCTGGCGGCGGTGGAGGATGATCTTGTCAAGCGGGCGGTGGCAATCGCCGAGTACACCAACACCAACATCTTGGAACCATCGAAGTGCATTCGCCAATGGGTGGAGTCAGGCGCTGGCGGCAGGTACTGGGTCTCGGCCCAGTCGACGAGGAAGTCGGCCAGCGCTTGCGATTTGATGGCGGTGCGTGGCTGGTAGTAGATGGTGTAGGCGGCCAAATCTATGGCCCATTTGGCTACTCGACCTGAGGCGTCTCGGCTTCCAATGATCTCAGCAAGGGGAGCAGTGCAAACCACAGTGATTGGGTGCTCTTGGAAGTATGGCTTCAGTTTCTTGGCGGCAAAGTGCACGCCGTAGCACATCTTCTGGTAGTGGGTGTAGTTTTGCTTGGAGGCGGACAACACTTCACTCAGGTAATACACCGGCCTCTGGACTGGTAGTGCTTTGCCTTCTTCCTTGCGTTCCATCACTATGACTATGCTGAGCACCTGGCTGGTAGCGGCGATGTAGAGGAGCATGGGCTCCTTAGGAGTCGGAGCCGCCAGGATAGGCAGAGTGGTCAGCATCTTTTTGAGCTGAAAAAAGCTTAATCCGCCTTGTCATTCCACTCGAAAAAGTGGTCTTCTTCATGAGCTGGTAAAGGGGAAGAGCCTTCTCGCTCGACTGATGAAACGGCTGATGGATGCCAAGCAGTCGGTGAATTTTTGCACATCCAGCAGTCGGGTGGGCACTTCCATCCTCTCGATGGCCTTGATCTTCACAGGGTTGCACTCTATGCCGCGCTCTGAGACCAGAAAGCCAAGAAGCTGGCCGGCTGGTACTCCAAAAACGCATTTCTCCGGGTTGAGCTTGATCTGAATTCGGCGCAAATTCTCAAAGGTTTCCTTGAGGTCTTCTAGCAGCGTTCCACGCTTCTCCGTCTTCACCATAACATCGTCCACATAGACGTGGGCGTTTCTGCTAAGTTGCTTAAGGAGACACTTCTACATGCATCGCTGAAAGGTGGTGCCAGCGTTCCTCAAGCCGAACGTCATGGTCAGGTAGCAGAAGGCTCCGAATGGCGTGATGAAGGCGGTCTTCAGCCTGTCGGCCGGGTTCAGCTTGATCTGGTAGTACCCTGAGTATGCGTCCAAAAAGCTCAACAGCTCGCATCCGGCTATGGAGTCTATCACCTGATCAATCCTTGGTAAGGCAAAGGGATCTTTGGGGCATGCTTTGTTGAGGTTGGTATAATCAATACACATGCGCCACTGCTTATTCTTTTTCAGCACCAGGACTGGGTTAGCTAACCACTCTGGGAAGAACACCTCCATGATGAAGCCGACTGCTAGAAGGCGGGCTATTTCTTCTCCAACAACTCTTCTCTTTTCCCCAGAGAGGCAGCGCAAGGGCTGTCTGACTGGCTTGACATCAGACCGGACGTGTAGCTTGTGCTCGGCGAATTCCGCCGGAACACCCAGCATGTCCTTGGGAGACCAAGCAAAAATGTCCCGATTCTCACGGAGGAAATCGACGATCTCGCCTTCCTATTTACTGTCAAGGTTTGCACCTATGACAACGTGCCTCTCCGGGTGCTCCGGGTCCAAGGGTATCTTCTTGGTTTCCTTTGCCGGCTTGAACGAGCCCTCAGCTTCCGACTCCTTGGGGTTGGATGACATTTCCGGCTGCTTGCCGGCCATGGTCACCACTCGGTCAAGGAGTCACTTCTCAGCCGCGATCACGAGGGACTCGGCTAACCGGCTGCTCTGTGCTGCGCAGGCGGACGACTTCTTGTAGTCTCCTGCTATGGTCAGGATTCCCTTGGAGCTCGGCATCTTCATCTTCAGGTAAGCATAGTGGGGGACCGCCATAAACTTGGCCAGGGCAGGCTGGCCAAGCAGCGCATGATAAGGGCTCTCAAGGTCCACCACCTCAATCCAGACTGGCTGTCCGCGGAAATGATTTTTTTCCCCGAAGAGGACATCTATCTGAGTCTTGCCGAATGGTGAGCAGGAAAGGCCTGGAACAATGCCGTGGAAAACAGTCCGGCTGGGCTGAAGATGTCTCTGCTTGATTCCCAACTTCTCCATGGTATCTTTGTACAGGATGTTGATGCTGCTGCCGCCATCTATCAGAACTCGGGAGAAGCGAGGAGATCGTCTCTCCGTGGCAAAGGTGGCATCCAACACCACAGCATAGGAGCCAGGATTGGGCATCACCTCCGGGTGGTCGGCTCTGCTCCAGCTGATGGGCTTCTCTGACCAATGCATGAATTCACGGGCTTCTGATGCCACTGCGTTTACTTCTTGTTGCTGCTACCGTCTGCCACGCCCGTCGTCGGCCGCGCTAGTGAACATGACATAAGCTCCGTGCTCCTCAGGGTATTCATCTTGTATCGCGCCGACTGGCCGGACCGCTGGCTGCTGAGGAGGAGGAGGCGGCTGGCCGGCAGGCGGAGGAGGCTGGAGTCCGTCACCCTTGGCGATCCTGGTGAGCCACTGACACTGCCGAGTGGTGTGGTTGGACGGCTTCGCGCCGCTGTGGAAATTGCAAGGCGCATCAAGGGTGTGCTCGTATGAGAAGGCGGGCAACCAGTTGGGCTTGCCACCCTTCTGGCGTTGGGGGAGGCTGCCCTTCCGGCTGCTGATCCTCGACTGTTGCCACCTGCCGGCTCGTGGATGCCGGCTGCATGGCCTTGCGTTTGTTGTCGTTTGGTTGCTGTCGCCGACTGGTGTCACTAGCCGGGGTCCGTGGAGCTTGAGGGGCCACCTTGCCCGACGCGTTAACTTGGATCTCCGCCTTCATGGAGGAGTCTGCCGTGGCGTACTTGTCTGGTATGATCAGCAATTCGTCGAGGGTTGCCGGCTCGTCGCAGAGGAGCCTGTGCTTGAGGAGGGTGCCCTCTCGGCACCCGGCAATGAAGTACTCGATGGCCTGCACCTCGTGCATTCCCTCGCAAGAGTTGCGCAGCTCGGCCCAGCGCGTGAGGTAGTCGCGAGTCGACTCATTGGGGCCTTGGACACACAAGGAGAGCTGGCAGGGCTTGGGCGGCCGCTTGTACGTGTTGGTGAAGTTGCGGACAAATGCTTCAGTGAAATCAACCCAGCTGTTGATGCTGCGGGGCTTCAGGCTGTTCAGCCACGTCCGGGCCATGCCCTGGAGCATGAGCGGAACGTACTTCACGGCGCTTGTTGCCGTTTGCAATGCTCAAGGCTGTGGAGTAGTCGACCAGCCAGTCCTCCGGCTTCACGGAGCCGGTGTATTTGGGTGTATCTCTTGGGAGCGTGAACCCCTTGGGGAAAGGCTCATCTCGAATGCGGGGGCCGAAGCAAGGAGGACCCAACTCATCTTCTTCTTCTAGCGCTAGGGATCGGTTGAGGCGATCGATCCAGTGGCGATGTCGGAGTAAATGGCCACGGGTAGCCTGACCGACTGCCCCTGGCTCTTCTAAAAAATTGTCAGGCCTTTGTGCCTTCAAGCACTCCAAGCATTGGACCACCTCCCCTGGCCGGCTACCTCTGAAGCCGACTCATGGAAGGCGGCCCGGCCTCAGCAACCTCCCCCCAGGACAACCACGGGGTGGCCAACTCCAGGAAGCCGGCCATGAAGAGCGCCGACTCCAAGAAGCCGGCCAAGACCGCAACCACCAAAGCTACGCCACATAACGGCGACAAGATGGGGAGTGGCCACAGTGTGGACCACTACCCCCGAAACCCGAGGCAGGCATGGCCACAGGACGCCGTACGGGACGGCCATCTCCCGTCCGGCTCGGCACTGTAGCCATGCTAGCCTCAACGTCACCCACGGCCGACGCCGGTATGGCCCACGGGCGGCGGGCCCCTTCAGCCAGAGAGAGACGCGGAGGCGGCCCGGCCTCCCCCAGTCGGCCAAGGGCGTAGCCGGCTCCCAGAAGTCGGCTATCCCCTCCCTCGAAGCAAGTGCCACATTAAGGAGACAAGATGAGGTAAGGCAACAGTGAGAGCCCTCGAGGCGGCCCACTGTAGCCACGCTTACCTCAACGAAGCCCTCGTCATCAGAGGCGAAGCAACAGTAACAGCCGCCGACAAGACCCTAGGCGGTGGGGCCAGCCTGTCGACCAAGAGGCCGGCAGCCGGCGGGACCCACCAGTCGGCGGGCCCCAACAGCCGGCGGAGAAGCCGGTGAGCATAGACACTAACGGCTGGGACCAGTGCCCAGCCGGATTACAATTGTACCCCCAGGGGGTAGGCCTATATAAACCCCCCGGGGCACCCATGCAAAGGGTTGGCTTCTGAGCATAGCACACACACCATAGAAAGAGAGAGAAGCAAGAGCTAGCCTTGTTCTTCTTCTCCCTTGAACCCAACAGCTCTAGGAGTGATTGTAGCTACTTTTCCTGATCTAGTGATCATGCGGAGATCCCGCAGAGCAGGACTAGGGGTGTTATCTCCTCGGAGAGTCCCGAACCTGGGTAAGATCCGCCGGCGTGCATGTCTTCGCCTCATCCCGTTTCCAGGCACCGGCAACGTCTTATTGGTACCCACAATGATAAGCCACCCGTTGGCATATATCGCACCTACCACCCAACATTTGGCGCCCACCGTGGGGCCAGGTGCACCGTCGTCCGGAGACCTGTTCTGGACGGGAACCCTCTTCCTCCCCCGCGAGCGCAGCCAGCATGCTGCGCCCGATGGTGTTTGCCTCGACGCGCTGCAAGGCGTCGACGACGCCTGCGCAGCGAGCTGCCTCGCCGATCTGCTCGGCGAGACTCGCATCTCCGACGAGCCTGCGTCCGACACAGGCACGGACTACCCCAAAAGCCGCCTCGTCAGCCTCCTCGATCAGCTTCACGTCTCCAGCGAGCCTGCCGCAGACTTGGAGTCGGTCGGCTCCACCGACCCGATGCTCGTCGACTCCGACACGGCATCGCTCGACGCCTACCCCTCCGATGTGGTGGTCTTCGACGACCCTCTCCCTCGAGCTGACAGTGGCAGCAGCGCTGTCACCGAAGTTTTGGTCATCATCCACGTCGCCAACTCGGGCGAGAACGCCCACGACGCCCTGCGAGCGGCGATGCACGACCTCTCCGTCCCCATCCCGGCCGATGCTGACGCCGTGACCCTGGAGGCACGCCGCCTCGCCCTCATCGCGGAAGGCCAGAAGATAGCCTCCATGAGATGCCTCACCGAGGCCCACCAGCGCGAAGTCGACCGCGCCGCCTTCAGTACGCCGCCGCCTAGCGGCCCGAGCCGAGCCTGCTTCGTCCAGAAGCGCGGCGCAGCCGTCGCTAGCATGTTGGGGGCAGATCGCCCCGTCTACGCCACCCCGCTCGAGAATCTGCGAGCCGCTCAGGCGGCCGCAGAAGAGCTCAATGGGCTGGGAGCCGACGAGCTCCCCTACTTGACAAGACGGATCCAGCAGCTGATCGACGCGGCCGCAGAACGGCACGAGGCCGGCGCACGTGCTGATAGTCATCCCCCGCGCGAGGAGCACGCCACGACGTCCCGCTCGCCGACTGCAAGCGGCGCACACCAGAAGAAAGACAAGGAGCCGGCTGCCAGCCGCAGCCGGACTCGCATCACCATCGAGCGCGACGCGGAGGGCCGCCCTCGAGCGGTGGAGCACCAAGGAAATCCGCCTCCTCCCCCGCCTCGAAGAGAAAGACGTCTCACCCCACCGCCTATCACGCACCCGACACTTGGCGACCGACTCGGCCGCCGAGAAGGAGTCGGCGAGAACGACGCCCGCCACCGGATCGACCGCCTCGCTCGATCCTTGGCGTTAGAAGAAGAAGACGATGTCGGCCCGCCATGTTTTGGCCCCCGCATCCGCGACGAGCCCTTCCCCAAAGGGTTCTCGCTCCCCAGAGACATGCCCAAGTACAACGGCTCAGTGAAGCCGGAAGATTGGCTCATCGACTACTCCACGGCCGTCAGCATAGCCAACGGCAATCGGCGCGTCGCCGTGAAGTACGTCCCCCTCATGCTGCAAGGCACGGCGCGCACATGGCTCAACAGCCTCAAGCCCTACAGCATCAACAGTTGGCTGGACTTCACGGAAGTCTTCATGCGCAAGTTCACCAGCACCTGCAAGCGGCCTCCCAAGCCTCGCCAGCTCTCCCCCTGCGTCCAAGGACCCAACGAGTCGACCCGCGACTACCTCACGCGGTGGGCCGAGCTCCGCAACTCCTGCGAGGGGGTGCACGAGGTTCAGGCCATCGAGTACTTCACTGCCGGGTGCCGAGAGGGCACCCTCCTCAAGCACCGACTCCTCTGCGACGAGCCGGCTACCCTCGACGAGTTGCTGGGTATCGCGGACAAGTACGCCACGGCCAAATCCTCGATGAAGACCGAGCTTCGAGTAGATGCCTCGGGAAAGGTGATTGCTCCGGCTCCCAAGACGCCGGCCGGCGACCCTAATCGGCGCCCCTACCAGAACGATCACAAGCGCAAGGCCCCCATGCCGACTTCCACCAGTCGGCAGGTGGCCACAGTTGAAGATGAGCAGCCCGAAGAGCGGCCTGCTCCCAAGAAGAAGGGCGGCAGGCCGGCTTGGCAGCCGGCTTTCTCTTACGAGCAGGCTCTTGACGCCCCCTGCAAGTTCCACAGCGGCATGAAGCCGTCTAACCACACGACCCGAAAATGGCACTGGCTCACGCGAATCACCAAGGGCGAGGGATTGCTGCCGGCTCCGCCTCCCGGCCCGCCTCCTCCAGCCCCCCAGCAGTCGGCGGCTCGGCCGGCGGTCGGCGCCATCCAAGACGAATTCCCTGAAGAGCACGCCGCCTACGTCGTCTTCACCAGTCAAGCCGACGACAAGCGCAGTCGGCGCCGACAGCATCAAGAAGTTAATGCAGTCGCCTCTAGCGCCCCCGAGTTCATGCACTGGTCTAAGAAGCTAATCAGCTGGAGCCAGGCCGACCACCCAGAGGTGATGCCCTCTCCTGGCTCCTATGCAATGGTCTTGGATGTCACCCTCGCGACGGAGAGGTGAGCTGCCCGATTCTCCAGCGTCCTGATAGATGGCGGAAGCAGTATCAACATACTGTACCGCGATACCATGGAGAAGTTGAACATCAAAGCGAAGCAGCTTATGCCGAGCCGCACCGTCTTCCATGGTATCGTCCCCGGCTTGTCTTGCTCCCCAATCGGCAAGATTAAAATGTATGTTCTCTTCGGAGACAAAGATCATTTTCGCCGAGAAGCAATCTGGTTCGAGGTAGTGGATTTGGAGAGCCCCTATCATGGTCTGCTTGGCCGACCTGCTCTGGCCAAGTTCATGGCAGTGCCCCACTACGCCTACCTGAAGATGAAGATGCCGAGCTCGAAGGGGATCATCACGGTAGCCGGCGACTACAAGAAGTCCATCGAGTGCGCCATGGCCAGTAGCCGGCTGGCCGAGTCCCTCATGGTGGCAGAAGAGAAGAAGATGCTGGAGCGGGTTGTGGCCATGGCCGGCAAGCAGCCGGCCCTGTCCCCCAACCCCAAAGATTGTGATGCGCAGGTCTCCTTCCAGCCTGCCAAAGAGACGAAGAAGATACCTTTGGACCCGGAGAACCCGGAGAGGTTCGCTGTCATTGGGGCGAACTTGGACAGTAAATAGGAAGGCGAGCTCGTCGACTTCCTCCGTGAGAATCGAGACATTTTTGCATGGTCCCCAAAGGACATGCCAGGTGTCCCGAAGGATTTCACCGAGCACAAATTACATGTCCGCGCCGACGCGAAGCCGGTCAAGCAACCCCTCCGCCGACTGTCAGAACAGAAGCGAAGAATCGTGGGAGAAGAGATAGCCCGGCTCCTTGCCGCTGGCTTTATCATGGAAGTGTTCTTTCCAGAGTGGCTTGCCAACCCAGTTCTGGTTCTGAAGAAGAATAACAAGTGGCGTATGTGTATAGACTACACCAGTCTGAACAAGGCCTGCCCAAAGGATCCGTTTGCTCTGCCACGGATTGACCAAGTGATAGACTCCACAGCCGGATGCGAGCTGTTGAGTTTTTTGGATGCGTACTCAGGGTACCATCAGATCAAGTTGGACCCAGCTGACCGCCTGAAGACTGCCTTCATCACACCCTTTGGTTCTGCTACCTGACTATGACATTCGGCTTGAGGAATGCCGGTGCCACTTTTCAGTGTTGCATGCAGAAATGCCTCTTGAAACAACTCGGCAGAAATGCCCACGTCTATGTAGACGACATTGTGGTGAAGACAGAGAAGCGCGGCACCCTGCTGGAAGACCTGAAAGAAACATTCACCAACTTGCGCCGATTCCAAATCAAGCTCAACCCCGAGAAGTGCGTGTTCGGAGTGCCAGCCGGCCAGCTGCTAGGCTTCCTGGTCTCCGAACGCGGCATCGAATGCAACCCTGTCAAGATCAAGGCCATCGAGAGGATGGTGATTCCCACCAAACTGCGAGATGTGCAGAAGTTCACCGGCTGCCTGGCCTCCCTGAACCGTTTTATCAGCCGACTAGGAGAGAAGGCTCTCCCCCTGTACCGACTCATGAAGGAGTCCACTCACTTTGAGTGGAATGACCAAGCCGACCAAGCCTTCCATGAGTTGAAGAAGATGCTGACCACTCCGCCTGTCCTGGCAGCCCCGACTGAAAAGGAGCCCATGCTCCTCTACATTGCTGCGACTAGCCGAGTAGTCAGTACTGTTGTTGTGGTCCAGCGCCCGGAAGAAGGCCGAGCCCAGCTAGTTCAGAGGCCGGTGTACTATCTCAGCGAAGTGCTATCCAGCTCAAAGCAAAACTACCCGCACTACCAGAAGATGTGCTATGGGGTGTACTTCGCTGCCAAGAAACTGAAGCCCTACTTCCAAGAGCATCCCATCACGGTCGTGTGCACCGCCCCGCTCGCCGAGATCATAGGCAGCCGGGATGCATCCGGCCGGGTGGCTAAATGGGCTATTGCACTAGCGCCCTACACGATTTTCTACCAACCCCGCACCGCCATCAAGTCCCAAGCGTTGGCCGACTTCCTCGTCGACTGGGCCGAGACCCAGTACCTACCGCCGGCTCCCGACTCTACCCATTGGCGGATGCACTTTGACGGGTCCAAGATGCGCACCGGTTTGGGAGCCGGCATCGTCCTCACCTCTCCCAAAGGCGACAAGCTCAAGTACACGCTGCAGATCCACTTCGCCGCCTCCAACAACGTGGCCCAGTACGAGGCGCTCGTGCATGGGCTCCGGCTGGCCAAAGAAATCGGCATACGCCGGATCCTGTGTTACGGCGACTCAGACTTGGTGGTCCAGCAGTCGTCTGGCGACTGGGACGCCAAGGACGCGAACATGGCGAGATATCGATTCCGCGTCCAGCAGATCAGCGGATACTTCGAAGGGTGTGAGTTCCTTCACGTGCCAAGGGCCGACAACGACCAAGTAGATGCCCTAGCACGAATCGGCTCCACCCGACAGGCCATACCGACTGGCGTCTCCCTCCAGCGCCTCCTCAAGCCGTCCATCAAGCCGTCTCCAGAGTCGGACTCTATCTTCATACCGCCTGCGCCAGATGTAGCTGGATCCGATTGGAGGAACCCCGCAGACGGCACGGGGACTTCGACAACTGGCCCGGGGACTGCCGTAGTCGCACCCGGCCCAGGGACTTCAGAACCCGGCTCGAGGACTGCAGCAGTCGGCCCGGGGACTGCAACGACACAAGAAGCGGTGGCCGACTCCAATTCTACGCCATCCAACCCACCCACCCGAGTCATGGTGGCCACACTAACAGAAGAAGAAGTCACAGCTCCATCATGGGCTCAGCCCATCCTCAAGTTCCTAGTCAGCAGAGAGCTGCCGGCTGATGAGATTTCAGCAAGACTAGTGCAACGACGAGCCGCAGCATATGCAATAATCAACAGAGAGCTTGTGAAGCGCAGCTTCACTGGAGTCTTCCAGCGTTGTGTCGAGCCAGAAAAAGGAGTGGCAATCCTCAAGGATATCCACCAAGGCGAATGCGGCCACCACGCAGCCTCAAGATCACTTGTGGCCAAGGCTTTCCGCCATGGTTTGTTCTGGCCGGCTGCCTTGGAGGATGATAAAGAAATAGTCAAGAGCTGCAGAGGATGCCAAGTTTTTAGTTCCAAGCAACACCTGCCGGCTTCTGCACTCAAGACCATCCCCTCACCTGGCCTTTTGCCGTCTGGGGACTGGACATGGTGGGCCCTTTCAAGACAGCCCGTGGCGGCTTGACGCATCTACTTGTCGCTGTGGACAAGTTCACAAAGTGGATCAAAGCAAAGCCGATTAAGAAGCTGAACGGGCCGACTGCCGTGACATTCATCACTGACATCACTACTCGGTACGGCGTGCCGCACAGCATCATCACCAACAATGGCACGAACTTCGCCAAAGGAGCACTGGCACGTTTCTACGCGATGCAGGGCATCCGACTGGACATAGCGTCCGTTGCCCACCCGCAGTCAAACGGCCAGGTCGAGCGAGCAAATGGACTCATCCTCTCCGGCATCAAGCCCCGACTGGTTGTACCACTGGAGCGATCGGCCGGCTGCTGGCTCGATGAGCTGCCGGCTGTCCTCTGGAGTCTGCGCACTACACCCAACAAGTCAACCGGCTTTACTCCATTTTCCTCGTGTACGGTGCCGAGGCTGTCATCCCAACAGACATCGAGTTCGACTCGCCTTGGATCACCATGTACACGGAGGAGGGGGCCAAGGAAGCAAGAGAAGACGACGTCGACCTATTGGAAGAAGGCCGGCTGTTAGCACTCAGCCGGTCCGCCATCTACCAGCAAGGGCTGCGCCGCTACCACAACCGCAAGGTCAAGCCAAGATCCTTCCAAGAGGGCGACCTTGTGCTCCGGCTGATCAAGCGAACAGCCGGCCAGCACAAGCTCTCGGCCCCTTGGGAAGGCCCCTTCGTCATCAGCAAGGCACTAGGCAACGACTCCTACTACCTGATCGACGCGCAAAAACCAAGAGCACGCAAGAGAGACGACTCCGGCAAGGAGTCGGAGCGACCATGGAACGCAAACCTCCTGAGAAGATTTTACAGTTGAAAGCAGTATGTATCATGCTACCCTTTTGTATTAAGTACAAACCAACAGGCCCCCCGAACAGTACTCGGGGACTGCCTTTGTTTATCTATGAATGACAAGTGTCATATCCATGAATGTATTATTACATTTGATTTCTTGTTGGGCACCGGGTTCGACTAGTCGGCCCGGGGACTGGCCGCCTTGAGCTATATTAAAAGTTCTACCTGAGGTCAGACAAGTAGTGTGCCGGCTCCCGAGTCCTCTCTTGCTGAAAGTCGCAGCTCGAAGAACCGACTGTCCGACTAGCAAGAGGCAAGGCAGAAAGGATGCCCACACGAAAAACGGCTAAGGACCAACGACCTTATATAGCAAAAAGACGGGCCCCAACCACGCTTGCCGGCTGTCAGAACAGCCGGCTGGCCGGCTCCCTAAACACTTAGCTTTAGTCCAACAAAGCTAGAGTACTCCCCCCCAATTGGCCAAGCACTCCTCCAGCTACAGATTGCAGAGCAACTGTTTGACTGTGGAGGCGGCAACCAAGGGAGGGCGGCAAAGGAAACAGCAGAAGGACAAAAAGCAAAGTACGAGGAAAGGCCAAATACATGCATAAGTTATATATACATATAAAGCCCCCAACAGGCTGGCAATCGACATAGTTCGAATACACCCCCAATGGGTGGAATTGTGCAGACTTAACAAAATATTGTTCCAAAAGTGACAAGACAGGAAAACAAAAGATGACAGACTAGACTAGGGCGCGAGGTGGGAGCCAGGCCGGTCGGTGGAGACGGCGTCGCCTGCTGAAGGAGTGGCCGCCTAGCGGGTCTCGTCTTGGTCACCGCCAGTGGCAGGCGACGCACTCGCGCACGACGTAGTGCTGGAGGCGCGGTCAGGCTGAGGCTGGTCGGCTGCTCCACCAGCCGGCTCGACGTCTTCACCCTCCTCCTCCTCCTCTTCGCCCTCGTCGCTGGAGTCGATCTCCTCCGCCGAGTCTTCACCGTCCGCCGGGTTCAGCCAGAACCACTCCTCTGGCTGGGCGACACCGTTGTCATCTACCTCGGGGGCGAAGACGCTGGTGTCGGTGTAGTCGGCGATCGCCGAAGCCCGCCGGATGATAGCCGGCCGTGCCGGCTCCAGCTCCGTGTCGGCTTGCTGCCGCCAGGTAGCCAGCTGATCCAGGCTCAGGCCGGGATACCAGGCCTTGACGAACTCCAGCGCCCGCCTGGCGCCGGACCGAGCCGCCGAGGCCTTCCAGGCTTCAAAGCGACCGACTGCCACCTTTAGCCAGTCGGCGGTCCGACTGGGGGTGCGAGGAACCACTTGGCCGGGCCAGAGGGCGGCCAACACTTGCGCCGCAGCACGCTGAAGCCAGCGGAGTAGTCGGTGAGCCGGCTGGATGCGGGCCTGGATCGCCAAGAGCTGCTCCTCCAGCGAACGGCCGGCGGTTGGCGAAATCTCGAAGCCAGCCTACCTTCGCGCCTGGCGGCGGGCCTCGATGGTCTGGTTGGCGGCGGTAGAATAGCCAGGGAAATATTCTATGCAAAAAAGAAGAAGAAAAGAAGAAAAGAACACCAAGTCAGAAAACGAGCCAAAAGCGGCAGACGGCAAGAAAGGAAGAAGAAGTAGGCGGCTTACCGTCAACCAGATCTTCGATCTGACCATAGCCAGAGATCAGAGTTTGCCTTGCTTCAGCCCAGCCAGCCGCCTCCGTCTCGTACTCGGCCTGGAGGGCAGCTTCGCGGTCCTGCACCGCCTTCAGAGCCGCCTTGTGGCCTTCCTCCTGGTCGGCCAACTTCTTGGCCAGGCGGTCGCGTTCCTGCACCAAGGCGGCGAGCTCGGCATCCTTGGCACGAAGGGCAGTCTGAGACTCTCCCAGCTGTGCCCTCAGACCGGCGTTGGCCGCTGCAGAGACGGTAGAAAAAGAAAGAACAGTAAGAGGAATTCGTTAAGGAAGATCCGACCCGACTGCTCAGCAGTCGGCCCGAATCTCGAGGACTACACCCAGTGGGTGCGCTGATGCGCCCCCACATGAGATAAAGAACAAAGCACGTACCCCGGCTCTTAGTAAGGTCGGCGGTCTTCTGGGTCAGCTCCCAAGCCTGGGAGTTGAAGGCGGCCGCACGAAGATTGTGGTAGTCCTGCAAGATAGACAGAAGATCGAAGTAAGAACAAGAATAGCAAAGCCAAATCCACTAAGAAGTTCCAAGCCGCCTGCTCAGCAGCCGACTCGGAACTTGGGGACTACACCCAGTGGGTGCGCTGACGCGCCCCCACGGAAGAAATTAAGATCAAGAAGAAGCAAGATGGCAAGACTAACCCGGATGGCCGCCCGCGTCGCAAGGAACTCGTCGGTGAACTGCCTCAGCACCGTAGCCTGGGCCTGGAGCCGGGTTCGGACGTCCTGCGCGGCCACGTTCATCACGGCCGTCCCTCCGCCTAGCGTCCACCCCGAGGTAGCGCTGGCCACCTCCACATCCTGGGCCGACGAGCTGGAGCCCACGGCCGGCTGCGGCTCCGACGCGGCCTTCTGTGGCTCCGACGCAGCCTTCCCCGCACGACGGCTCGGCGGCATCCGAACCGCCATCTTAGTCCTCGCGGCCGGCTCGCCCCCCGCCGACTGCGCAGGCGGCAGATCAGGCCGGCCGCCTTGAGCGGCCCCAGTTGGCGGGGTCGGCACCGGCGCCCTCTCTAGGACAACGACATCGGCGTCCCTCTCCAGCCCTGGCTGGTCGCCGCCGGCTCCTTCTAGCGAGGGCTCCATGGCCCCAGGCGCTGCGACGCGCAGCGGGGTGACCATCAAGGCCTCCGCCGCCGCCGCCGCAGCCGCGGCCTCCGCATGGGCCTTGGCTACGGCGTCGGCGCGCGCCTTTGCCGCTTCCTCCTCCTGCGCCGCCTGGGCGGCGGCTGCCTTCCGTGCCTCCGCCTCCCGCGCCTCCCGCTCCTACCGCGCCTCCCGCGCGTTCCGTTCTATCGCTTCCTGAAGGTCGGCACGGGGATCCACGTGGCGAGTGGTGCTCCCGGAGCCCCTCGGCGACTCGACGAGGGAGGCGGCAGCCGCCCGCTCAAGCGACAACGGAGCTCTGGTCGTTTGGAGAAAAAGACAAGGGTTTAGGAACCACCAGAGAAAAAGAAAGAAAAAAAGAGTATACAAAGGAATTCGAACTTACGCCGACACAGTCTATGGTTGCTTCACCGTCTTGCGGAAGCGAGCCGCCTTCGCGGCCACCTCCTCCCGCCTGGTTGCTGCCGCCCCGCCCCTGGGTTTCTTCGTCCTACAGCCGAACAAACCCTGGGCAGCGCGACGCTTTTGCCCTTCGCCCCGAGCAGGCGGTGCAGCCGAGGAACCCGCGCCACGTCCAGAAGCCGGCCGGCGGCGCAGGACGACTTCGGCCTCATCATCGTCCGGCCAGTCGTCGAAGGTGACTCCGTGCTCGGAGCTGCCTGCTTTGCCGCCGACTTGGCCACCACCCGGCTTGGTGTTGTCGTCCATAGCGGCCGCCCCCAAGTCGGGGTCCTCCAGCTCGTGCTGCGTACGGTCGGGGACGAATCGGCGCTCCGCATCCGACCCGCTGGCAGGCCGAAGGAGAGGACTCTATCGAAGACAAGCCGACTAGTCAGAGTGGGCCAAAGGAGCTCGGCGACAAAGCTAAGAGATAAAGAAGAGACAAGGAGAGCATACCGTGGGTGGTGGATTGGCTTGGCTATATGGCTCCTTGCCGAACTGCCACTCTTCGGAGAGTTTGCAGTTAGCGAGGTAGTTCACCATATAGGCAACCTCCTCGTGTGGCATGTCCTTGGTGCACATCCGGCTCGGATCGAGCTGGCCGCTCATCTGACAGATCAGATGAGGACGGCTCTGGAGCGGAAGTACCCGGCGCGTGATGAAGGCGGCCAGCAGGTCGGGCCCCGTCAAGCCCTCCGACTGGGTCATCGCTCGCACTCGTGCGACGGCTGCGGACCCAGCCGGCGTCAGAGTCACGGCCCGGTAGGACCACTGGGGCCGCCTGCCCGCCGGAGGGCCGGCTACGTAGGCCGGCAGGTTGACGTAGTCGCCCTGCGGGGCGATGTTTCTGATGTAGAAATACGACTTTTGCCATAGCTTCACCGACTGGATTAGCGTGATGATGGGGAAGGGGTTGTCGGCAGCCACCCTCCGCGCCGCGATGAAGGCGCCAGTCTGGGCCGGCACGCCCTGCGAGCGCGTGCCCAACTTGGACTAGAATAACCACCCCAGAGCTCGAGGGTGGGGAGGACGCCGAGGTAGCCTTCGCACAGGGTGACGAAGGCAGACAGCAGCACCACCGCGTTCGGGGTGAGGTGGTGTGGCTGGAGCTGGTAGAACTCGAGCCAAGAGCAGAAGAAGGCGCTCACGGCAGGCCGATTCCGCGCAAGAAATGCAAGCGGAAGACCACCCGCTCGCCCTCCCGCGGCTCCGGCGTAAGCTCCTTCACCGGCGCGAGACGGACCTCCACCTTGTCCGCGCTGGGCAGCCGCCGCGTCTTGCGGAGGAACTCGATGTGATCTTCGTGGACGTTGGAGCCGTCCCAATCCCCGCCATATTGCTCCGTGGCGGGAGGCATGGTGAAAACAAGCGCGGCGGCGGAGGAACGAGTAGTGGAAGAGCGCGGCGGCGAGGCGTTGTCGCAGGAAACGGCAAGAGAAAGAAGATGGTGGAAGGAGGAGGAGCGTGCGAGAGCCTGCCGCTCTCCCTCTCCCCCTACTTATAGCTTCGCGAGGTGAGGCCGGGGAGGCCGGACGTGGGGTGAGACGTGGGATTAACTGCACCGACTCCTCCCATGCCTCGCGATTATTACGCCCTAAAGGCGTGCCGAAACTGCCGCAAGGAGACGTGCGGGCGGTTTCGGGCTGCAGAGAATCCGCGCCTGGGCCCGGGCGTGGACGTGGCGGGCCCCCGCCCTGTGGCGACGTCCCGTCGCGCGCGTGGGCTGGCAGGCTTTCTGGCCGAGAGAGGCCACGTGGTTCGCAGATGGCAAGTGGCCGACTCGTGGCCCGGTGCAAGCACTGGCGAGCTCCCGCCCTCCGACTCCGGAGTTTTCGACCAAGGCGGCGCGCCTAACCAAGTCCGGCTCCCAGCTGCCGACTTGTCAAGATAGGAAGCTGATCGAGCTTCTCAACTCCTACCCAACCTCGAAGCCCAATCAGCTTCGGGGACTACTGTCAGAGTAAATGGCCATGGGTAGCCTGACCGACTGCCCCTGGCTCTTCTAAAAAATTGTCAGGCCTTTGTGCCTTCAAGCACTCCAAGCATTGGACCACCTCCCCTGGCCGGCTACCTCTGAAGCCGACTCATGGAAGACGGCCCGGCCTCAGCAACCTCCCCCCCCCCCAGGACAACCACGGGGTGGCCGACTCCAGGAAGCCGGCCACGAAGAGCGCCGACTCCAAGAAGCCGGCCAAGACCGCAACCACCAAAGCTACGCCACATAACGGCGACAAGATGGGGAGTGGCCATAGTGTGGACCACTACCCCCGAAACCCGAGGCAGGCATGGCCAGAGGACGCCGTACGGGACGGCCATCTCCCGTCCGGCTCGGCACTGTAGCCATGCTAGCCTCGACGTCACCCATGGCCGATGCCGGTGCGGCCCACGGGTGGCGGGCCCCTTCAGCCAGAGAGAGACGCGGAGGCGGCCCGGCCTCCCCCAGTCGGCCAAGGGCGTAGCCGGCTCCCAGAAGTCGGCTATCCCCTCCCTCGAAGCAAGTGCCACATTAAGGAGACAAGACGAGGTAAGGCAACAGTGAGAGCCCTCGAGGCGGCCTACTGTAGCCACGCTTACCTCAACGAAGCCCTCGTCATCAGAGGCGAGGCAACAGTAAGCAGCCGCCGACAAAACCCTAGGCGGTGGGGCCGGCCTGTCGACCAAGAGGCCGGCAGCCGGCGGGACCCACCAGTCGGTGGGCCCCAACAGCCGGCGGAGAAGCCGGCGAGCATAGACACTGACGGCTGGGACCAGTGCCCAGCCGGATTACAATTGTACCCCCGGGGGGTAGGCCTATATAAACCCCCCGGGGCACCCATGCAAAGGGTTGGCTTCCGAGCATAACACACACACCATAGAAAGAGAGAGAAGCAAGAGCTAGCCTTGTTCTTCTTCGCCCTTGAACCCAACTGCTCTAGGAGCGATTGTAGCTACTTTTCCTGATCTAGTGATCATGCGGAGACCCCGCAGAGCAGGACTAGGGGTGTTATCTCCTCGGAGAGCCCCGAACCTGGGTAAGATCCGCCGGCGTGCATGTCTTCGCCTCATCCCATTTCCAGGCACTGCCGACGTCTTATTGGCACCCACAATGATAAGCCACCCGTTGGCATATGTCGCACCTACCACCCGACAGGCGGGCATCGTTTTCTCCGATTCCTTCTCGGCGGCCAAGGCAGTCGCCGAGCGACGGGTGATCAACAGGCAGCGGGGAAATGCGCCTCTCCCTGCGGGGGGAGGAGGGGGTGGACAGTCGTCTCGTCGCTGCACTGCTCTTGGGAAGCTGTCTTGGTCGCGCTCGATGGTGACGCGAGTCCGGCTGCAGCTAACAGCCGGCTCTTTGTCTCTTCTATCGCGGGCGCCACCAGTCAGCGTCTGGGATGTCACGCCTTGGTCTCGGCGAGGAGGCGGGTCGTCGTTCCGTCGGTTGGGCGCTTCAGCGCGGCACCCGGCCTCTTGCTGCCCAGCAGCCGCATCGAGGAGCTGCTGGACTCGCTCCGTCATGTGGCGACGCTCGTCGCCCTCGAGCTTGTCTAGCTCGTCTGCTGCCGCCTGGGCAGCCCGTATGTTCTCCGCAGGCGTGGCGTAGACGGGACGATCAGTCCCGAACATGCTGGTGATGGTCGCGCCACGCTGCCGGATCTGGCCAACGTGGCTAGGCCCACCAGGAGCCGGCGTGCCGCCGACAGCACGGTCCATCTCATGCTGGTAAGCCCCCGAGAGGCGTCTCATGCTGGCCAGCCGGTTGGCGCTCTCGACGAGCTGGACGCGGCGTGCCTCCAGCGTCTCTACGTCGGCGTCTTCCGGGATGGGCGTAGTCAGGTCTTGCATCGCCACCTGCAACGGATCCTGGCCACCTCTGCCAGAGTGCTCGCCGTGGCTGATGACGAGCACCTCCATGACGGTGCTGCCGCCGCTGTCCGCGTGAGGAAGCGGCTCGTCGTAGACCACCACGTTGGTGGGGAACGCGTCAAGCGACGCCGTGTCGGAGTCGACCAACATCGGTTCAGTGGAGCCAACCGACTCCAAGTCCACAATAGGCTCGCCGGTGACGTGGAGCTGATCGAGGAGGCTCACAAGGCGGCTTTCGGGGCCGTCGGTGCCCGCATCAGACGCGGGCTCGTCGGAGAGGCGAATCTCGCCGACAAGATCGGCGAGGCAGCTTGCTGCGCAGGCAACCTCCGCGCCGTGTAGCACGTCGGCGCAGACGCCGTCCGGCGTTCCGGGCTGGCTGCGCTCGCCAGGAAGGAACAGGGTTCCCGTCCAGAACAGGTCTCCGGGAGACGGTGCACCTCACCCCACGGTGGGCGCCAAATGTCGGGGGTTGGGTGCGACATATGCCAAGGGATGGCTTATCATGGTGGGAGCGAGTAGAACGTCACCGGTGCCTAGAAGCGGGATGAGGCGTAGACACGAATGCCGGCGTACTTTACCCAGGTTCGGGGCTCTCCTAGGAGATAACACCCCTAGTCCTGCTCTGCGGGGTCTCCGGATGATCACTAAGGCACTAGTGAGTACAATGGTGCTCCTCGAGCTGTATGCTAGAGGTAGAAGAAGGCAAGGCTTGCCCTCCTCTTCCCTAGGTGCCGGTCTAATTCTAACAGATTCCAACCCTTTGCATGGGTGCCCTGGGGGGTTTATATAGGCCTACCCCCTAGGGGTGCAATGGTAATCTGGCCGGGTGTAGGACCCGGCTGTCAATCTCTCTGATCGCCGGCTTCTCCGCCGACTGTTGGGGCCCGCCGCCTGATGGGCCCCGCCGACTGGTCTGGTACGGCGCCAAAAGGCCGCCCCCACCGCTCGCGGGTCTTGCCGGCTGCTGATTACTGTAGCCGTAACGCCAATGACGCATGCTTGGTCAGGGGAGCATCTACGATCTCGTGGTAGATCAACTCTTGTAATACTCATATCATCATGATCAATCAAGCAGGAAGTAGGGTATTACCTCCATCGAGAGGGTCCGAACCTGGGTAAACATTGTGTCCCCCGCCTCCTGTTACCATCCGCCTTAGACGCACAGTTCGGGACCCCCTACCCGAGATCCGCCGGTTTTGACACCGATATTGGTGCTTTCATTGAGAGTTCCACTGTGCCGTCAACGCAAGGCTTGATGGATCCTTCGATCATTAGCAACGATGCGATCCAGGGTGAGGTTTCCCCCCGGACAGATCTTCTTATTCGGCGGCTTCGCACTGCGGGCCAACTCGCTTGGCCATCTAGAGCAGATCGAAAGCTATGCCCCTGGCCGTCAGGTCAGGTTTGGAAGCTTGAATTATACTGCCGACATCCACGGAGACTTGATCTTTGACGGATTCGAGCCCATGTCAGGTGCGCCGCACAGTCACGACGAGCATGACTTAGCTCTGCTGTCGGACGGTGTTCGGGAGATCACACCTTTGTCTACTCCGGCCCTAGATCCGGAACCGATTGGGTCGTCCGAGGACGGGTGGATGGACCCCGCCTCGGAGGCCGCACACTCAGTGGCTATAGAGCCGAATACTGACTTCACCTCCCATGAGACCAGTGTCGCCGGACTCTTGGATTCGTCCCCGACCACGGGCTCCGAACCGCCTGCGTCAGTGCCTATCAAATCTGATTGGGCACCGATCATGGAGTTTTCCTCCGCGGATATCTTTCAGCACTCGCCCCTGGGCGACGTGCTAAATTCATTAAGGTCTCTCTCCTTGTCTGGAGACCCTTGGCCGAACTATGTCCGGCTCAAGTGGGAAGCGGACGACGAAGAAATTCGTTCCCCACCCACCACCCACTTAATAGCCACTGTCGACGACTTAACCGACATGCTCGATTTCTGCTCCGAAGACATCGACGGTATGGACGACGATGCATGAGACGTACAGGAACCACCGCCCACAGGGCGCTGGACTGCCACCTCATCATATGATATATACATGGTGGACACCCCCAAAGAAGGCGATGGCGATAAGGCAATGGAGGATAATCCCTCCAAGAAGCAATCCAAGCACCGGCGTCAGCGGCGCCGCTCTAAGTCCCTCCATAGCAAAAACAGCGATACCGGCACAAGAGACAATAATGCTACGGATAGTGCCGAAGAGGAAGACAATCCCTCCCAGCCAGGCCTCAAGCGGGAGGATGAGCAAGCTAGCCCTTAGGAATAGGCAGCAGACAGAGAATCAGAGGACGACAATTACATGCCTCTCTCTGAAGACGAGGTGAGCCTCGGCAACAAAGAATTTATCGTGCCTGAGGATCCCGTCGAGCAGGAGCGCTTCAAGCGCCGGCTTATAGCCATAGCAAATAGCTTGAAGAAAAAGCAACAACAGCTTCGAGCTGATCAAGATCTGTTGGCGGATAGATGGACTGAGGTCCTGGCGGCCGAGGAATACGAACTCGAGCGCCCAACCAAGAGTTACCCAAAGCGCAGGTTGCTACCCCAACTCGAGGAGGAAGCATTAAACCCCAACTGCCAGTGTATGATGCGGCTGATTGACTACCCCATGGCCGAGACAGAACGACATATCAACCCAAAGTCCAGCCCGCACCCCGTCGTAGTCAAACAAGAACACCAAGGCCCAGGGCAATACGCAGGACCTGCGAAACGTATTGGAAAACAAAGCAGGACATACAAGATTGATCTACGGATCACGGGGGCGCGCCCTAGCGCGTGACGATGATCGTCACGCCGGATATACTAAAAGCAAATCCGGCCGGGCTGAATGCAGCTAACAAGACTAGTATGAACTGCGTCGTGACATAGCCCACACAGAGGCGCCGCACACCCCCTATGCTTCACAGATGAAGTGATGGATCACGAATTCCCAAAAGGATTTAAACCCGTGAACATTGAATCATATGATGGTACAACAGACCCCGTGGTATGGATTGAAGATTTCCTCCTTCACATCCACATGGCCCGCGGTGACGATCTACATGCCATCAAATACATCCCACTAAAACTCAAAGGACCAGCTCGGCATTGGTTGAATAGCTTGCCAACAAACTCCATTGGCAGTTGGGAGAATCTGGAGGACGCATTCCTTGATAACTTCCAGGGCACTTATGTGCGACCACCGGATGCTGATGACTTGAGTCACATAGCCCAGCAGCCAGGGGAATGGGCCAGGAAATTCTGGACCCGGTTCCTAACTAAAAAGAACCAAATTGTCGACTGTCCGGATGCCGAGGCCTTAGCGGAATTTAAGCATAACATCCGTGACGAGTGGCTCGCCCGACACCTCGGCCAAGAGAAGCCGAAGTCCATGGCAGCCCTCACGACACTCATGACCCGCTTTTGTGCGGGCGAAGACAGCTGGCTGGCTCGCAGCAATAACACACCAAGAAATCTTGGCAATTCAGATGCCAAAGATAGCAACGGTAGACCACGTCGCAACAGACACAAGCGCCGCAACAACGGCGACAACGCCGAAGACACGGCAGTCAATGCCGGATTCAGTGGCTCTGAATCCGGTCAGCGGAAAAAGCCGTTCAAAAGAAGCAATCCGGGCCCGTCCAGTTTGGACCGCATACTCGATCACTCGTGTCAAATTCACGGCACCCCCAATAAGCCAGCCAATCACACCAACAGAGAATGCTGGGTGTTCAAGCAGGCCGGCAAGTTGAATGCCGAAAACAAGGAAAAGGGGCTGCATAGCGACGAGGAGGAGGAGCCCAGGCCACCGAACACAGGAGGACAAAAGAAGTTTCCTCCACAAGTGAAAACGGTGAACATGATATATGCAACCCATATTCCCAAGCGAGAACGGAAGCGTGCACTAAGGGACGTCTATGCGATGGAGCCAGTTGCCCCAAAGTTCAACCCATGGTCCTCTTGTCCGATCACTTTTGATCGCAGGGACCATCCCACTAGTATCCGTCATGGCGGTTCCGCCGCATTGGTCCTTGATCCCATCATCAACGGATTTCACCTCTCTCAAGTCCATATGGACGGTGGCAGCAGCCTGAACCTGCTCTATCAGGATACAATGCACAAAATGGGTATAGACCACTCAAGGATCAAACCCACAAAAACCACCTTCAAAGGTGTCATACCAGGTGTAGAGGCCTGTTGCATGGGCTCAATCACACTGGAAGTGGTCTTCAGATCTCCGGACAACTTCTGAAGCAAGGAATTAATCTTCGATATCGTCCCCTTTCGTAGTGGCTATCACGCACTACTCGGACGAACCGCATTTGCTAGATTCAATGCGGTACCGCATTATGCATACCTCAAGCTCAAAATGCCAGGACCTCGCGGGGTTATAACAGTCAATGGAAACACAGAACGCTCGCTCCGCACAGAGGAGCACACTGCAGACCTCGCGGCGGAAGTACAAAGCAGCCTTCTGAGGACAACCGCCAATTCGGCAAAGAAGCCACTGGACACCTTCAAGCGAATCCGGAGTACCCTGCAACAGGATCGCCAGGCACGGTCAGAGCTCGCCTAGCAATTTGGCCTCTGTCCTAGTCCCAGTCAAGCGGCGAAATTCATGCCGCGCGTACATAATTACGCACTCAAGATACCATGGGCACAGGCAGAGGCACGACCCACGATGCGGCTCAACCGCTTCAGGGCCCGTACATCTTTATCATTTTCTCTCTTTCAGGACCCTACTCTCTGGAAGCTCTTTCCGACAGCCTGATCATTGGACCCATTGCGGGAAGGAAATGACAAGGAAGCAAGACGCTCTGACGTACAAGGGAATCCCCAGGTGGTCTCTGATAACGATCGATATACCTGTTTTACATACCCATACGCAGCTTGCCCTTGGATAGGACATGTCAAATAGTCCTATTTTTTGCTTATTGCACTACTTGTATCCGTACGCTTTGACGTATTATTTAATGCATAGCGTTAGCCATTATTGCATTTCCTTTTTTTCCTTGTCTGCTTATTTATGACAAATTGCACCCGTACATTCTGATACGACCAGTGCGCCAGGGGCTTCGGTGTATCCCATAACACGGCATGAAAAGTCCGAACACTTTCGACAGTGCGGCACCCCAAACTTATAGCATTATATGCATCAGCTCCGAATCATGTCTTGGGTCGATAGTTGGGTTTGCCCGGCTCCCATGTTTTGGTACCTTACGTTCCGCTATATCGGCTAAGGTAGCGCAAGGAGAACTACTGCAATTGTGTCCCGGTTCTTCCGGACGAACACCTCAGTAGAGAAAGCCGAAAACTGACTGTCATGATGAGGCGAGAGCTGGTCGCTGTTCGAGAGGTCTCAAATCCTTAAAGATTTTTTCCGCTTCAGGTGAGGAGTCGGCCTTGTCCGATTTAGGCGTACATAGCGCCCCAAGTTCGGCCCTCCGAATACTAGGGGCTTCACCAAAATTTAAAATTGTTGACTTCTATGGCTAAGTGAGAGTGATAAAGCTTTATAGTCGGATTGCCTGGTTCGTTGTGCTGAACACCTCCTTCGAAGGACCCAAAACTGGGATAAAGAGTGATCAGGTTTATCCCGAACACCTCAGTACTAGTTACATGGGGGCAGAAGCCGACGACTGGCCAACTCTCAGATTTTATAAACGGCCGCACAGAGGGTAATATTTTAAATTAACAAGCATTGCATAGTGCAGATGAACTCGTTTCATATTACAGGATCACATGAGTACATTCATTCAAATATTACATCCTTAGCACATTCCTCTGCCACAAGGCGAGCACCCTTCAGGACACTGTCATAATACTTTTCGGGGTGGCGCTGCTCCTTGCCCTCCAGTGGCCCTTCTTCACCAGCTTTTCAGCGTCCAACTTCGCCCAGTGCACTTTCGCCTGGGCAAAGGCCCTGCACGCACCCTCAATGCAGACGGACCGCTTTATGACTTCAAACCGTGGGCATGCATTTACAAGCCGCCTTACCAGACCGAAGTAGCTACCAGGCAGGGGCTCGCCAGGCCACATCCGGACTATAAGACCCCTCATGGCCTGTTCGGCCGCCTTGTGAAGCTCGACCAGTTGCTTCAACTGGTCGCTCAAGGGCATCGGATGTTCGGTCCCAGTATACTGAGACCGGAACAACTTCTCCGCCGAGCTCCCCTCCTCGGCCCGGTAGAACTCCGCGGCATCCAACACACTGCGGGGTAGATCTGCGAACGCTCCTGGAGAGCTCCGAACTCGGGAAAGTAAAAGGAAAGTTTCCTTCACATGCTTGCTTTGCATAATGAAAGCCTTACCCGCCGCTATCTTCTTAACCGCCTGAATCTCCTGGAGGGCCTTTTGGGCTTCGGCCTTGGCATGTTGTGCGTTTTCGAGGGCCTTCGCAAGCTCGGACCCTTGCGTCTTAGAGTCACGCTCCAAGGACTCGTGTTTCTTGACGAGAGCCTGGAGCTCTTGCTGCACCTCACCGACTCGGGCCTCTTGCTTCTCTCGCTCGATGCGCTCCTTGCCGCTTTGTCTTCGGCCTCGGACAGCGCCTTCTTCAGGGCCGCCACTTCGGTCGTGGCCCCTAGCAAAATTCATGACGATCCTATTACTCAAAAACCACATTTTTCTTTCTCAATATACAGACGGGGTATCACTTACCTTTGTTCTCTTCGAGCTGCCTCTTGGTAAGGCCGAGCTCTTCCTTGGACCACTCAAGGTCCCGCTTCAATGCGGCGACCTCCGCAGTACGAGCGGCAGCGGCCAGCAGTGAAGCCTGCTTATTCACATAGACATATTTTGATTAGACTCATGTGATTGTTATTTGATCCTCTGTTCGGCCTTTCTTTGCGAACACCGAACAGAGCATCAGGGGCTACTGTCTATGCTATGACATTTTATCATATTTTGATTACTTACCTCAAAGCCTGTTAGGAGGCTGGCACAGGCTTTAGTCAGTCCGCTTTTGGCGGACTGAACCTTCTCGACCATCGCACTCATGATAGTGCGGTGCTCTTCGTCGATGGAAGCGCTGCGAAGCGCTTCCAGCAAGTTGTCCGATGCCTCTGGATGGACAGAGGCCATCGGCACGGACGGCTTGCCCCTTTTAGCGAGGGGTTGCCTGACAGAATCCTGAACCACTAGAGGTTCCGGTGTAGTATTCGGCTGGGGGCTAGACTTGCTGCCCCCGGCGTTAGGGCCCAGGGGAGTCTTGCCCCTCGTGCGCCCAGCGCCTGGAATATCGCCTTGGGGCGCCTCCGGAACTGTCTCCCCTTGGTTCAGTGCCCTTTGAGACAACACCTCGGCGTCGTCCGTACGGCGGGGGGAGGAGGCGGTCGGGAGTGAATTGATGTTCATATCCGACGGGCCCAAAGAATCATCCGAAGAAGATACGTTGATATGGGCTCGGGATGGACTGCATAATCATGTTCGGCATGATAAGAAGCAATAAAATAAAACATACCAAGAACTATTATGGTATCAGGATACTTACGACTTCGCCAGGGGCTTGTCCCTGGGTAACCACTCCTCGTCGCTAAAAGCGGCCGCCGTGGAATAGTCCGCAAGGAGAGTCCTTCCCTTCTTGGACCCTTCGGCCTCCCCAGACGGGGCGGCCTTCCTTTTCCTGTCTCCCCCGTCTGGGGGGAGAACTTTCCTCTTCCTCCTCCTCGTTTTCGTGGGAGGAGTGCGCCTCGGTGTTTTCGGACGATGAGTCGGATATAACCTTGCGCCGGAGAACTTTCCTGGTCCCCGTGGCCTTCTTCTTGGCCTTCTTCTCCGGCGCCTCATAAGGCGCCGGAACCAGCATCTCCGTTAGGAGAGCATCTGCTGGATCTTCGGGCAGGGCGGCTGGACAATCGATCTGCTCCGCTGTCGCTACCCAGTCCTATTAAAAGGCGTGGATGCTCAGATCCCTCACACGGTTATACTGGGGAAAAGAACATCTTATGAGATATAAAAGACTTACCGGATTGGCAGGGCGCTTTGCGCTGAGTCCGCGATCCTCGGTAAGGGGAGGTGGTACCTCGGCGCCCTTGAACAGCACCTTCCAGACGTCCTTGTGCGTCGTGTCGAAGAGCTCTCACAGCGTCTGGTGCTTAGCCGGGTCGAACTCCCACAAATTGAATGCCCGTCTTTGACACGGGAGGATCCAGCGGAAGAGCTTGACTTGGACCACGTTGACAAGCTTGATTTTCTTGCTTATCATGTTTTTGACGCAGGTCTGGAGTCCGGTCAGCTCCACCGATGAACCCCAGGATAGTCCCTTCTCTTTCCAGGAGGTGAGCAGCATGGAGATTCTGGATCGAAATTCGGGGGCCGCCACCTAGTTGGTGTCGCGTGGCTCGGTGATGTAGAACCACCCCGATTGCCACCCCTTTACGGTCTCCACATAGGAGCCTTCAAGCCAGGTGACGTTGGGCATTTTGCCCACCATGGCACCTCCGCACTCCGCTTGCTGGCCGACCACCACCTTCGGTTTAACGTTGAAGGTCTTCAGCCACAGGCCGAAGTGGGGCTTGTTGCGGAGGAAGGCCTCGCACACGACGATAAACGCCGAGATGTTGAGGGTGAAATTGGGGGCCAGATCATGGAAGTCCAGCCCGTAGTAGAACATGAGCCCGCGGACAAATGGGTGGAGGGGAAACTCCATTCCACGGACGAAATGGGTAAGGAACATGACCCTTTCGTGAGGCTCGGGGGTGGGGACGATCTGCCCCGCATCTGGGAGCCGGTGCGCGATATCTGCGGCCAGGTATCCGGCTTCCCGGAGCTTCGTAATGTTCTCCTCTGTAACGGAGGAGACCATCCACTTGCCTCCCGCTCCGGACATGTTTGGAGTGATTTTGTGGAGAAAATGCGAACTTGGGCGCTGAAGCTCGAGTGCGCGGGAATGGATGGGCAGGGAAGAAGAAGGCGTGGGTAAAGAGGAGGAGTCATTGTCCCTTTATAAGGGCGGAGCAAATTGTGCACCTCCTCACCTGCCTGGTAAACTCGCTTATTCCCCAAGCACCGTAATTGTTGGCGCGGTTGGGTTACCCACACCCGTATTGATGATAATCCCGTGATAAGGGGACACGATCTCTGCTTCGACAAGACGTGCCAAGAAAACCGCATCGCAATATGTGCCGTAGCTGGTTGAGAATAACGGTTCGAATAATGACCGGGCTGTGGCGTGATGTCACGTTATGAAAAGTTGTCAGCTGATTAGATTTGTGGAAATATTATACTCTCTACGGTGGTATGTGGAATTTGTTTTGCAGAGCCAGACACTATCCTTGTGTTCGAAATTTTCTATGGAGTATTCGGAGGAAGAACCCGCCTTGCAATGCTGAAGACAATCTGCGCGCCGGACTCATCGTCATTGAAGCCTGGTTCAGGGGCTACTGAGGGAGTCATGGATTAGGGGGTCCCCGGACAGCCGGACTATATCCTTTGGCCGGACTGTTGGACTATGAAGGTACAAGATTGAAGACTTCATCTTGTGTCCGGATGGGACTCTCCTTTGCGTGGAAGGCAAGCTTGGCAGTTCGGATAGGTGGATCTCCTCCCTTGTAACCGACTCTGTGTAACCCTAGCCCCCTCCGGTGTCTATATAAACCGGAGGGTTTAGTCCGTAGGACAAGAACAATCATAATCATAGGCTAGCTTCTAGGGTTTAGCCTCTACGATCTCGTGGTAGATCAACTCTTGTAATACTCATATCATCAAGATCAATCAAGCAGGAAGTAGGGTATTACCTCCATCGAGAGGGCATGAACCTGGGTAAACATTGTGTCCCCCGCCTCCTGTTACCATCCACCTTAGACGCACAGTTCGGGACCCCCTACCCGAGATCCGCCGGTTTTGACACCGACAGCCGGCCTCCCTTGGGTCCGTCTGGTGAGGCTTCCGCCGTCTTACGGGCTCTCACTGATCGGTAGGGCCCGCCGTCTTCTGGCCGTACCGACAGGCGGTCGTGGGAGCAGGGCTCCGTCTGACAGGAGTGATGTCAGGGGCGGGGTGGCAAGAGTGCCGCGCCGGGCGGAGATCTCCGCCTGTACGAAGAACTGTGGCCACGCCCGGCCCTGGATTCGGGGGTGATGGGCTGCACTGTAGCCTCACCATGTCTTGTCTTCTTAATGGGGGCGCAGACTCTGAGGGCGCCGGGGGCCAACTGCTAGGAGCCGGCCTCTCCGGAGGCCGCCTGCTAGGAGTCGGTCCGTGTCCGAGCCGCCTTCCTAAGCATGGCCGTCTTCCGGCAGTAGGCCGTTCAGCCAGCCGGCCACCAGAAGGCGGCACTTCGTCTTGACGCCTTGAGGGGCGCAGCTTGCCCCGATGTCTTGAAAGGTTCTGGGACTCGGGTTAGGCTACCCGTGGCCCAGTACTCCGACACTTTCTCCACTAAAGCCCATTAGGGCCCATATACTCCCGGGGGGTTCCGATAACCCCCCGGTACTCCAGTATATGCCCGAACTCTCTCGAAACCTTTCCGATGTCCAAACATAGTCATCCAATATATCAATCTTTATGTCTCGACCATTTCGAGACTCCTCATCATGTCCATGATCATATATGGGACTCTGAACTACCTTCGGTACATCAAAACACATAAACTCATAATACCGATCATCACCGAACATTAAGCGTGCGGACCCTACGGGTTCGAGAACTATGTAGACATGACCGAGACTCATCTCCGGTCAATAACCAATAGCGGAACCTGGATGCTATATTGGTTCCTACATATTCTACAAAGATCTTTATCGGTCAAACCGCATAACAACATACATTGTTCCCTTTGTCATCGGTATGTTACTTGCCCGAGATTCGATCGTCCGTATCTCAATACCTAGTGTAATCTCGTTACGGGCAAGTCTCTTTACTCGTTCCGTAATGCATCATCCCACAACTAACACATTAGTCACATTGATTGCAAGGCTATAGTGATGTGCATTACCGAGAGGGCCCAGAGATACATCTCCGACAATCGGAGTGACAAATCCTAATCTCGATCTATGCCAACTCAACAAACACCATTGGAGACACCTGTAGAGCACCTTTATAATCACCCAGTTACCTTGTGACGTTTGGTAGCACACAAAGTGTTCCTCCGGTATTCGGGAGTTGCATAATCTCATAGTCATAGGAACATGTATAAGTCATGAAGAAAGCAATAGCAACATACTAAACGATCAAGTGCTAAGCTAACGGAATGGGTCAAGTCAATCACATCATTCTCTAATGATGTGATCCCGTTAATCAAATGACAACTCATGTCTATGGCTAGGAAACTTAACCATCTTTGATTCAACGAGCTAGTCAAGTAGAGGCATACTAGTGAAACTCTGTTTGTCTATGTATTCACATGTGTACTAAGTTTCCGGTTAATAAAATTCTAGCATGAATAATAAACATTTATCATGATATAAGGAAATATAAATAACAACTTTATTATTGCCTCTAGGGCATATTTCCTTCAGTCTCCCACTTGCACTAGATAGTTGACATCGCCATGTGATTAACACCCATTGTTCACATCGCCATGTGACCAACACTCAAAGGGTTTACTAGAGTCAGTAATCTAGTTCATATCGCCATGTGATTAACACCCAAAGAGTACTAAGGTGTGATCATGTTTTGCTTGTGAGAGAAGTTTAGTCAACGGGTCTGCCAAATTCAGATCCGTATGTATTTTGCAAATTTCTTTGTCTACAATGCTCTGCACGGAGCTACTTTAGCTAATTGCTCCCACTTTCAATATGTATCCGGATTGTGACTTAGAGTCATCCAGATCGGTGCCAAAGCTTGCATCGACGTAACTCTTTATGACGAACTCGTTATCACCTCCATAACTGAGAAATATTTCCTTAGTCCTCTAAGGATAATTTTGACCACTGTCCAGTGATCTACTCCTAGATCAAAATTGTACTCCCTTGCCAAACTCAGGGCAGGGTATACAATAGGTCTGGTACACAGCATGGCATACTTTATAGAACCTATGGCTGAGGCATAGGGAATGACTTTCATTCTCTCTTTATCTTCTGCCGTGGTGGGGCTTTGAGTCTTACAGCTTGCAACACAGGCAAGAACTCTTTCTTTGACTGTTCCATTTTGAACTATTTCAAAAACTTGTCAAAGTATGTACTCATTGAAAAAACTTATCAAGCGTCTTGATCTATCTCTATAGGTCTTGATGCTCAATATGTAAGCAGCTTCACTGATGTCTTTCTTTGAAAAACTCCTTTCAAACACTCCTTTATGCTTTCCAGAAAATTCTACATCATTTCCGATCGACAATATGTCATTCACATATACTTATCAGAAAGGTTGTAGTGCTCCCACTCACTTTCTTGTAAATACAGGCTTCATCGCAAGTCTGTATAAAACTATATGCTTTGATCAACTTATCGAAGCGTATATTCCAACTCCGAGATGCTTGCACCAGTCCATAGATGGATCGCTGGAGCTTGCATATTTTGTTAGCACCTTTAGGATTGACAAAACCTTCTGGTTGCATCATATGCAACTCTTCTTTAATAAATCCATTAAGGAATGCAGTTTTGTTTATCCATTTGCCAGATTTCATAAAATGCGGCAATTGCTAACATGATTTGGACAGACTTAAGCATCGCTACGAGTGAGAAAAACTCATCGTAGTCAACACCTTGAACTTGTCGAAAACCTTTCGCGAGACGTCGAGCTTTGTAGATAGTAACACTACCATCAACGTTCGTCTTCCTCTTGAAGATCCATTTATTCTCAATGGCTTGCCGATCATCGGGCAATTCCACAAAAGTCCATACTTTGTTTTCATACATGGATCCTATCTTAGATTTCATGGCCTTAAACCATTTTGCGGAATCTGGGCTCATCATTGCTTCCTCATAGTTTGTAGGTTTGTCATGGTCTTGTAACATCACTTCCAGAACCGGATTACCATACCACTCTGGTGCGGAATGTACTCTGGTTGACCTACGAGGTTCGGTAGTAAATTGATATGAAGTTTCATGATCTTCATCATTAACTTCCTCACTAATTGGTGTAGGCATCACTGGAACTGATTTCTGTGATGAACTACTTTCCAACTCGGGAGAAGGCACAATTACCTCATTAATTTCTACTTTCCTCCCACTCACTTCTTTCGAGAGAAACTTCTTCTCTAGAAAGAATCCATTCTTAGCAACAAAGATCTTGCCTTCGGATGTATGATAGAAGGTGTACCCAACATTTTCTTCTGGGTATCCTATGAAGACGCACTTCTCCGATTTGGGTTCGAGTTTATCAGGTTGAAACTTTTTCACATAAGCATTGCAACCCCAAACTTTAAGAAACGACAACTTAGGTTTCTAGCCAAACCATAGTTCATACGGTGTCGTCTCAGTGGATTAGACGGTGCCCTATTTAACGTGAATGTAGCTGTCTCTAATGCATAACCCCAAAATGATAGTGGTAAATCGGTAAGAGACATCATAGGTTGCACTATATCCAATAAAGTACAGTTATGACGTTCGGACACACCATTATGCTGTGGTGTTCCAGGTGGCATGAGTTTGTGAAACTATTCCACATTGTTTTAATTGAAGACCAAACTCGTAACTCAAATATTCGTCTCCGCGATCAGATCATGGAAACTTTATTTTCTTGTTACGATGATTTTCCACTTCACTCTGAAATTCTTTGAACTTTTCAAATGTTTCAGACTTATGTTTCATCAAGTAGATATACCCATATATGCTCAAATCATCTGTGAAGGTCAGAAAATAATGATACCCGCCGCGAGCCTCAACACTCATCGAACCGCATACATCAGTATGTATTATTTCCAATAAGTCAGTTGCTCGCTCCATTGTTCCGAGAACGGAGTCTTAGTCATCTTGCACATGAGGCATGGTTCGCAAGCATCAAGTGATTCCAAAAGCCCATTAGCATGGAGTTTCTTCATGTGCTTTACACCAATATGACTTAAACGGCAGTGCCACAAATAAGTTGCACTATCATTATTAACTTTGCATCTTTTGGCTTCAATATTATGAATATGTGTATCACTACGATCGAGATTCAATAAACCATTTATATTGACTGTATGACCATAGAAGGTTTTTGTAACATCCCAAAATTCTAAATTTTGGAAAGTTATATAATAGATAGATTTGATTGTTGCTTGATTGTGATGAGTGAAATTCGAAACTTTTCGAAAGTTAAATGAGAGGGAATAAAAGGACTTTGCCAAACTTCCATTTTCCTTGTATGATCTCCGTGAATTCAAATTCTTTTCAAATACAAAACCCTAGAGAGAAGATGACATGACTTCTTCCATTTAAATAAATGAAATGGGGTTTTGAAAATATTTGAATTCCATTTGGAAAATGTTTCCAATTCAGAAACATTAAGCAACTCAATGATTTTCATGAGAGAAGAGAAAATGAATTCTTCATATTATATGAAATAGGAGTTGGAAGTTTCAAAGAGTCAAATTTAAAGTCCCTTTTGAAATTATTTTCAATTTGGAGTTATTTGATTCTTATTCAAATTATTTTTCTCCAAAAATAAAAGATATGGAAATTAGGGTAAAATGATTCCCTACATCAGAAAATTGGAGAGAAATAAAATTGAAATCATTCTGGTATTTTTAAAATGATTTTTATTGGGTTTTATTGCAACAGTAGCACTCTTTGCTTTATTTGAGTTTTTGTGTATTTTATTTGACGTTAGTAAAATGTTCATGTTGTAGAAAATGTTTTTCTGAAAATTTCGATATATTATATGCCTATATAATATTTTATTTATTTATTTTGTTTTAGTTACTTTTCTTTGTCTGGAATTTTTTTTTAAACTTTCCCTCTGTCGACTGGGCCGGCCCAACCGAAGCGAGGCCAAGGCCCAGCGCACCATCGCCTCCGTCCCCGAGCGGGACTCCGCTCGGGAGTCCGCCGCCGCGCCGCTGCCGTCCCATGGCCGGACTCCTCCCTCGCCCTACCCCTTCCGCACGCCTCGCCTCCACTCCATAAATACCGAGGCCTCGACCCCGGCCTCCTGTCTCTCCTCCTCGCGTCTCGCCGCCGCCCCGCACTTGCGCTGCCGCCGCAGCCGCAGATCACCGTCGTCGCCGCTCCACTCGCCGCCACCGTCTCGCTTCGCCACCCGCGCCGCTGCTGCCTGCTGCCGCGCCGCCGTAGCCCCGCGTCGCCATTGCCGCCGTCTCGCCGGAGCCGCAGCGCCACTCGCCGGATCCGCCGCTGCCGCATCGCCAGATCTCGCCGGAGTTAACCGCCACCGCCGCCGGTTTATTCGCCCCGAGCCGGGAAAGCCGATAAAACCGCCCGGTTTTATTTTATTTAGTCGGTTTATCTTCCAGGTCGGTTCTTTTTAACTAAACCGTTTCATTTTTGTTATTTAGCGAACGCTTTCCGTTTGGTTAGTTTCAGTGAACAGTTTTCGTTCGTTACCGATCGGAAACGAATGTTCATTATTTAGTTTTTTTCTTTTTTCAGTTTATTTTCGTCAGGGACTTAGATGTGATTTTGTTTCTTACAGATTAGTCCTTCTATTTCAAACTAGCACATCTTTTTACTCGTTAGTCCAAATCCAACGAAACCAACGCCCACTTATTCGTTACGATCTCCTCTATCCAGTAAAAGAACTTAAACATATTTTTGAAAGTTTTAAAATTTGATTTCAAACAGATTTGAATTTGAACTTATTTTGTTCATAACTTGAGTTTTATAACTCCGTTTGATTTGATTCTTTTTGCAAATCGAAGCTCTTGACCTAAACTTTCTGTTAAGGCCAAATTCACTTAATTTTGGTACTATTAGAAATTGTTTTATGTTGCAAGAGTTATTTGCTTGGTTTTGATGTTTTCCGAATTGTCTTCTTCGTTCTTCCAGATCTTTTGAGTGATTGCTTATGTGTGGTTACTATTGTTTGCTTACGATAGATTGACCGGAGTGTGACAAGTAGAACTATCAGGAGCTATGAGTGCGAATCATCTTCATCAACTGTACAAGGCAAGTTCACACTTTGATCATACTTTTCATTACCCAGTTTTTATGCATTAGTTTCAACCCTCAAACATTGCATGAGTAGGATTGTTAACTTGTGGGTTTGGGAAGTAGATGAGGTAGTACCTATTCACCTGTTTATTATCAAACCTTTGGGAGTTACCTCTACGTTGCTTATATTGCTATGCTATGCTTGTAGACGTGGATTGGGTTTGAGTGTATCCATGACAGATGTGAGATTGTTAATTAATGGTTCAACTTAAGGTGGCTACTTAAATACACATCTGGGTGGATTGCTTGTGGGCACCTGGAGAATCCAGTGTTGTCCTAGGATATCCCCGAGGACCCGTGTGATCATCCTACGGCCCGCCACCCAGGCTCAAATGGATCATAAGATTATTCATGCTAGAAACTTCCGTGTGCAGCCACAAGCCATTATGGGCTCTGGCATAGTTGAGTAAGTTGCGGAAGCTCTTGAAGAGGTAGACTAGAAGATGTAGTGGGTTGTAGGTGGTACTGTCTATCCAGAGTAGAGAGTTAATGCTTCAGAAAGACCGTGTCTCGAATCTCCGACCATGGATGTATTCGAGTCTTGTGGGGGAAAGTGCGCAAACCTCTGTAGAGTGTACAAACTAATCATGGTTAGCCGTGTCCCCGGTTATGGACATCTTGAGTATCTGGTTCTTGGATTATCATGTTGATCTCATCACTTTACTTAATTAATTTGTTGGGTTGATGATTATTAATTTGGGATTGAGTTGGAGGAACCTTCTGAATAATTTTCAACCAACTTTGTAGTTAAATAAAATATATTCCTTTGCAGTAGGGAAAAATTGGCTTTTCGCAAAAACAAGTTAACCCTAGAGCTTTCCACCAGCCAAATATGCATGTAGTGATAGTTATTATTCATCATTATTCTATGGTGTGAATTTTCCAGTACATTCAATGTACTGACCCTTTGTGGATGCAACGTCTCATGTTGCGGGAATCTTACGACGAGTAAGTGATACGTTAGGGTTACGATTTCTACACTCAACTTTGCCGTTGGTGTTGATGGGGATCCACAACCTTGTTGTTACTTCCGCTATTTGGATTGAGGTAATGGTATTTATGTTACTTTATACATGTGATTTACCTCTGTTATAAATCCTTGAGTACTATGTGTGTCAGCATACTGATCCAGGGATGACACTTAAGCACAGAGACTTGACCGTCTGAGGTCGGGTCGCTACAAGATGGTATCAGAGCACATGTTGACTGTAGGATGTGACCCCTAGAAACTGGCAAGCCCATTGGAAAGATTTTCTCTAAAACTTCATTTTCAAAAAAAACTTTTACCTCTCTTCACTTCTGAGCTTATTGAAATATTCCCTTTTAGTGAGACCATACCCCTTTCCCCTTTTGACCATGTGAAGATTCGATTGATGAGACCACTCCAAGAAGGACAAGATATCGGACAACTAAGACCACTTCGGAATGAAGAGGATTTTATCGTGCATTATAATAATGGAAACTACAACGGTTGAAGACTCCGAAGACTAGGAGAATTTGAAGGCTCTAAAGAATTACCAGATTATTATGACCTAGGAAGGCTACCCTTATGGAACTTGGTAGACTATGGAAGCTGTCAATACACAAGATCAAGGTGTATCGGAGAAAGATCGGAACATGGAGCATTAGAACTCAAAGTTTTCTCAAGAAAACCCTAAGGCAAAAGATATCAACTATGGAATGATAGCCCATGGAAATGATAAGAGCAGAAACACGGCTATCCATGATGTTATCGCCCGCTTATACTATTGTAACCGTGCTGAGTTAAGCATGCATTTGTTCGGAAGGATTGGATGACAAGAAGGCTGATGGAGCACCTATCAGCAAAAGATGAAGTTTTAACCTTAGTTGGTGTATCACCAGGGTCTGGAGTATTACATCCAGGATTTTAAGATGGGCCTGCAGGAAGCCATATTTGACAAAGAAGTATTTTGTGAATAACTCAGGACCCAGAAGCTGAAAGTAGCCAAGCTGGAGGAGCAAAACCTCGAGATACCGGAGATACGTCAGGAACTGAAGGACAATAGGACCATGGTTCATGCCAAGGATGTTGAAATCCAGAAGTTTGGAACGCAATTATTAAAGGACGTCATGAGAGATTTCACGTCAACAAAGATGATCAGGCAAAAGAACTTGAGAAGGACGAGCACGAATCGGAAGAAGCCATTGGAAGCATGAACAAGACTTGAAGAGTTTGATGGCTTTGAAGATTTATTAACCTTTAGAAGACCAAACCCCTGTTATATACCTACGTTAGATTCAACGATTGTGAGCTGTCATTTGTTTGATGTTTTTCCGACAGCCACACAAAATAAAATCTGTCTTTTCAAAACTATTGTTTGCATTGTGTGTATCCCTCTCTATCTCTCTTATCCCACCCCAAAACCCGTGGACCCAATAGAGGATGAATGGAGATGAACACATATTTTCCTGGACCGACGAGTCAATTGGAGACAGGCCGATGGATTCAGAACATGGAAGATCATATGGAGAATAACCCTATAGTCGGAAAGGATATGACCCAGCATGCTCTTCAGTGCTTTGAAAGAGGTGCTGCTACTTGGTGGAGGATGTACCAAACCATCAATGGATGACAAGGATTAACTACTTGGAAGGAATTTAAGTTGAGTTTGCTAAAGTCTCGGCTTGTGTTTCAGAAATTGAAGCCTTATGGAAATGATATGAAGAAACCTTGTGCATGCAAGCTCTGTCGAGAAATAGGACACAATCATAAAGAACACAAGGATGAATGCCCTAACTATGAAGGAAGTCACCCAGCTGAAGAATGCCCAACTAGGCAGATTACTTGTTTCTTATGTGAAGGGACTACCCACTACCCTACTCAGTGTCACATGTACCCCATGGTACAAAGAACCATCCATGAGAAGAAAGAAGCAATGAAAGGAGCCCTTATGGAAATTTTAGAAAAACCTGTGATGAAGGAAGAGGTGGAGGACACACCCGAAGAAGACCCAATTAAACCATGCACTAAGTCGTGCTATTCATGTGGTGAAGAAGGACACATCTCCCAGAATTGTCGGAATGGAGATATAGTAGAATTCCCGACAGAGGAAGTAGAGTATGACCCACAGGAAATAGAAGCCCTGATTGGAACAGAAAAGTCCAGGAAGAGAAGTAGATTGGATTTCAGGAAGGACCTGAATCATATCACCTGTTTCAGGTGCAAGGAGTCAGGGCACTACTTCAACAGTTGCCCAAAAAGGAAGCCGAGGACCCAATGAGGCTATGTAATCATGAGGAAACCATGAGACTTGTCAGAAGTAGTATGTTTCTGCTGTAATGAAGCAGGGCACTTTGCGAGGGATTGTCCCAAACAGAAGGACTTGTGCTAAATAGCTGAGTATGTGAGAAGTATAGTAGTAGTAGTGGGAACAATTCTTTTATATTGAGGTGTTGAGATGAGGCATGTAATGGAAATGCAGGAGATTGTAATAATGGGAGAATCAATAAAGTTAGCCTCGTTGGTACTGATTTGGATTTTATGAGTTGTTACTCTATGAAGAAAGATTCTGACCATTTTCGAGGATATGAGAAATATGGTCTATGGATGAATTTGTGCATTTTAAGGGTGGTAGTACCCTGTGAGGAGATTTGACTCCTGGAAAGGATAATGATGTTCCACGGAGTGGACTTCATAAGTATGAGTTTTGTCTCAATATGTGGGATATCCTAGAGTAAGAAGGGAGGAAGTACTATTGGATATAAAGGAGATATGATGTTGGTAATATGGAGCAACTGTAACTCCAGGATGAGTCGGAGTAATCACTTCTTAGCTTGGTACCAGTAGAAGGAAGAGAGACAGTACGATTGGATGGATTTAAGAATGCTGGGAAGCTGGATGTTGGAGTAATGATCAGTTTCCCCGATGATGATTTCAAGGTTTGCAAGTGATGAGATGGGCCGTAACCCTCAGGCCCCGGGACCTGCCAAGAAGCAAGCACATTCTTGCTGAAGGAAAAACCCCGGAAGAGATTACGACCTTACCCACAGACGATTTTATAGGAGTTTACACAAAACCTGAGAGCTGTGAAGGAATGATAGATGTTTGTTTGGCTTGTAGAATCAATGGATTTATCCGAACTAGGTTTGTCGACAAGAGAAATTCTGCAATGCTGGTGAGGATGACCGAGTGTTAGCATGCGAGATTCGCTAAACCATATACCGGGTAATGATTTGGGTGCGGGATGGATTGATCACCATACCGACTTACTCTTATTATTCGCCTTGCTATACGGGATGGTAAATCTGAGTGACTTAACTATAGTAGAGTGACGACAATCTAAACCTTGTTTAAACCTTAGAATGGTATAGGTATTTTTCCCTCGTACAAGGCAGCTGTTGCCAACTGTAGGTTATACGGTGAGGATCAACCCAGACCAATTTCCTGCAGGAGAAACCATAAATCGTTGACCACCATGAGATATCAATAGTTGTTTAGTATTGGCGCCAGACCCATCAGCTAAGAAGACCCAGTCTCGGAATAACCTTACCAAGAGGAAAGGACAGAAGAATTGAGGAAAAGGTTATGCTGCTACCGGAAGAGCCCAGAGAAGGAATTGTCCTGAAGATCTGAGAAGACTGATCCTGTCAACAATACGGATGGAGCATACAAGTTTTGATGGAACCGTAACAATGCTTCTAAGGGTGGTAGCACCCCAGACCCCCTGTGATGATCGATGGATTTTGAGAAGACCCCAAACCTAACCTATTCCTTGCTAGCCTCTCCGAATCTCGAGGACGAGATTCATTTTAAGGGTGGTAGGTTTGTAACATCCCAAAATTCTAAATTTTGGAAAGTTATATTAAATAGATAGATTTGATTGTTGCTTGATTGTGATGAGTGAAATTTAGTGAAATTCGAAACTTTTCGAAAGTTAAATGAGAGGGAATAAAAGGAATTCCCCAAACTTTCATTTTGCTTGTATGATCTCCGTGAATTCAAATTCTTTTCAAATACAAAACCCTAGAGAGAAGATGACATGACTTCTTCCATTTAAATAAATGAAAAGGGGTTTTGAAAATATTTGAATTCCATTTGGAAAATATTTCCAATTCAGAAACTTTAAGCAACTCAATGATTTTCATGAGAGAAGATAAAATGACTTCTTCATATTATATGAAATAGGAGTTTGAAGTTTCAAAGAGTCAAATTTAAAGTCCCTTTTGAAATTATTTTCAATTTGGAGTTATTTGATTCTTATTCGAATTATTTTTCTCCAAAAATAAAATATATGGAAATTAGGGTAAAATGATTCCCTACATCAGAAAATTGGAGAGAAATAAATTTGAAATCATTCTAGTATTTTAAAATGATTTTATTGGGTTTTATTGCAACAGTAGCACTCTTTGCTTTATTTGAGTTTTTGTGTATTTTATTTGACGTTAGTAAAATGTTCATGTTGTAGAAAATGTTTTTCTGAAAATTTTGATATATTATATGCCTATATAATATATTTTTTATTTATTTTGTTTTAGTTACTTTTCTTTGTCTCGAAAAATGTTTAAAATAAACTTTCCCTCTGCCCACTGGGCCGGCCCCGCCGAAGCCAGGCCAAGGCCCAGCGCGCCATCGCCTCCGTCCCCGAGTGAGACTCCACTCGGCAGTCCGTCGCCGCGCCGCCGCCGTCCCATGGCTGGACTCCTCCCTCGCCCTGCCCCTTCCGCACGCCTCGCCTCCCCTCCATAAATACCGAGGCCTCGACCCCGGCCTCCTCTCTCTCCTCCTCGCGTCTCGCTGCCGCCCCGTACTTGCGCCGCCGCCGCAGCTGCAGATCGCCGCCGCTTCACTCGCCGCCACCGCCTGCACGCCGCCGCCTCGCTTTGCCACCCACGCCGCTGCTGCCTGCTGCCGCGCCGCCGTAGCCCCGCGTCACCGTTGCCGCCGTCTCACTGGAGCCGCCGCGCCACTCGCCGGATCCGCCGCTGCCGCATCGCCAGATCTCGCCGGAGTTAACCGCCCCGCCGCCGGTTTATTCGCCCCGAGCCGGTAAAGCCGATAAAACCGCTCGGTTTTATTTTATTTAGTCGATTTATCTTCCAGATTGGTTCTTTTTAAATAAACCGTTTCGTTTTGTTATTTAGCGAATGCTTTCCGTTTAGTTAGTTTCAGTGAACAGTTTTCGTTCGTTACCGGTCGGAAACGAACGTTCATTATTTAGTTTTATCCTTTCTTTCTGTTTATTTTCGTCAGGGACTTAGATGTGATTTTCTTTCTTACAGATTAGTCCTTCTGTTTCAAACTAGCACATCTTTTTACTCGTTAGTCCAAATCCAACGAAACCAACGCCCACTTCTTCGTTACGATCTGCTCTATTCAGTAAAAGAACTTAAACATATTTTTCAAAGTTTTAAAATTTGATTTCAAACTGATTTGAATTTGAACTTCTTTTGTTCATAACTTGAGTTTTATAACTCCGTTTGAGTTGATTCTTTTTGCAAATCGAAGCTCTTGACCTAAACTTTCTGATAAGGCCAAATTCACTTAATTTTGGTACTGTTAGAAATTGTTTTATGTTGCAAGAGTTATTTGCTTGGTTTTGATGTTTTCCGAATTGTCTTCTTCGTTCTTCCCAATCTTTTGAGTGATAGCTTATGTTTGGTTACTATTGTTTGTTTACGATAGATTGACCGGAGTGTGACGAGTAGAACTATCAGGAATTATGAGTGCGAATCATCTTCATCAACTGTACAAGGCAAGTTCACACTTTGATCATACTTTTCATTACCCAGTTTTTATGCATTAGTTTCAACCCTCAAACATTGCATGAGTAGGATTGTTAACTTGTGGGTTTGGGAAGTAGATGAGGTAGTACCTATTCACCTATTTATTATCAAACCATTGGGAGTTACCTCTACGTTGCTTATATTGCTATGCTATGCTCGTAGACATGGATTGGGTTTGATTGTATCCATGACAGATGTGAGATTGTTAATTAATGGTTCAACTTAAGGTGGCTACTTAAATACACATCTGGGTGGATTGCTTGTGGGCACCTGGAAAATCCAGTGTTGTCCTAGGATATCCCGGAGGACCCGTGTGATCATCCTACGACCCGCCACCCAGGCTCAAAGGGATCATAAGATTATTCATGCTAGAAACTTCCGTGTGCAGCCACAAGCCATTATGGGCTCTGGCATAGTTGAGTAAGTTGCATGAAGCTCTTGAAGAGGTAGAATAGCAGATGTAGTGGGTTGTAGGTGGTACTGTCTATCCAGAGTAGAGAGTTAATGGTTCAGAAAGACTATGTCTCGAATCTCCGACCATGGATGTATTCGAGTCTTCTGGGGAAAAGTGCGCAAACCTCTGCAGAGTGTACAAACAAATCATGGTTAGCCGTGTCCCCGGTTATGGACATCTTGAGTATCTGGTTCTTGGATTATCATGTTGATCTCATCACTTTACTTACTTAATTTGTTGGGTTGATGATTATTAATTTGGGATTGAGTTGGAGGAACCTTCTCAATAATTTTCAACCAACCTTGTAGTTAAATAAAATATATTCCTTTGCAGTAGGGAAAAATTGGCTTTTCGCAAAAACATGTTAACCCTAGAGCTTTCCACCAGCCAAATATGCATGCAGTGATAGCTATTATTCATCATTATCCTATGGTGTGAATTTGCCAGTACATTCAATGTACTGACCCTTTGTGGATGCAACGTCTCATGTTGCAGGTTCTTACGACGAGTAAGTGATACGTTAGGGTTACGATTGCTACACTCAACTTTGTCGTTGGTGTTGATGGGAATCCACAACCTTGTTGTTACTTCCGCTATTTGGATTGAGGTAATAGTATTTACCTTACTTTATACATGTGATTTACCTCTGTTATAAATCCTCGAGTATTGTGTGTGTCAGCATACCGATCCAGGGATGACACTTAAGCACGGAGACTTGACCGTTTGAGGTCGGGTCGCTACAGTTTTATTCATGTAAATAGAACAACAATTATTCTTTGACTTAAATGAATAATCGTATTGCAATAAACATGATCCAATCATATTCATGCTCAACGTAAACACCAAATAACATTTATTTTAGGTTCAACACTAATCCCGAAGGTAAAGGGAGTGTGCGATGATGATCTTATCAACCTTGGAATCACTTCCAACACACATCATCACCTCGCCCTTAACTAGTCTCTGTTTATTTTACAACTCCTGTCGGGGATATACCCCGCGGCGTAAACCGGCCGAAAGTATAACCCGGCCGGACATGGCGGTTTACTTGAGAGCCGGCTGACACTTGGCGATTCACTGGCGACCCGCCCTGACCTGGCGGTTTACAAGCAACCCGACTGGTCATTATGACTCACTGGTGACCCGGCGGGCGGGTCAGACGGATGAAAAGGCCCAAGGCCCAGAAGGTCGGTTCATGTTAATGGTGGGCCGGTTTATGAGGAAAGCACAAGGAATATTCTCCTACAAAGGAAGCAAGACTAGGACTCCACTTGTAATAGAGTAATCCTAATCCAACTAGGACTAGTCATGTAAACCGCCCCTTCAACTTATATAAGGAGGGGCAGGGCTCCCCAAAGAGGGAGAGGCAAGAAGAAACAATCTCTAGGGCTAGACACAAAGAGCCGGTTTACCGGCGACTCTCTCGTGATGATAATGAGACCTAGCCACAAACAGCATGTAGGGTTATTACCGGATGATGTTTCCCGGGGCCTGAAGCTATCTAAACCCTTGTCCTATGTTGCGTCTCTCGATTCCTCTCGACCCCTCTCAAGCTACCACATAGATGCGTTGGCCTCACGACTAAGTCCTCACACTAGGACATCTGCTGTGACAATTCCACGACAGTTGGCGCCCACCATGGGGCGGCTCAAAATGTTACTTAGGGATTCTTTGTTGTTGCAATGAACAAAGAATCTACACTTGTAATAGGCTATCAAGCCACGGCTTGGAAGCCTGGTGTATACACCTAAAACCCCGGGTTAGCCTGCCTTCTTAAGTAAGTCACGCCGCCTAGGTAAACCTGGTATGACCCGTCGAACTTTGACAAGTTACTCTGATAAGACCTTGAACTTGTAAAGTTAAAACGATGATTGGTTAAGGATTGGGGACCAACTTAAAAGGCTTTGCAAAATGGTTTAACTCAGTGGCCTGGCAGCCCATGAAAAGCCTCGAATTTGGGGCCTGGCAGCCCGTGAAAAGCCTCGACTACAAGTTTTCATTTGCTTTTTGCCAAGTTTTTCTCTCTTTTGATAAGAGTTATGAGGTTTTTTGATAAACCAGTGTTCATCAACCCGGCTCGGCTTTCAACTACAAGTTGTCAGTACATGATCAGTTATAATCCGGCGTTTATTAACCCGGTCTGGTTTCGACTATAAGTCACCAGTATTATATATGGTTAATCCGATGTTTATCACAACACGGTACGGTTTTATCATAAACCGGCACAATATGGAAGGAGTTATCAGTACTCAAGATTGGGGTTATCACCCTTACTACAAAAAGTTGGTAAACCAACGATGTGATTCAATGTCACAGGTATGATATATTTCATATTTGATTATTCTTAAGTGTAGCCTTGGTTATAAACCCGGGTTATATGTTGGGCATTTTGACCCGTCCGGCGGTAAACCGCCAGGACACTTCAAACTTGTTGTATGCAGAAATAGGTTGAATAAAGCATGATTATAAATCACCGGCGTTTATTAACCCGGCATGGCTTTGGACTATAAGTCGCCAGTATGAGATGAGATAATATCAGGTGTTTATTAACCCAGCCTGGCTTTGGACTATAAATCGCCAGTATATATTGGGATTGCGCCATTGGAATCATGCGCTTATAAATCATTGGATTATATTATTCAAATCTTCAAATAGCCAACATGGCTGGAGTTTTACTATGGTTATCAATAACCAGTATTATGATTGAGGTTTTCAAAGTCGCTTTAGTGCAATGGATATTATTTTATCGATGGATATGATTTATTCTACAATGGAAAGAATAGTCCCGAGTCGCTGCAGGCTTATGACCCGGCACTTGGGGGCTACATTATTTAAGTTGAGATTATATCAAATATGCAAGTCTCATGTCGCTGCAAGCATGCACCATGACAGTTGGGGGCTAATGCAAAGTCATTTTTTCATCACCTTATTGAAGACCCGACTCATAACATTGTAATGATCCGACCCTTGGGGGCTACCAATTGCTCCTGTCAACAATTCAAGGTACACAAGTCTTAATCTATTATATTGAAGGATCCACTGCTCAGTTAGTAAAGCACAAAGCTCTTAACCTTGTGGACATGGGTTCAAGCCCCAGGATGGGGGTTAGATCATATGATGTTATTTTCAATGAAGTATATATAAAGTCCCAGCTCAATATTATCTTACTTTGCCGGCCCTTGGGGGCTACACATTGCTGTTCAAGTCTACATGATCATATCTATAAAGTCCCTGCTCCTTATTGCATAATGACCCGGCCCTTGGGGGCTACACTGGTTGAGCATAAGACAATTACAAGTCCTAGGTTGCTGCAAGCATGACAACCCGGTACTTGGGGGCTACATGTGTGGAATATTCAGTTTATGACTAATGATTGAGATGAACAAACCGGATTTCATCAAAGGTTGCAACACTTATATTGGAGCAAGTCTTAAGCTATCACTACGTTCTCCTCTTAAGACTTGGGGGCTACAGGTATTATGCATATATAAGGAGGAACATCTTCAAATTATCAGTTTTGAGCAAATCAGGAAGATCAATTACATGACCCGGTGTCATCAACAATTATGACCCGGCATCTTCTGTTATATAACTCAGCAATTTTGGTAATGATAAACCGGCAAGTTTTACACCTTCAAGCCGGCTGAATATCACATGAGTATTTGAAGGCCAATATTTTTTAAACCGACGCTTTGGAAGCCGACTCAAGTGGATTATTCTTCACAATATTTCTCTGTGAGAAACCAATGTCAGCAAATTGAGTATGAAGCTGGTCTATTGAATCAGATTTTTCAGAAGGAAGAAATGACAAGGACTTAAGGATGATCAAGTGCCGATTTATAAGAATATTTAAACCGGAGCACAACCCGCCAAATTTGTTCTTGTGTTTATGTTGCAGATCAGTTTAACATGGATAAATCCAAATTAAACTGGAGGCTAATGTCGGGGATATACCCCGCGGCGTAAACCGGCCGGAAGTATAACCCGGCCGGACTTGGCGGTTTACTTGAGACCCGGCTGACACTTGGTGATTCACTGGCGACCCGCCCTAACCTGGAGGTTTACAAGCAACCCGCCTGCTCATTATGACTCACTAGTGACCCGGCGGGCGGTTCAGATGGATGAAAAGGCCCAAGGCCCAGAAGGCCGGTTCATGTTAATGGTGGGCCGGTTTATGAGGAAAGCACAAGGAATATTCTCCTACAAAGGAAGCAAGACTAGGACTCCACTTGTAATAGAGTAATCCTAATCCAACTAGGACTAGTCATGTAAACCGCCCCTTCAACTTATATAAGGAGGGGCAGGGCTCCCCAAAGAGGGAGAGGCAAGAAGAAACAATCTCTAGGGCTAGACACAAAGAGCCGGTTTACCGGCGACTCTCTCGTGATGATAATGAGACCTAGCCACAAACAACATGTAGGGTTATTACCGGATGATGTTTCCCAGGGCCCGAAGTTGTCTAAACCCTTGTCTTATGTTGCGTCTCTCGATTCCGCTCAACCCCTCTCAAGCTACCACATAGATGTGTTGGCCTCACGACTAAGTCCTCACACTAGGACATCTGCCGTGACAATTCCACGACAACTCCCGTTTCTAGTTACTACTCTTAGCAACTGAACCAGTATCAAATACCGAGGGGTTGCTATAAACACTAGTAAAGTACACATCAATAACATGTATATCCAATATACCTTTGTTCACTATGCCATCCTTCTTATCCGCCAAGTATCTAGGGCAGTTCCACTTCCAGTGACCATTTCCTTTGAAGTAGAAGCACTCAGTTTCAGGCTTGGCTCTAGCTTTGGGCTTCTTCATGGGAGTGGCAACTAGCTTGCCATTCTTCTTGAAGTTACCTTTCTTTCCCTTGCCCTTTTACTTGAAACTAGTGGTCTTGTCAACCATCAACGCTTGATGCTTTTTCTTTATTTCTACCTTTGCCGATTACAGCATCGCGAAGAGCTTGGGAATCGTTTCCGTTATCCCTTGCATATTATAGTTCATCACGAAGTTCTAGTAACTTGGTGATAGTGACTAGAGAACTCTGTCAATCACTATCTTATCGGGAAGATTAACTCCCACTTGATTCAAGTGATTGTAGTACTCAGACATTATGAGCACATGCTCACTCGTTGAGCTATTCTCCTCCATCTTGTAGGCAAAGTACTGTTAGAGTTCTCATACCTCTTGACATGGGCATGAGTATGAGATACCAATTTCAACTCTTGGAACATCTTATATGCTCCGTGGAGTTCAAAACATTTTTGAAGTCCCGGTTCTAAGCCGTAAAGCATGGTGCACTAAACTATCAAGTAGTCATCATACCGAGCTTGTCAAATGTTCATAACGTCTGCATTTGCTCCAGCAATAGTTCTGTCACCTAGCGGTGCATCAAGGACATAATTCTACTGTGCAGCAATAAGGATAATCCTTAGATCACGGACCTAGTCCGCATCATTGCTACTATCATCTTTCAACTTATTTTTCTCTAGGAACATGTCAAAAATAAACGAGGAGCTACATCGCGAGCTATTGATCTAAAACATAGTTATGCAAATACTATCAGGACTAAGTTCATGATAAATTAAAGTTCAATTAATCATATTACTTAAGAACTCCTACTTAGATAGACATCCCTCTAGTCATCAAAATGATCACGTGATCCATATCAACTAAACCATGTCCGATCATCACGTGAGATGGAGTAGTTTTCAATGGTGAACATCACTATGTTGATCATATCTACTATATGATTCACGTTCGACCTTTCGGTCTCCAGTGTTCCGAGGCCATATCTGCATATGCTAGGCTCGCCAAGTTTAACCCGAGTATTCTGCGTGTGCAAAACTGGCTTGCACCCGTTGTATGTGAACATAGAGCTTATCACACCCGATCATCACGTGGTGTCTCGACACGACAAACTTTCGCAACGGTGCATACTCAGGGAGAACACTTGTACCCTGAAATTTAGTGAGAGATCATATTATAATGCTACCGCCGAACTAAGCAAAATAAGATGCATAAAGGATAAACATCACATGCAATCAATATAAGTGATATGATATGGCCATCATCATCTTGTGCCTTTGATCTCCATCTCCAAAGCACCGTCATGATAACCATCGTCGCCGGCGCGACACCTTGATCTCCATTGTAGCATCATTGTCGTCTCGCCAACTATTGCTTCTACGACTATCGCTATCGCTGAGTGATAAAGTAAAGCAATCACATGGCGATTGCATTTCATACAATAAAGCGACAACCATATGCCTCCTGCCAGTTGCCAATAACTTTGTTACAAAACATGATCATCCCATACAATAAAATTTAGCATCATGTCTTGACCATATCACATCACAACATGCCCTACAAAAACAAGTTAGACGTCCTCTACTTTGTTGTTGCAAGTTTTACATGGCTGCTACGGGCTGAGCAAGAACCGTTCTTACCTACGCATCAAAACCACAACGATTTTTCATCAAGTATGTGTTGTTTTAACCTTCAACAAGGACCGGGCATAGCCACACTCGATTCAACTAAAGTTGGAGAAACTAACACCCGCCAGCCACCTGTGTGCGAACCACGTCGGTAGAACCAGTCTCGCGTAAGCGTACGCATAATGTTAGTCCGGGCCGCTTCATCCAACAATACCGCCGAATCAAAGTATGACATGCTGGTAAGCAGTATGACTATTATCGCCCACAACTCACTTAGGTTCTACTCGTGCATATAACATCTACGGATAGACCTGGCTCGGATGCCACTATTGGGGAACGTAGTAATTCAAAAAAATTCCTACACACACGCAAGATCATGGTGACGCATAGCAACGAGAGGGGAGAGTGTAGTCCACATACCCTCGTAGACCGTAAGGGGAAGCGTTATGACAACGTGGTTGATGTAGTCGTATGTCTTCATGATCCGACCGATCGTAGTACCGAAAGTACGGCACCTCCGCGATCTACACACGTTCGGCTCGGTAACGTCCCACGAACTCTTGATCCAGCTGAGTTTCGAGGCAGAGCTTTGTCGGCACGACGGCGTGATGACGGTGATGATGAAGCTACCAGCGCAGGGCTTCGCCTAAGCACTGCAACGATATAACCGAGGTGGATTATGGTGGAGGGGGGCACCGCACACGACTAAGAGATCAATGATCAACTTGTGTGTCTATGGGGTGCCCCCTCCCCCGTATATAAAGGAGTGGAGGAGGGGGAGGGCCAACCATCTATGGCGCGCCCTGGAGGAGTCCTACTCCCACCGGGAGTAGGATTCCCCCCTTCCCTAGTTGGACTAGGAGAGAAGGAAGGGGGAGAGAGGGAGGAAGGAAGGGGTGCCGCCCCCCTTCCTAGTCCAATTCGGACCAGAGGGGCAGGGGCATACGGCCTGCCCTGGCTGCCCCTCTCACTCCACTCAAGCCCATTAGGGCCCATATACTCCCCGGGGGTTCCCGTAACCCCCTGGTACTCCGGTATATGCCCGAACTCTCTCGAAACCTTTCTGATGTCCAAACATAGTCATCCAATATATCGATCTTTATGTCTCGACCATTTCGAGACTCCTTGTCATGTCCGTGATCATATCCGGGACTCTGAACTACCTTCGGTACATCAAAACACATAAACTCATAATGCCGATCGTCACCGAACGTTAAGCGTGCGGACCCTATGGGTTTGAGAACTATGTAGACATGACCGAGACTCATCTCCGGTCAATAACCAATAGCGAAACCTGGATGCTCATATTGGTTCCTACATATTCTACGAAGATCTTTATTGATCAAACCGCATAACAACATACGTTGTTCCCTTTGTCATCGGTATGTTACTTGCCCGAGATTCGATCGTCGGTATCTCAATACCTAGTTCAATCTCGTTACTGGCAAGTCTCTTTACTCGTTCCATAATGCATCATCCCGCAACTAACACATTAGTCACATTGCTTGCAAAGCTTATAGTGATGTGCATTACCGAGAGGGCCCAGAGATACCTCTGCGACAATCGGAGTGACAAATCCTAATCTCGATCTATGCCAACTCAACAAACACCATTGGAGACACCTGTAGAACACCTTTATAATCACCCAGTTACTTTGTGACGTTTGGTATCACACAAAGTGTTCCTCCGGTATTCGAGAGTTGCATAATCTCATAGTCATAGGAACATGTATAAGTCATGAAGAAAGCAATAGCAACACACTAAACGATCAAGTGCTACGCTAACGGAATGAGTCAAGTCAATCACATCATTCTCTAATGATGTGATCCCGTTAATCAAATGACAACTCATGTCTATGCCTAGGAAACTTAACCATCATTGATTCAACGAGCTAGTCAAGTAGAGGCATACTAGTGACACGCTGTTTGTCTATGTATTCACACATGTACTAAGGTTCCGGTTAATACAATTCTAGCATGAATAATAAACATTTATCATGATATAAGGAAATATAAATAACAACTTTATTATTGCCTCTAGGGCATATTTCCTTCACCAACACATTCAAATCCCTTGTTCGCCGTGAAATTTTTCCATGTGTTGTTTTCATGGATATTTTGGTGTGTGAAAACAAATTTAAATATGAACGAATAATCGGTGTCCGCGGTCTTCTGCCGGGACACAGTTGGATGGCCACATAGTAGTAGTGTAGAGTACTACTAGTACTACTCCCTCCGTTTCTTTTTAGTCTGCATATAAGATTTGGTCAAAGTCAAACTTTGTAAAGTTTGACTAATTTTGTAGGAAAAAGTATCAACATCTTCAATACTAAAGTTATATGGTATGAAAATTAATTTCATGATGCATCTAACAATATTGATTTCATATTATGAATCTCGATTTTTTTTATAAACTTAGTCAAAGTTAACAAAGTTTGATTTTGACCAAATCTTATATGCAGACTAAAAAGAAACGGAGGGAGTACTAGATAGTGAGTGTTTACTACTGTATCTACGTACTAATTGCAACGCATGCATGTGTTAGCAGTATAATGACCACGTATGGATTTGATGGTATGATTTGTGTAGGTTGGATGTCATATTATTGCTCTAACATGTGGTCAAAGTTAGCCTCCAAAATGCATTTTATAACCTATATGGATTGAGGGAGTACATGCATTGTTGAGGTTTCTCTTAATCCTTGTGTGCAACATTTTCATTGAAGCTTGAAATGTGAACATGTGAATGGAAGGGACTACTACAACTCTTCCAAAAGAACTGTAGTACTAATGGTATCGTACTCCCTCCGTTCACCATCTCACATGCTCAGTACTTTTGCGAACTATGGAAGTAACAAACTTATTCCACCACTCAACATCTATTATGGATGCATTGTGGATTTTAAATTGAGTCATATAGACCGGAAAGTAGGCACTTAGGGCATCCACAATGTATGCTTTTTGTTTCCTCTAAGCCCTCTCTCCTCTTAGAGGCAGGCCTCTATACATTGCATGAACTGCCTCTAACAAAAAATTGGCTAGCATCGCGTCTTACCTTAGAGGCTGCCTCTAACAATGTAAAAATCCATCTGGTCCCAATTGTCAGCCTTAGGAAGCATAAGAAAGTAGGAGTACAGGAGAAATAATACTGATTGGACAAATGTGTTGCTAATCAATACTTTTTAAATTTCTGCTAGGGCCCACCTTAGAGGCTAGTTAAAGCCTATATACATTGTGGTTTTTTCATTTGATAAGAGGCAAACCATGTGGGGCCTACCTTAGAGGCAAGGCTCTACATTGGAGATGCTCTGTACGTATTACTTTTGATGTGCCCCGTCAACTCGCAGAACAAGGAGAAGCTTGCTTAGTATGCCATCTCCCCCGCCCACGGGCGCGGTGGCTCGCAGAGTCGCAGGACGAGGAGAAGCTTGCTTACTACGCCTACGCCCGCTCCCTCGCCCACGCGCAGTGGCTCGCAGGACGAGGAGAAAAATTTACTACTCCCTCCGTTACTCCTCGTCCCTACCTTGGTTAGAGAGATTATCATATTGTTTGAAATATATGTCTTTTAGTAGTAGGAGTAGTACAGTGGTACATAAGAGTAGTACTACAGTAATTTCCTTGGAGTCCGTGGTGCAGCAAGCTACCCTAGGCTATGTTACTACTCCCTCCTTTCCGGTTTAGGCTGGTCATAGTGGGGAGTAACTTAGACTAGTAATATTCATATGTTACTAGTCTATGTTACTACCTTCATAATGAGTAGTAACATATGGATGGTAACATGCAAGCCTTCATTAATTGACATAGACTCATTTTACCTCGGGTGTGTTATGTTACAGTAACATATTATGTTACCACAAGCATCTCTCTCCTCATTAACTCCATGGCACGTAAGAAAATTTGTCTTGGGATATGTTATTTTACTACCTAAGTTACTCCCACTATGACTGGCTCAATTTCAAAATCTCACCAACCAAGGTAGACGGTGAGTGGTGGAATTAATTTCATAGTTTGCACAAGTAATTAGTACGCTCGTTTTTCTCAAGAAGTTATGTTTACCGATGCATTAGTTACAACGAATCCATGCATGACCACTAAATTTCCATGAACTTCTACATGCATTGGTGAGTTTTCTCTTGATACTGCTTGCATCGAGTGATTAAATGCACCTCGAAATACAAACATGTGATGGTACTACTAGTAGAATTGAGACTTATAAAATGGAGAAAACGAATTTTTTAGATGAGCCCTATAAACCGGAAAGGCGGGAGTAGTAAGTATTACTACCTCCATAGTGGGTACGTACTCCGTAAAATCAGATTTTCCCAAAACTAAGTCGCTCAACCTTTATTTGCTTGTTTCCCTTCCTGCCTCATTGCCTCAAACAGACTATGCCAAACTTCCCTGCCTACCGCGCGGGAAAAGACCCGCCCTCGCCTTTTTTAGTCCGGGTTTGTATCGATGGATCGCACGAAGCAGCAAAAACCAAGCCGTGTCTTGTACTCCTTCGTCGTACTAAAAGAGTGGAGACGCTCGCTTTCATGAATTATGTACTTCCTCTCGCCGACATGTGGGACATATAGCAACCGGGTCGACGTGTCATGCACCAAATAAGAGTGCAGAACAGCAGGGGTGATGCACCCCAGTCATAGCGCCCCAGTAGTAGTAATGAGCAATGAGACGTCAAATCACAATGCCGCACCTTCCTAGACGGACGAAGCAACCATTATTTCACACTTCGCTGAATCCGCTTCGCCATCATCTCCTTCAAGAAAACCACGTATTGCTTCTACCATTGTTCTGCCTCAAGAGGGATGCGCATCGCCTAGGTACATCATGACACATGGGACCGCATGACAGGCCATGCTCCCCTGCCCACCACTCGGTAAAATCACCTCATTTTCACTACTTCCTCCGCCTCGGTTTACAGGGCATGCACGTCGTTCTAGGTTGAGAATTTAACTAGCTATATATGCGATGAACAATATACTCCCTCCGTCTATGTGTATAAGTCACCTTATGAAAACCAAATATTCCCAAAACACTTAGGCACGGTACATTAACTCCTACCTCGTTTCTTGTTTCATGACATGTCAACCAATAAGAGATGTTGGCCGTGCATGCTTTCAATGACTTGAGACTACCAAACACGACATGCAGTGGTTAGTTCATTGCATGCAATGCTATTAATTAGCAAAAAAAATTAAGTTCTCTCGTTTTCCTCTCCACTTTGGTTGCGATGCACAACCGAAGATGACTTATACACCTGGATAGATGGAGTATGTTTAGAAACTACATCCGCTTAAAAATCCAATGATATACATTTTGTGACATAGTAACTCATATTTAGTTAGTCAAATGGATGACCTAGAACTGCGTGCATGCCGTATAAACTGAGATGGAGGGAGTAGTATCTTTTTGGATCAATATAGTCGGGATTCCCCAAGGAGCAAAACCAAGTGGTAGGCTGCTCCTATCGTGTTGGCGTAGCAACTCAAGCAGGGTCAGTCCACACACAAAATGGAGACACACATAACAGGACCCCTTTGGCCGACATGTGGCTCATCCACCATCTTGTTCCACGTGCGATGCACCAAATTACAGTTCGGAGCAGTGGTTGGACTTGGAGGCACCCGGGTCATAGAGCTGCAGTAGTAGTAAATGAGCGATGAGGGGTCAAATCACAAAGCCCCAGCTTTCCCGCATTAAGCTGGATGGGCGAAGCAACCATCATTTCACTCTAGGGCGCAAGAGCATAAAGAAAAGAGAAAACCAATGATGCGTGCGGCAGCTACCTAGGGCACCCTAGGGTAGGAGCCTCCACTACAAATCCGCTTCTCCCTCGCCCCTTGAAGAAAACCGATGATGTGTGCGGCGGGTAGGGTTTGTAGGAGTACTACGGCGTGCGGGGCCACAGCATAGTAAAAGGGAGAGCGATTGATTTCGAGTCGACGCCTTAACACGGGTGGGCCGCTTGGTTTTACGGGAACGAGGCAACATTTTGGGTCCGGGGACCAGTGGAGATATATGTAGTACAAAAAATTGTGGACGTAGATTCGACCGAAACGCAATGACGCATGGGACTCGCATTTTGATATACCTGCGGCTCGTGGCACCCTGGATCAGAGGAACCGAAACACCCCATATTCCAGCCCAGAGATCGAGGTAAGTATTCTGGAATACGACACTGCTCGGCATAGAACAAATCAACTCTTATTACAATGGATAAGGGTACAAGGGTCTGATGTTGCAAAAGATCACATTAGCTCGGCGACACTACGCCTGCTAACATAGCTCTATGCTAGCAGCGAAACAACGGCGAAGGTGGTGAACTCCACTCCGCAGGGACTCTGGCTGGGACACGATCTAGCTCACACGAACGGAAACCTCGACAAACAAACAATCATGGCATCACCTGCAAGCTCGCATGACACGCCAGGTCAGTACATTGAATGTACTTGCAAGCTCACAACAACCAAAAGCATCAAGGCATGACAACAATGTAGCATTAACAGGTTAAGCTATTAACAACTACTATGATGTGAAAGCAATAATTAAGCATAATCCGGCACTACTAAAAGTACTGCTGAACCACCATCTCAAGAACCATATCACTCTTGGCTATCTGGCCAAGCAATAAATCACCTCGATCACCTCGTGATCACCACGTGATCACAAACTGAATGATCATCCTCAAGATCATCCCAATATCCTCATCATCATCCTGTCAACCTGTACTGCTCAAATATATCAACATACAAATCACCTATAAGTCATTCCGTCATGTGAGTGTTGATCGAACGGTGTGACCTAGTACGAACTTGTGCCCATGACCGAGGACGCGGCTATCGATAGATTAAACACACACTCTGTAGAGGTTAGCACACTGTACCCACACCACGGAACCCATGGCCTCGGACTCCCATTCGGGTGGACCAATGGTGTTCCAGCAGAACCAATCCACTGTCATGACACTCTCCCGGCCACTCCGACCAACTCCCCTTTGGGCTAAGTCATGGGTGGCTCGGATGCCACTCCGGACATCCAACGGCCACCGTCGTGGCAAAACAATCGTCCCAAACGGGGACATGGTATCAAAACAACTACGGGCACACAAGGCTTATACCGGCCTACCTGATCAGGGTAGCGCACGCGTATAACCTTCCCTAGTTGGAGGCACCAGCGAGAGGCATAACAATAGACTTCATTAGGGCCTCCCCATAAAGGGAAATGTGGTTGCACTATAAAAGTCCGGTTCGGTGGCACCTAACCAACGAAATGACAGAATTTATCCCCAAGATAGATCTGTGATAACTGATACTTCAATATCATCTATCAACCTGTAATCCAAGTCATAGCAATATCCAACAAATAATCCAGATATATTCATAACCTAATACTCCGAGGGTAGCATATTAACTAAGATCATGATGAATCCAAGAAACATGATACTACTAATCCAATGGCAAGATCAAAATATTAACCTAAGATCCACATGATAACATCATATCCAAAATAATACTCCAAAGAATAATATCCAATACCATCATGAAAATAATATAAGCCACTAATAATCCAATGGCAACATGTCATCCTCATAAGCTGCAAAATCTTAGTCCTAGAACTCGAAGCAACATCATGGCAATAGCAAGATCAAAAACAACTCCAAGAAGTGCCATGAACAAATCATACATAGCTAATGCAATATTTTAAATAAGTTTAATTAATTAAACCATGGCATTGCATTTCAATCATGCAAATGGAGGGTGTGGCTTGCCTGGGTGGAGGGATTCATCGGGAAGAAGTGTGAGAAGCTCGCGAAAAGAATCGCCAGAAAACGTTCTCTCTGGGAGGGACTAAATAAGGGCAAGGGCATAACGGTAATTTTCAGAATGCGACTACTTCATTAAAATGATACCAACGGAGCGGGCTCGACGAGATGAAGAATTGGGCTTTGGAATCACCTGAATCGGAGTTGTGAGTGAAAAGATATGAGTAGATGAAGTGCAGGGACCAATCTATAAGAGAATCTTCACAATGAGTCCCCTGGCTGAAAAAACAGAACGTGCCTTTCTGGAAATACGCTTTCGCTGAAGTGAAAGCGCATTCTGGGCTGAATCAGAAGAAGAGTACGCCTTCAGGAGGGGAAGACGTATTCCTGAGGAATACGCCTCCACTTATCCAGCGTGGCAATGGCGGGGCCGGCCTCTGGGTCGATGACAGGCGAGTCCCACCGCACTCTCTCTCTCCCCCACCTGCCTCCTTCTTCCTCCTCGACGTTGGCGCCTGTCTCGGCGCCACCGGCCACCTCCGGCGACGCGCCGGCCACCGGAATGATCAGGGAGACGAGGCCGGCGCAGTCGGAACCTTGACCGTGGCAGACTGCGGACTTGGTTGACCTTGGGCACGCGTTGACAGGCCACCAGAGGAGGGGAGAAGTGCTGGGGTGGGTACGGGGTGGTGGTGGAGACGACTGGTGGTGGTAGACTGGAGGAAAGAGGCGCGGCTTGCCGGAATTGAAAAGAACAGAGGCGACGGCCGTGGCAGCGATGGCGGCCGAGGGGCGCTGCTACGGCTCGGGGAAGACACTAGGCGGGGGTAGGGAAGAGTGGAAGAGCTAGACGAGGTTGAGGCACCTCAGGGTGGGTTTATATAGCCGAGAGGACGGGATGCCGCGCTGGCCGTCGCCACGGACGCATGGCCAGAGCCGCGGACGTGTGGGCGGACGAGCGAGCTCTGCGGTAGGCGATGGGGAGGCACAGGGGAGGGTTCACGGGGGCAGAGGGGGCCAAGGGGCACTGGAAGGAAGACGCCGTGGCGAACAGAGACGAAACGACAACAGTTTGCCCGTGGGCGCGCGACGACGAGCTCCGACGAGTGAGCTGCAGAAGGGGGATAGAGGTCCAGGAAGAAGAGGACAATGATGCAGAGCTACGGGACACGCCCGTGCACGTTGAACACGAGAGGGCCCGAAGCAAAACAATGCTCTAGACGCAGCCACAGTGAGCAGGGCGCATGCGTAGGAAAAATCCAACACGGTCACCACACGACATGTCACGGGGAGGACAGGAGGGGCTGGCACTCGATGTCTAGCGTGTTGTCCTTCCATCAGAGAGGTTGTGGGAGGAGAAAGATCAAGAGAAGAGGCTCTGTAGCGAAGTGAGACATTGATGCAAGCTTGCTATATCAAACTTGATCAGCTCACTGTGATCCACAGAGAGATGCTAAGGGCCAAAGTTGCTGTCTGGGGTGTTTAGCATAGGAAGGACTATGATCCTGGGGGTTTTGGAAGGAAATGGACCAAAATTAAACATAATTGCTTTGTAACTGCCATTATGGTCCAGAATCAAGATTAGGATGGTGCACTCACATGGAGTATCAACTTGAGCTGAAATTTGGTAGATCATGATGATATGGACATATTAAGATGCTTAAAAATTTCATACCAAATGGACTTGCCAAAATGGTACTTCCTTCAAAGCTGTCCTCTTTGTCCAGAAGCTTGAGATAATATTGGTGAGAAAATGGATTTTTGAAATGATCTCAAATTTGGTGGAGAGTAGTTATATGGGTAGAAGCATGATCTGGTAATTGTTCAAAATTAATGAAGCAATGTAAAATATACTTACTAAAAAAACCTGAAAATATTGCCAGAAGCAAATATTTGATGATGTGCTCACATAGATGATTGGATGGAGCTGAAAATTGGAGGAGGTTAATGATATGAGCACATGAAGAGGCATGCAAAATGTCAACTCATTTGGGAACTCCTAGCTAGTACTTCCTTCACAATGGCTTCTGTCTGACAGAAACTTTGAAAAATCACTAAGGAAGGTTGGCTAGGCAAATGAAGTTGAATTTTAGCATGTGGCAATTATTTGGACAGGGAAGAATGCCCAAAAAGTTTGGGAGCAAACAAGATAAGATAAATGGCACTTCCTTCACAAAGTGCCACTTTGGACAAAAGTGAAGAAGTAATATTGGAGAAATATTTTTTAACTGGCCAAGGAAATGTTTGGGCATATTTGAGCAATATATGACCAAAAGAAATTGTGAGAATTATTTGGGAATTTTTGTGGATAACAGAAATATAGGTTGCTTCACAACCTAGGGCAAATAGGGTTATTCCGTTAATAGAAAAAAGAATATTCCTTAGAAAAAAGAATTTTGGGGTTGAGCTAGAATGGAAATGACATGGTCTTGGGAAAGATTTGAGGATGATGAGCCACTTGGGAGAAGAAATTATGATGATCTCCCATGTTGCAAGGCCACAAAACCACTCCAAAAAGAAAAACAGAGCAAAAACCAAATAAATCAAAAGAAAAAGAAAAGGGCCAAAAACCAAGGTGTTACACGGCCGCGTGAAATTTGCTACTCAAAATAATACATAAAAGTTCCTCCAAAAAACATCTATAACTAATGGGAAGTGAATGTATGCTTAAAATGAAAATATAATACAAAGAGAAAAAATGAATTGCAGTTAAAAGAATGATATTTCTAACAAAAATGTGAATGTGAACTACATATGTACATTGTCAATACAAAATCTAATGCAAGAAATAACTTATGAGTAACATGCACGAATTGATGATGTGGTGCTTGCATGCATAGAGTACAAAAACAATGTGATTTATGACTTGCATGCATGACGTGTTCTTGTGCCATAGTTGCATGTCCAGGAAAAATGCTACTAGTGGGTTGTACTAGCTATTTAGGAATAGAAGTTGTATACATGGAAATTGTAGGGAAAGAGATTACATGTCTCTCAATTCCTATGAGTAGGGATTGGAAAAGAGATGTAATTTGGTTCACATCATAGGAACTTTTCTATTGAATCTAGAGATGACATGTATCTCAATTCCTATGAGGAGGGGTTAGAAAAGAGATGTCATTTGGTTCACATCATAGGAACTTTTCTATTGAATATACGCTAATGTTTATTTTCCTTTGAAATTGTGGGAGTATAGGAATCCATTCATATGAGCCAAGTGGCTCTAAAGATATAAAAATGATATCATGTTTATTTTCCTTCGAAATGTGGAGTATATGAATCTATTCCTATGAACCGATTGGCTCTAAAGGAACAAATCCTATAAAAATCATATCATATAGAGTTCCTATGATATTCCTCCACACCAAAGGATGGTTGAAATTGCTATAGGTGATACGACGGTCTTTCCTTGTACACTCGTCCCCCATCTTTATAGTTACCTCTCAAAGATGAATGAAATGATTCGGTATTCTATATGTGCATTTTGGTATATGAAAACTCGGTAAAGTTTGTGAGGTTCGAATTTTCAATAAAGCTATATGCACTACATTTTGGAACAGAGGGAGGAGCATGCGGCAGTTCCTAACACTCACGTAGAAGATTTGTGTGTCGGAGGAGTGGCTGTTCTGTTAAATGACATGGAAAAACTGACACTTTCGGATGCCGATCTAACGGTTCTTACAACGTTCGTGAGGAAACGGCTTTTGGTGAATGATGTCTACTACACAACCTTCTTCTTGCAGACGTTGTTGGGCCTCCAAGTGCAGAGGTTTGTAGGACAGTAGCAAATTTCCCTCAAGTGGATGACCTAAGGTTTATCAATCCGTGGGAGGCGTAGGTTGATGATGGTCTCTCTCAAAAAACCCTGCAACCAAATAACAAAGAGTCGCTTGTGTCCCCAACACACCCAATACAATTTTAAGTTATATAGGTGCACTAGTTCGGCAAAGAGATGGTGATACAAGTGCAATATGGATGGTAGATATAGGTTTTTGTAATATGAAAATATAAAAATAGCAAGGTAGCAAGCGATAAAAGTGAGTGTAAACGGTATTGCAATGCTAGGAAACAAGGCCTAGGGTTCATACTTTCACTAGTGCAAGTTCACTCAACAATAATAACATAATTGGATCATATAACTATCCCTCAACATGCAAGAAATAGTCACTCCAAAGTCACTAATAGCGGAGAACAAACGAAGAGATTATTGTAGGGTACGAAACCACCTCAAAGTTATCCTTTCTGATCGATCTATTCAAGAGTCCGTAGTAAAATAACACGAAGCTATTCTTTCTGTTCGATCTATTATAGAGTTCGTACTAGAATAACACCTTAAGATACAAATCAACCAAAATCCTAATGTCACCTAGATATTCCAATGTCACCTCAAGTATCCGTGGGTATGATTATACGATATGCATCACACAATCTCAGATTCATCTATTCAACCAACACAAAGTACTTCAAAGAGTGCCCCAAAGGCTTGCGGCGGTGGAACTCCCGATCTATTCTGTTCCCCGATGGTTTTAGGGTATATTGGTACATATAGGAGGAAGTAATACGTCAGGGGAGCCACGAGGGGCCCATGAGGGTGGAGGGCGCGCCCCCCTTCCTCGTGCCTTCCTTGTTGATCCCCTGACGTGCACTCCAAGTCTCCCGGATTGCTTTCTTTCCAAAAATAGCTTTCCCGAAGGTTTCATTCCGTTTGGACTCCGTTTGATATTCCTTTTCTTCGAAACACTGAAACAAGGGAAAAACAGAAACTGGCACCGGGCTCTAGGTCAATAGGTTAGTCCCAAAAGGAATATAAAAGTGCATAATAAAGCCCATAAACATCCAAGACGGATAATATAATAGCATGAATACTTCATAAATTATAGATACGTTGGAGACGTATCAGCATCCCCAAGCTTAATTCCTGCTTGTCCACGAGTAGGTAAATGATAAAAGAAAGAATTTATGAAGTGTGAATGCTAGCAGGTGCATAAGTTTGATCAATGATAATTTCAATCACTTTTTCTAGCATCATTATATGTCATAACAGTAGTTCAACTCATAGAACTTTTCATGGTCAAGTAACAAGCTATTCACATGTTAAAGTATAGATCATAAACTTTCTTGGAAACTAACAAACCATGTCATTAGTCATCGAACAATTACAATTCATCTTATTTTCAGGAAGAGTCTATGTCAGAGCTTTGATTCAGCAAACTTCACATACTCAACTATCTTTTAGTCCATGATTGCTACCACTCAAAGCATATTTTTAGAACAAATAGCATCCATCGAACACAGAGAAAGATAGGGGCTTAATGTTTCGCCTCCCAACTCATTTATCATATAGATAATTGTCAACAATAATAATTCATGATCAAATATATTTGAATGGCCATATATGCTCAGATCTTTCCATCACATGATGCTTGCCAACTAAAGAGTAGGTTGGAATGAGAAGGAATACTACTGACTCTTGCATAAAAGTAGAAGATAGGCCCTTCGCAGAGGGAAGCAGGGATTTGCAGAGGTGCCAGAGCTCGAAGCAAAAACAGAGATGAAAATAATTTTAAGAGGTATGCTTTCATTGTCAACATAACGACCAAGAGTTCCCAATATCTTCCATACTACATACATTATAGGCGGTTCCCAAACAGAAAGGTAAAGATTTTACTCCCCCTCCACCAACAATCATCAATCCATGGCTTGCCCGAAACAACGGGTGCCTCCAACTAACATCAATCCTGGGGGAGTTTTGTTTGCAATTATTTTTGATTTGATTTCGATCTTTGGATCATGGGACTGGGCATCCCAGTTACCAGCCATTTTTCTCGTGAATGATGAGCGGAGTCCACTCATCGTGAGAATAACCCACCTAGCATGGAAGATACGGCTAACCCCTAGTCGCTACATGAGCGATTCCGGCATACAAAACAGATTATTATTTGAAGGTTTAGAGTTTGGCGCATGCAAATTTACTTGGAACGGCAGGTAAATACCGCATATAGGAAGATATGGTGGACACTCATGGAAGAAACTTGGTTCAAGGATTTGGATGCACAAGCAGTATTCCCGCTTAGTACAGATATTTTGGCTAGCAAAGGATTCTAAATAGCAAGCACCACATGTTAGAGGATCCAAAACAATATAACTCATTATGTTGTCTTCCTTGTCCAAATTCAACTAATTTGCTCAGGTTTGAAAATAATTAATGGGGCTCACAATCATAGAAGATGTCCAAGATATTATTTATGTGTGAAATCTCTCTTCCTTCAATATTATTTCATGAATTGTTCAAGTGACCAATACAATGTTTGCTAACCTTCAAAAAAATTACCACCTCTACTTCTTATATGTGAAGTCATTACTCCCCATGGGATAAGCATATGAAACATATATAATTTCAGATTTATTTCATTCAAATCATTCGACTATTTACTCATAGGATATAAGTGAAGCACACGAGTAAATGACAAACTACTCCAAAAAGATATATAAGTGAAGATCAATGAGTAGTTAAATAATTATGTAGCTATGTGAAGACTCTCTCTCATTTAAGAATTTCAGATCTTGGTATTTTATTCAAACAGCAAGCAAAGCTAAATAAAACGACATTTCAAGGACAGCACACATCATGTGAAGAAGCAAAAACTTAGGATCAACCGATACTAACCGATAGTTGTCGAAGAAGAAAGGTGGGATGCCAACCGGGGCATCCCCAAGCTTAGACACTTGAGACTTCTTGAAATATTATCTTGGGATGCCTTGGGAATCCCCAAGCTTGAGCTTTTGTGTCTCCTTAATTCCTCTCATATCACGGTCTCCCTAAATCTCAAGAGCTTCATCCACACAAAACTCAACAAAGACTCGTGAGATAAGTTAGTATAAACCAATGCAAAAACCTTATCATACTCTACTGTCGCAAATCACTAAAATTATTACTCAACATTGCATACTAAATGCCTCTGCATATTTAATAGTCCTATCATCAAATAGGATCATTAAACAAGCAAACATATGCAAACAATGCAAACATAACAGCAATCTGCCTAAACAGGACAGTCTGTAAAGAATGCAAGATTCATCATACTTCCCTAACTCCAAAAATTATGAAATAAAATACCCACTGTAGTGAATTTATCAGAGCTTAATATGAAAAAGGTTTCAACATTTTATCACATTCTGACTTTTTTAGGGAATGTTTGCAACAGCGGTAAACTTTCTGTTTTCAAACAGCAACATGTAGACTTGCAAAATAAGCATGGTAAAGGCTATCCTTGACATTTTTATTGAAATAAAAGATGAAAAGAATTATTCTAAATAACAGCAAGCAAATCATAACAAAATAAATTGACGCTCCAAGCAAAACACATATTATGTGGTGAATAAAAATATAGCTCCAAGTAAAGTTGCCGATGAACGAAGACGAAAGAGGGGATGCCTTCCGGGGCATCCCCAAGCTTAGGCTCTTGGTTATCCTTGCATATTACCTTGGGGTGCCTTGGGCATCCCCAAGCTTAGTCTCTTGCCACTCCTTATTCAATAGTCCATCAAATCTTTACCCAAAACGTGAAAACTTCACAACACAAAACTTAACAGAAGATCTCGTGAGCTCCGTTAGCAAAAGAAAACAAAACACCACTTCAACGTACTGTAATGAACTCATTATTTATTTGTATTGGTGTTAAATCTACTGTATTCCAACTTCTCTATGGTTTATAAACTATTTTACTAGCCATAGATTCATCAAAATAAGCAAACAACACACGAAAAACAGAATCTGTCAATAACAGAACAGTCTGTAGTAATCTGTAACTAACGCAAACTTCTGGAACTCCAAAAATTCTAAAATAAATTGATGGACCTGAGGAATTTGTCTAGTAATCGTCTGCAAAAAGAATCAACTAAATATCACTCTCCAGTAAAAAGTTTTAGCTAATCTCGTGAACGCTAAAGTTTCTGTTTTTTACAGCATGATGATAAAGACTTCACCCAAGTCTTCCCAAAGGTTCTACTTGGCACAAACACTAATTAAAACATAAAACCACATCTAAACAGAAGCTAGATGGATTATTTATTACTAAACAGAACCAACAAGCGCTAACGTTTAACGCCCCTAGCGAGGCATGATGATTTCAATGATGCTCACAAAAAGATAAGAATTGAAACATAAAGAGAGCATCATGAAGAATATGACTAGCACATTTAAGTCTAACCCACTTCCTATGCATAGGGATTTTGCGAGCAAACAACTTATGGGAACAATAATCAACTAGCATAGGAAGGCAAAACAAGCATAACTTCAAAACTTTAAGCACATAGAGAGGAAACTTGATATATTGCAATTCCTACAAGCATATATTCCTCCCTCATAATAATTTTCAGTAGCATCATGAATGAATTCAACAATATAACCAGCACATAAAGCATTATTTTCATGATCTACCAGCATAGAAATTTTACTACTCTCCACATAAGCAAATTTGTTCTCATCAATAGTAGTGGGAGCAAACTCAACAAAATAACTATCATGTGATTGAAAATTAAGATCAAGATGACAAGTTTCATGGTTATCATTATTCTTTATAGCATACGTGTCATCACAATAATCATCATAGATAGGAGACATGCTTTCATCATAATAAATATTCTCATCAAAACTTGGGGGACTAAACATATCATCTTCATCAAACATAGCATCCCCAAGCTTGTGGCTTTGCATATCATTAGCATCATGGATATTCATAGAATTCATACTAACAACATTGCAATCTTCCTCATCATACAAAGATTTAGTGCCAAACATTCTATAGATTTCTTATTCTAGCATTTGAGCACAATTTTCCTTTCCATCATACTCACGAAAGATATTAAAAAGATGAAGCGTATGAGGCAAACTCAATTCCATTTTTTTTGTAGTTTTCTTTTATAAACTAAACTAGTGATAAAACAAGAAACTAAAAGATTTGATTGCAAGATCTAAAGATATACCTTCAAGCACTCACCTCCCCGGCAACGGCGCCAGAAACTACTTGATGTCTACTACGTAACCTTCTTCTTGCAGACGTTGTTGGGCCTCCAAGTGCAGAGGTTTGTAGGACAGTAGCAAATTTCCCTCAAGCGGATGACCTAAGGTTTATCAATCCGTGGGAGGCGTAGGTTGAACATGGTCTCTCTCAAATAACCCTGCTACCAAATAACAAAGAGTCTCTTGTGTCCCCAACACACCCAATACAATGGTAAGTTGTATAGGTGCACTAGTTCGGCGAAGAGATGGTGATACAAGTGCAATATGGATGGTAGATATAGGTTTTTGTAATCTGAAAATATAAAAACAGCAAGGTAGCAAGCGATAAAAGTGAGCGTAAACGGTATTGCAATGCTAGGAAACAAGGCCTAGGGTTCATACTTTCACTAGTGCAAGTTCACTCAACAATAATAACATAATTGGATCACATAACTATCCCTCAACATGCAACAAAGAGTCACTCCAAAGTCACTAATGGCGGAGAACAAACGAAGATATTATTGTAGGGTACGAAACCACCTCAAAGTTATCCTTTCTGATCGATCTATTCAAGAGTCCGTAGTAAAATAACACGAAGCTATTCTTTCTGTTCGATCTATTATAGAGTTCATACTAGAATAACACCTTAAGATACAAATCAACCAAAACCCTAATGTCAGCTAGATACTCCAATGTCACCTCAAGTATCCGGTGGTATGATTATGCGATATGCATCACACAATCTCAGATTCATCTATTCAACCAACACAAAGTACTTCAAAGAGTGCCCCAAAATTTCTACTGGAGAGTCAAGACGAAAACATGTGCCAACCCCTATGCATAGGTTCATGGGCGGAACCCGCAAGTTGATCACCAAAACATACATCAAGTGGATCACCTGATATCCCATTGTCACCACAGATAAGCACGGCAAGACATACATCAAGTGTTCTCAAATCCTTAAAGACTCAATCCGATAAGATAAATTCAAAGGGAAAACTCAATCCATTACAAGAGAGTAGAGGGGGAGAAACATCATAAGATCCAACTATAATAATAAAGCTCGCGATACATCAAGGTCGTGCCAAATCAAGAACACGAGAGAGAGAGAGAGAGAGAGAGAGAGAGAGATCAAACACATAGCTACTGGTACATACCCTCAGCCCCGAGGGTGAACTACTCCCTCCTCGTCATGGAGAGCGCCGGGATGATGAAGATGGCCACCGGTGAGGGATCCCCCCTCCGGCAGGGTGCCGGAACAGGGTCCCGATTGGATTTTGGTGGCTACAGAGGCTTGCGGCGGCGGAACTCTCGATCTATTCTGTTCCCTGATGGTTTTAGGGTATATTGGTATATATAGGAGGAAGAAATACGTCAGGGGAGCCACGAGGGGCCTACGAGGGTGGAGGGCGCGCCCAGGGGGGTGGGCGCGCCCCCCTGCCTCGTGCCTTCCTCGTTGATCCCCTGACGTGCACTCCAAGTCTCCCGGATTGCTTTCTTTCCAAAAATAACTTTCCCGAAGGTTTCATTCCGTTTGGACTCCGTTTGATATTCCTTTTCTTCGAAACACTGAAACAAGGGAAAAAACAGAAACTGGCACTGGGCTCTGGGTCAATAGGTTAGTCCCAAAAGTAATATAAAAGTGCATAATAAAGCCCATAAACATCCAAGACGGATAATATAATAGCATGAATACTTCATAAATTATAGATACGTTGGAGATGTATCAGCGAACGTTTGCCAGATATGATTTACGGACACATGCATCTCACGCACACACGCACCCTCATGAGTCACGACTCTCCCGAGTCCTCTCGCACCCACCATCTATCTATAGGTAGACGTCACACACATATGTGCTCTTCACACCCTACCCTTAGAACTTCTAAAAAATAAAAGACGTCGCGCACCTTTTATTTTAACTCACACGTCACACACTTATAATATTACTCTTGTGGTGAACATTCTTTGGGCGTGGTATATTGTACTATCACGAAGAGAACCGGTGCACGCACGCACTAGTTCTATCACACCCACTTGCAGGTAAAAGTAGGAGCGCATTTTTTTGAAGCTGGGAGCACATTTGTTTACAAAGAGGCATCACAATTGACATTTTGACTAGTCTAGTTTTCAACTTGATGGAGGGTCAGGGACCGCACGTGAATGATACAGTATTGTGCGCCCTGGATGCGGTGGCACGTTATTGATCGAGTTTTATTTTTACTTGAACTTTAAATGAAAATAGTGGTTCGCACGTATTCAATTTAATAACGGTTGGACAACAAAATCACTCCACTACATATATAAGAAGGAGCCTCGGCGCCTGCTTTACTAGGGTTCCTCTCTAATACTCTCTCATGCTCTCCAGACCTAAGAAAGACATAGGTGGCCACACTCTCTCTCTCTCTGCTCACGGCTGGTCACAAATCCGGCCGGACCACCTCGATAGGGCAGGGGTGTAGGTGCATCGTTCACGTAGTCGCCGGCGGCGAGGGAGGAGACCAATATTTGCCCGCGCGTCCCGATCGGCGGCCGTGCCGTTCTCTCTGAGACACGCTGACTAGGGAGGGCCTTCGACCCCTTCTCCTCCCTGCGGTATTGCGGCCAAGATGCAGCCTCCCGACGCCGTCTTTGCCACATGCCGACGACCCTCAGGTATATATTCCTTCGAAACCTACCTTGCTCTACTGCCCCAGCTCCCCACGTGGCTGCGTGTGGATCCTTTTCTACTTCCGTCAGCTGTTCCAAAGCCACCTAGACATTTACTATTATTAGAGGTAAAGCTAGTTCATACAGTCGAATCTAAGAGTTGGTTCAAACAGGGAAGAAAGTGGGAAAGCTGTAGCATGAATCTAGGACTTTGTTCTAAGAGGAAATGGGGGAAAGTAGTAGATACTGGCTACCCAACCGGTCTCTTGGCTGAAAAGGCGAAGAAAGCGTGGTGGATGGCGAAGGGTGGGGGGAAGTGGACCTGTCTCCTAGTCGAAAAAGGAAAGAAAGTGAGGGGTGTTGGCGGACAACGCAAACGAGAACGAGCAGGTCTAGATTTCCTATGCTCACATAGGAAAATGACGTCGAGGAGATAAAAAATGGGACAAATGCAGACATGCTGCCTGAGTGTTTGCTGCTCTCGGCAACCACATCTGCCTCACCACTTTATGCCCCTGCTGTCCCTACACCCATATCGCTACCGTTAATGTCACATGAAGCATTAAGCAATGCCACCTAATGTCACTATTAAGTAATGGTCTAGAGCCGTCGATAAATTGAAGTAATGCCACCTAATGTCACTATTAAGTAATGATCTAGTGCCGTCGATAAATTGAAGCAATGCCACCACCATTTTATGAAGTGCTTATGTCTTGCTTTATTTCCCATGGATTGTGTGTTTTCAGTTACACTTAAATCTCACACCGCTAACATTGCTTCATCCCAGTGGAACTGCACAAATTTGATTGCACATTTACTGACCATGTGCTACTCTCATGACAGTAATACTAATGCTATTGTTCTGCATGTTAATCTAGTGGCAGTGTTGATGTGATGTGATGCTACTTACTTAAGGGCACTTTCATACTGTCAATGTAATGCCAATTATAACACAATAGATGCTGCTGTTAATCATATGCCACTGCAAATAACTGTCACTGTTTAAATAACCGTATTTCATATTTGCACAAACAGGGATGTCTGTCTCCATATCATTTCTATTTGTGCAATCAAAAGTACACACCTCAATTTTAGTAGAACTGCACAAAATGAGATTGCTATTCCTAGCTGTCGTCGTCTAACCACCCGTCTTCCAGGTCTTCCTGCATTGGTAGTAACTAGGTAGAATGACCAAAGCAATCTAAAAGAAGCTGATTCGTACGTTTTACTTCCTGATTGGAGTGCAGGGACGAGCGAAAAAACTGCATCCTAGTCGGGAATGCACTTTCTCCCAGTTCATCCATGGACCGAGGACTAGCTGGCACGGCTGCATGGAGGTTTTTTGGACAGGTGCGCAGACAAGAGGCATTGTGGTCTGCTTATTTCTGCAAATAGCGGTGCTTAAATTTAGTGGAACTGCACAAGAAGTTCAGATGGTCAGTAGGCTGCATTGTTCAGTTCAACATTCCAACTGAGAACACAATTATAATTGGTTATTCTGGAATGAGAGAACCTAACCCTGGATGGTGGCAATAAGAAAAACCAGAGTGAGCTCCAGGAAATTAAAGCCTACCTAGGGTGGCCCTTTGCTCAGAGAAGCCTTGCTTGATTTTTTCCTAATTTGTAAACCTTCTCACAAATTTTTCTTTTGCTGTGAACTAGTATATCTTTGTTATGTTCTATGAATCATTGTGATGTATAAAATTTCTTAACTTATGCTTTTCAAGTATGTTATGAAGCTGAGTTTAATGTGAATGTTCCACATGAACGCTGGACTAGCGTGTGAACGTTTGGAATTTACATTGTGGCCTCCGTTAACTGCATGAACCACTGTAACAAGATATGTAGTTGCTTATATGTCAGATAGCAGATTATTGATTGTTACTGGTCGATAGCCAACTTTTCTAGTGTTGAAGCGAGCTGAGCCAATGTGTCGTGTTTTGAACAACTGCTTACAAGTGGGTTAGCACCAACAGTGTTTACAAGTACTTAACCAGCCTTATGTACCCTATGTATACGTCAGCGCACAGTTCTCGAACGAGTACTCTATTTCATCAAACACACACTGCTCGTATGATAAACCGTGACAACTTATGTCTTACCATGCCATATTACATGAAAAAACTAGTGACGACGCATCTGTTTCAGCAACAATTAGGATGGTTCTCACATGATTCACGGGCACACAAAAGTAGAAGCAGTTCCCAAAGACGGATTCAAACAGAGTACTAGGCCCAGAGGGCTCGATAATAGGCAAGGTTTGGATAATTAGACACAATCCAAACTACTATTAAACACTAGCTGGGGAAACTATTTCATGCCTCGATCTAATTTGGGATGGACACAAGACGGACCTTGCCATGAACAACATCGAGGATGTCCGGCAGCAGCTCAATCCTGTGAACCTTCCTGAAGATAACCTTGTGGTCTTGCCACTCATAAACTTGTTTGTGGAGGCATGCCACATCATCTTCCTGCGTAAGCTTGACAAGAAAAGTATGCCTCACAAACGAAGGAGTAGCTTTGAACTTCTTATGCTTCAGTACACCTTGGACAACACACCTGACAACAGTGAGGCTGGAATACATCTCGACATTGTTATAAGTGCAAATGGCTTCTAGGATCCAACAGCCTAAGAACTTTGTTTTCCCAGTGCGTATATTCAGGTCATCCACCTCATAGCGAATTACATCTACAACCACACAATCCTTGTCTGCATCAGGGCTCTAATTAAAACAGAAACAAATTCTGAATTACATTCCAATATAAGAAACACAAGTTATTTAAACCACTATGTAGAGTCAAAAGTATGCATGACAGGGAAGGTAGCATGGCATCGAAGCTAATAAAATTTGCATTATTTATCACCATATACTTAGATGAAAAACCACAATCGAGATCGGCAAAGAAGAAAATCACC